>NC_138768.1:38468041-38628041 GCF_965119305.1 Pelophylax lessonae | reverse complement strand
GTCTCATCAGACCACAGGACATGGTTCCAGTAATCCATGTCCTTAGTCTGCTTGTCTTCAGCAAACTGTTTGTGGGTTTTCTTGTGCATCATCTTTAGAAGAGGCTTCCTTCTGGGACGACAGCCATGCAGACCGATTTGATGCAGTGTGCGGCGTATGGTCTGAGCACTGACAGGCCGACACCCCACCCCTTCAACCTCTGCAGCAATGCTGGCAGCACTCATACGTCTATTTCCCAAACACAACCTCTGGATATGACGCTGAGCACATGCACTCAACTTCTTTGGTTGACCATGGCAAGGCCTGTTCTGAGGGGAACCTGTCCTGTTAAACTGCTGTGTGGTCTTGGCCACCATGCTGCAGCTCAGTTTCAGGATCTTGGCAATCTTGTTACAGCCTAGGCCATCTTTATATAGAGGAACAATTCTTTTTTTCAGATCCTCAGAGAGTTCTTTGCCATGAGGTGCCATGTTGAACCAGTGACCAGTATGAGAGAGTGAGAGCGATAACACCAAATTTAACACACCTGCTCCCTATTCACATCTGAGACCTTTTAACACTAACGAGTCACATGACACCGGGGAGGGAAAATGGCTAATTTGGCCCACTTGAAAGCATATCATTATGCTTTCAAGTATTTGAGCACTTGATTTGGTGGTTGCAGCAGTTCAGCAAAACACTTTCCAATTTCTGTGTTTAATCACCAGTTAGTCTGCCATGGCAGCGCACCAGTACTCCTGAATTACTAAATATTCTACTTATAGCTGCATGAAGTTGCATGCGATATTTAATGCATGGGAATGCTGCACTGAGGAGACTGCATGTGGAATGACTACGTTCAAAACAGAACCCCAGGCAGATATAAATGGCACAAAGTGTATGCAGTCTTCTAATCATTAATATGTTATTACATTTATTTTTTTTTAAATGCAAACATAAATTTCACTTGAAATCATCTTCTTGCAGTCCCTGTACAGCAGAGCTTAGACAGGGGAAGGGTGAAGCAGAACAATGAGTCAATCTGGTACAGTGCAGTGCAAGGAGCATGCAAATAAGAGGAAAGAGCAGAGTGACAGAGAGATGAGCTCATCAGCCTACTGCTTCTCGTTTCACTGTCCAGTCACAGGCTGGAGGTTAGGCGATGATCTGCATGTGAATGTGAAACTGCAGCAGAGAAAAATCAGATCCCTCCATTGCCAGGTAGGACTGTACTAGGTGGCAGAGATGTGTAAATCTCAGGACTGGATGAACAGTAATGCAAATTGTATGGCAGGTAAACCAGCTTACATAAATATATTTTATCTGTGTATTTAGCTTTTTGCCTATTGCATGATTGCATTATATAGATATTGAAGACAATAGATGAGGAATTCTGGCATGTACTATTCGTTACATTTCATTTCACTAACCTGCATTATATTGAGACAGCATGTTATAGATATTGCATAGTTAAAGTGTATAGTATCTGATTTATTAAAGGAGTTGAAAATGTTCACATAAAAAAAAAAAAAAAAAATGAAGATTCACTTAAATTATTCAATTATTCAATGTAAAAATCAAATTCCCTTTTGTTTATTTCATCTGCACATTTTTGGATGTGCCACATCCCCTTTAGTATATCAGATTCATAATATAATATAATATAATATAGTATAATATAATATAATATAATATAATATAATATAATATATTAAAACAAAATATAACAATAATAATAATAATGATAATAATTGTTGTTATTACTATTATTATTATTATTATTATTATTATTATTATTATTATTATTATTATGAATAATAATAATTATTGAAAATGTTCACATTAAAAAAATAAAAATGAAGATTCAATTAAATTATTCATTGTAAAAATCGAATTCCTTTTTGTTTATTTCATCTGCACATTATTGGATGTCCCCTTTAGTAAATCAGATTCATAATATAATATATTATATTATATTATAATATAATATAATATAATATAATATAATATATTAAAACAAAATATAATAATAATAATAATAATAATAATAATAATAATAATAGTAATGATGGTTATATTATTATTATTATTATTATTATTATTATTATTATTTACAAATAAACTATTACTACTACTACTACTACTACTACTACTTTATTATCATTATTATTATTATTAATAATAATGATAATAATACTAACATAAGGAATAGTGGCATTATACAGCACAGCAACAACTGGGTTAAATAAAAATAAGACAAACCTCAGAGATAAGGAATTCACTGAAGTGTGAGTGTCAGTATCCTCCGAATTCCGCTGATCAATCTGTTATTTTCTGTGGCAGGGAAGTTATTGGTTTTCACATCTGTTAACCGCATTTGGTGAAAACAGTAGGGAACCCCAGCACGCTGCAAGGGAGCAGCACTCAGGAATCAGTAGGGTTCTGTTAGGAATGCTTTAATAGTATACTTTTTTTTTTTTAAATTAAACGAGTCCATACATTTTGGTTGTTGCATGGATGCATTGAATTGATAGTTGATACTATATGATGCATAAACAAATTTGCACTGGTTTTAAATATATACTGTTTATATATGGATACTGCATGAATGCACTGGGGTCACATACAGCTTATACCAGTCTTTGTGAACCAGGTTTCTTCATAGGCATGAGCAATTTCATGATGTTTTAAAGGGGCATTCTTTTTTTGACTACCAGTATAAAGAACATGGGGAGCGATCGCAGGTGCCCGGTGGACATTGCGTCCGCCAGACCCGCTGATTGGCTCCCTCTGTGGCCAATCGGCACGTGTGCGCACCTCCGGTGGCGCGCCCATGCCCCAACTAGCTGTTTCATGAAGCGACGTACAGGTACGTCATTTTGGGGGACAGAGCCGACCTGCCGCAGTAAAAGTAGGACGGCTGGTTGGCAAGTAGTTAAAATGTGATGCAAAACAAAGTAATGCTTTGAGTTAATGCAGCTCATAGTCTGAATGAACCCTGAGCTAAGCATACATTCTCTATCAACTAATAGTGCACAAATGTATGATACAGGTGCTAGGTATCATAAAAACCTCATGACTGCATTGCCCTGAGAATGCAAACTATAGCCAGCATATTGCATGCAATACCCACTGCATACCAGTATTGCAGTTACATGAGTGCATGACACAGAGGTTTGCATGCAACATATACCGCATGTATGCATAAATTTGAAGTGGCATGCAACATATACCGCATGTATGCATAAATTTGAAGTGGCATGCAACATATGCCGCATGTATGCATAAATTTGAAGTGGCATGCAACATATGCCGCATGTATGCATAAATTTGAAGTGGCATGCAACATATACCGCATGTATGCATAAATTTGAAGTGGCATGCATTACACCAAGGCTGCATGTAATGAATGCATTACACTGGACTGGGACAAGGGGTGGGCAGGAGGGGAGGCTGGCCCGGGTGCAGACGAGAAGGGTGGCAAAGAATAGACGCAGGGTTGTACACCCATTCTAAGGCGTTTTAACAGTAGGGAATGGGGGTGCAATTCTGGATCCTTGCCCTAGGAGCTGGATGACCCTGTCCTGGTACTGGCCTTACAAGGTTGCATTGATTATATACTGCATGTGTGCATTAAACAGAAATGGCATGCAATGTGCATTGTATGAGCGCATGACACAGAACTTGCATGCATCTTGCATGTCATAAGTGCCTTACACACAAGTTGCATGCAATTTATAGTACAAGAGTTTATTATAAAGACTAAGTGGAAAAAGTGCTGCATGGGTACCTTGCATAAAGATTACACTGTGCATTTAACAGAGGCTGCATACAATATATACTGCATATCTGAGCTGCACAGCTGTATAATACAATATATACTGCATATCCGAGCTGCACAGCTGTAGCATGCAATATGTACTGCATATCCAAGTTGCACAGCTGTAGCATATGATATATATTACATATCCAAGTTGCACAGCTGTAGTATACAATATATACTACATATCCGAGCTGCACAGCTGAAACATGCAATATGTACTGCATATCTGAGTTACACAGCTGTAGCATGCAATATATACTGCATATCCAAGTTGCACAGCTGTAGTATACAATATATACTGCATATCCAAGTTGCACAGCTGTAGTATACAATATATACTACATATCCGAGCTGCAAAGCTGAAACATGCAATATGTACTGCATATCTGAGTTACACAGCTGTAGCATGCAATATATACTGCATATCCAAGTTACACAGCTGTAGCATGCAATATGTACTGCATATCTGAGCTGCACAGCTGTAGCATGCAATATGTACTGCATATCTGAGCTGCACAGCTGTAGCATGCAATATGTACTGCATATCCGAGCTGCACAGCTGTAGCATGCAATATGTACTGCATATCTGAGCTGTACTGCATGACTGCTCTGCCCTGAGGCTACATATGATATGCTATATACTGCAGAGAATTATAATAAAAAAGAACTTTACGCCAGGGGTTTAAATAATACATGAGCTGGAAACTAAATGCAAATGATCAAATATCATATAATATAATAATAATGGCATCTCATAAAAAGTAATACATGTATAAAGAGAAGCAAATGATCAAAGTGATCTTTAAAACAATTAGAAATAAACAGAAAAAAATGTAACAAATTATAACTGAACACACAAAGTAACAAACAAGGGAAGAGATAACATGCTGGGCATAATACCGTGCAATGATTGGATGATGTCCTAAAGCGGGGGTGTCTATCTTGATTCCGCATCAGCCGATTGGGCTGCATCAGCATTATGGTTACCCTCAAAGGGCCGGATGTATTTGTAAGACTATATAAATGTATCTATTCTTTATCAAACTGCCTGACTGGTATCAATCATAATTTAGCACTTAAACTGTGAAAGGCAGGTGCAGACCGGCAAGGAGCCCTCTAACACTCCAGCAGAGGATTTAGCACTAGGTTAATGGGCCCGTTGTGTTTTTCCCACCTGTTTAAATGCTTATTACCTGCCTGAGGAAAGGGTCGTCATTGGCCTGAAAAACATTATTTTGTTTAAGGGTTGGGGAATAAATTCCTTGCTTATGCTTCTTTGTGTATTATACTTCTCTGTGTCAGGACTTTGCATTGATGCTGCAATTTGCATTGATGGCACCATGGCAGCACCCAGGTTTTAGACTGTTGCTGTGAGGAATGCGCTACAATACACAAATATATGGGCTGTTGTGTTTCTACAGCTATGACTGCATTACACAATGGCTGCACAGACTGAGTGTATTACACAGAGCTGGCATGACATATATACTGCATGTGTGCACGACATAGATATGCATGCATTGTATACTACATGAATGCATTCCACAAAAGTTGCATGCAATATATACAAATGACTGCATCGTACTAAGGTTGCATGCAATATATACTGCATGACTAATGGGCCATACACACTATAAGATTTTCTGAAGACTTTTTCCTTTAAGTTTTACCAAAACCATATAATATGAGGTCAAACCTAAACACTTTCAATTTGTATGTAATCTGGCAGGCCCTTGCACTACATAGAAAAGGTAAATCTGAAGGAAATCTAACCACAAAAGTTGGATAGTGTGTATCCAGCTTAAGATAGTCAAAGATTTCAGGCAATATGTACAGCATGACTACACTGTACAAAGTGTTCACAAAATATATAATGCATGAGAGCATTGTGCAAAGTTACATGCAATTTATAGTACAAGATTTTATTATAAAGACTAAGTGGAAAAAGTGCTGTGGGGTACATTGCATAAAGGTTGCACTGTGCATTTAACAGAGGCCGCATACAATATATACTGCATATCCAAATTGCACAACTGTAGCATGCAATATATACTGCATGACTGCTCTGCCATGAGGCTACATATGATATGCTACATACTGCAGAGAATTATGATAAAAAGGACTTTATGCCATGTATTATACTTCTCTGTGTATTATACTTCTCTGTGTCAGGACTTTGCATTGATGCTGCAATTTGCATTGATGGCACCACTGCAGCACCCAGGTTTTAGGCTGTGGCAGTGAGGAATGCGCTACAACACACAAATATATGGGCTGTTGTGTTTCTACAGCTATGACTGCATTACACAATGGTTGCACAGACTATATACTCCATGAGTGTATTATACAGAGCTGGCATGACATATATACTGCATGTGTGCACTACATAGATATGCATGCACTGTATACTACATGGATGCGTTCCACAAAAGTTGCATGCAATATATACAAATGACTGTTTTGTACTAGGGTTGCATGCAATATATACTGCATTACTAAGATATTCAAAGATTGCAGGCAATATGTACAGCATGACTACACTGTACAAAGTGTTCACAAAATATATAATGCATGAGAGCATTGTGCAAAGTAGCATGCAATTTATAGTACAAGAGTTTATTATAAAGACTAAGTGGAAAAAGTGCTGCATGGGTACCTTGCATAAAGGTTGCACTGTACATTTAACAGAGGCTGCATACAATATATACTGCATATCCGAGCTGCACAGCTGTAGCATACAATATATACTGCATATCCAAGCTGCACAGCTGTAGTATACAATATATACTGCATATCCCAGTTGCACAACTGTAGCATGCAATATATACTGCATATCCCAGTTGCACAACTGTAGCATGCAATATATACTGCATATCCCAGTTGCACAACTGTAGCATGCAATATATACTGCATATCCAAGCTGCACAGCTGTAGCATACAATATATACTGCATATCCAAGCTGCACAGCTGTAGTATACAATATATACTGCATATCCCAGTTGCACAACTGTAGCATGCAATATATACTGCATATCCCAGTTGCACAACTGTAGCATACAATATATACTGCATATCCAAGCTGCACAGCTGTAGCATGTAATATATACTGCATATCCAAGCTGCACAGCTGTAGCATACAATATATACTGCATATCCAAGCTGCACAGCTGTAGCATATAATATCTACTGCATGACTGCTCTGCCCTGAGGCTACATATGATATGATATATACTGCAGAGAATTATGATAAAAAAGGAATTTACGCCATGTATTTTACTTCTCTGTGTATTATACTTCTCTGTGTCAGGACTTTGCATTGGTGCTGCAATTTGCATTGATGGCACCATGGCAGCACCCAGGTTTTAGGCTGTGGCTGTGAGGAATGCGTTACAATACACACATATATGACTGCATTACACAATGGTTGCACAGACTATATAATCCATGAGTGTATTACACAGAGCTGGCATGAAATATATACTGCATGTGTGCACTACAAAGATATGCATGCATTGTATACTACATGAATCCGTTCCACAAAAGTTGCATGCAATATATACAAATGACTGCATTGTACTAAGGTTGCATGCAATATATACTGCATGACTAAGATATTCAAAGATTGGAGGCAATATGTACAGCATGACTACACTGTACAAAGTGTTCACTAATAAATATATAATGCATGAATGCACTTGCACATGAATGCGTTCCACAAAAGTTGCATGCAATATATACAAATGACTGCATTGTACTAAGGCTGCATGCAATATATACTGCATGACTAAGATATTCAAAGATTGCAGGCAATATGTACAGCAAGACTGCACTGTACAACGTTTTCACTAAATATATAATGCATGAATGCACTTGCACAGGAATGCGTTCCACAAAAGTTGCATGCAATATATACAAATACCTGCATTGTACTAAGGTTGCATGCAATATATACTGCATGACTATGATATTCAAAGATTGGAGGCAATATGTACAGCATGACTACACTGTACACAGTTTTCATGAAATATATAATGCATGAGAGCATTGTGCAAAGTTGCATGCAATTTATAGTACAATAGTTTATTATAAAGACTAAGTGGAAAAAGTGCTGCATGGGTGCATTGTACTAAGGTTGCATGCAATATATCCTGCATGACTGACATATTCAAAGATTGCAGGTAACATGTACAGCATGACTGCACTGTACAAAGTCTTTATAAAATATATAATGCATGAGAGCATTGTGCAAAGGCTGCATGCAGTATACACTTGCAAGTTTGCATTGCACGGAGCACGCACACAATATATACTGCCCAATTGAATTACATATAATATATATGGCATTAGTAAATGACATGGCTGACTGCATTACACATAAGAAAAGACAGCAGTACAGAGCTTGCATGAATGCCTAGGCCTGAAGACCCCCACCCTACAACCCCGGGTGATAACAAACACTCAGTGACACAAATGTGAAGAAAAAAAAAAACATTTTTAATTGCTTAAGGACCACCCCACATATACTGCAGCAGGGCGGCGCTTAAGCGCAAAATCATGTACCTGTACGTGATTTTTTCATTCAGCTCTGGGACGCGTGCACGCCCTGCTCCCGCAGTGATTAGATACAGCGAGAGCCAAACAGCGGGTCCAGAGGATCTGATGTCTGCTGGAAACCTGGTGATCGTCCTGAGACTGAATGTAAACCAGGCAGATCGCCGTTCTGCTAGTAAGGAAGACAGAGATCTTGTGTTTCTGCTAAGCAGGAATACGGATCTCTATGTTCCTTCTGTTAAACCATCCCCTGACACAGTTAGAAAGGACTCTCAGTGAACACATTTAACCCTTTGATCGCCCCTGATGTTAACCCCTTCCCTGCCAGTGTCATTAGTACAGTGACAGTGCATTTTATTTTTAAGCACTGGTCACTTTATTGCTGTCACTGGTTCCCAAAAAGTGTCAGTTTAGGTGTCCAATTTGTCCGCTGCAATGTTGCAGTCCTGCTAAAAATCGCTGATCACCGCCATTACTAGTAAAAAATATTAAATAAAATAAAAAGTCCATAAATCTATTCCATAGTTTGTAGATGCAATAATGTTTGTGCAAACCAATCAATATGCGCTTATTGTGATTTTGTTTACCAAAAACATAGCAGAATACATATTGGCCCAAATTGATGAAGAAATTTGATCTTTTTATTGAATGTGTTTTATTTTTTATTTTTCCAAAAAAAAAGCTTTATTGAAAAATGAGAATTATAAAAGTGTTTTATAGCAATTTTTTCAAAATTGTCGATCTTTTTTTTTTTTTTTTTGCTTATAGAGCAAAAAATAAAAAAAGTAGAAGTGACCAAATACCACCAAAAGTAAGCTCTATTTGTGTAATGTATTTTGGTACAACGTCGCACGATTGCAAAAAAGCAGTGCAGTGCTGTATCGCAAAAAATGGCCTGGTCAGAAGGGGGGTGGACGTTCCAGGGCTGAAGTGGTTAAAAATGATGCCAGTACATATGGGATAGGGACACACCCAGAACTACATTTTTACAAGACCCATTTTTCGACACATGTGGGATGGCAGAATGCTGGGAGTCAAGGCAGCAGCATTTGAAAGAAATGAATACATGCATATGGAGAGGACCATGGAGGGGCAGGTATAGGGATAGGTGGGGATAGGTGGGGATAGGTGGGGATAGGTGGGGATAGGTGGATCAGGGGTAGGTGGTGTTCTGTAGTCCAGCAGAGGACAACTGGGCAGGGCTGACAATGCTGCTTGGAATTTCAGTGCAGCAGAGGGAGCGTTGTTTGCCAACAACAGAAATATAGGAGCTCACTGGATTTCTGGCAGGTTGATGTTTTTTTTTCCTTCCCTTGCAGCGTTTTGAAAAGGCTAAAAAAAAAAGGAAATAAAATTGAGGAAATCGGCAATGCATTGCAAGGATTTACTATTTTTTTTAAAATCAATAATAGTAAAAATATTATTCAAAAACCTAACCGCAGACCAGCTGTCTCATCCTATCACATACTGCATGGATACAATGTACTGGATAAACAGCTACAAGACATAGATACAGCATGATGGGTGCAATGCAGCATGGTTGGTGACTGCATGCTGCATGTTTGCAATGAAATTACGATGAGGATGTATACATTGCATGGACCCATTATCGTTATGAACTCTTTCCAGTAATTCCAATGCTGGCAATGAAAGATGTCATTTCTGTTGTGCCAGCAAAGCTTATTTTGACATTGACTGATAGTGGAAACAATCTATACTGCATAAATATAACAATATATACCATACAGAGTGCATTGTACTGAGACTGTATGCATTATCAACTAAATGCTTCTATTGCATGGGATTTGGATGCTATATAAAGCCTGAATACATTCCCTTGAGTGCACTAAGGATTCATGGTGTGTATATAAGGCATGCATGCATTAAATTAAAGTTGGAAATACATTATTCTGCATGGTTGCCTTGTAATAGCATTGGATGCTTATCTCGGATTGCATAGTTTTAGAGTAGAAATAATGGAAAAAAAATATACTGCATGTATATACATAGACCGTATATATATATATATATATATATATATATATATATATATATATATATGTGTGTGTGTATATATGTATATGTGTATATATATATATATATATATATATATATATATATATATATATATATATATATATATATATATATATATATATATATACTGTATATATATATATATATATATAAATATATGTATATATAAATACAGTATAATATATATAGAATATATATAGTTTCCTAAAAGAGTAGAACATGTTTTCATAGCCTTACAGTGGTTCTAAAAAAACCTTCTGTATGCAGAAGCCCCCCTAATACTTACCTAAGCCCCATCCTGATTCAGTGATGTTGCAGGAGAGACTTGGCTCTCCGGGATTCTCCCTCCTTATTGGCTGAGGCAGCAACAGAACGTCATTGACTCCCGCTGCTATCAATTAAAGTCAGTGAGCCAATGAGGAGAGAGGGGGGTGGAGCCGAGCCACGGCTCTGTGTCTGACTGGACACATACACAGAGCAGCAGCTCAGCTTGGGTGCTTCCATAGCAAGCTGCTTGCTGTGGGGGCAATCGGTAATAGATAAGGGGCCAGGAGCTCCGGCGAGGGACCCAAGAAGAGGAGGATCTGGTCTGATCTGGGCTGAAAACCATAAGTTCCGGCTTACACCGGGGCAGCTTGTCAGGCGACTTAGATAAGTCGCACTCCATTCAGTGCAATGGAATTGTTCTAATCGGAGCAACACAAGTCGCTCTGACTTAGAAAAAGGTTCCTTCACTTCTTTGGGGGCGACTTGCATTGACTTCTATTGGAGAAGTTGTTTGCAAGCCACGCTAAGTTGCGCTGCACGGGGGCGGCTTCAGAGTCGGGCGACTTTGAAGCCACCCCAGTGTGAACCCGGCCTTACACAGGGCAGATAGGTATAACATGTTAGTTATTTGAAAAAAAAAAACAACACTTTAGTATGACTTTTTTGTTCAATTTTCGATTTCCTAATTGTGGGATCAAATTGATGTTCAGTTCAAGAAAGTTCGAAGGAGCAGGATGGAAGCTTTTTCTCGAACAAACAAATTTCCAACAGTGAATGTGGGGTTTCATTTGGAAAATTCCGGTCATGCCAAAATCAAATTTGAAAAGCAAATAGAATTTTGAAGTATTTTATTACGACATTTGTCCAAGTCAATCCCAAATACTCCACTGTAGGCTTCTCGTCCCCGCTCCACCTACCGAAGCAGGCCAGCTCCAAGCAGTCTGCGACCAGCTGAAAACTGTAGCAGATGAGGTAGAAATGGAGTCACTCAACTTCTAAGAGTCTAAGATTAGGTTACTGAAGCTACCTGTGACAGGAGAATTCCACCTTCTCCTTCCTTACGCATTTCATTCTATCTGTCCTATGGCTAAGCTCCTGATGGGATGGAACATGTAAGAGAGGAGCACAAAGATTTTGGGTAATTTTAATAAATTTAATAAATTTGTTTTGGACTCTTAGAAGTTGAGTGGCCCCTCGTCTCCCTCTTGTACTATAAATCATCAAATACACTGAGAATTTTACAAATTTTAATACAAATGTTTCTCCAAACATTCATTTGAAAATCCATCAGTGTTTGGCCAGCTTTAGACCCTCCAGACTAGTGAAAACAGTGACACTTTGCTCAACTTAAATGCCCATTCTTGTGCAATGGATTTTTTCGAACATGGCTTCTCAATGTACTTGATTAGATGACCAAACCCATCTCAGTTACTCTGTATTCACTAAGCTAGGAGAACATTCTCTACTTCTTCAGGAGACCCACTCCAAGTTGGATTGCATGAAAACTGAACCTTTGCATTGAAGCATGGGTGAATGCTGTTTATATTGCATGTTTGCATTACATTCAGTTTGAATACTGTATATTAGAGATGAGCAAGATCATTTAGGAGCCAAGAATTTGGCCAGGTTGTAACAAATAAGCTTGATTTGGATTTTTATGGTGGTTCGCAGTATGGTGTATCTGTGTTTCCTATTGCATCTTATGTGCCTTAGTGAAGAAGTAAAAGAAAAAGCATTATTAGAACACTTGATAGAGATAGCAGCTTACCTAGCCTCACCAGCACTGATAGGTTCAAGTAAACCCCTTCCCAAGTGCAGACTAGTTTTTGGGCACTGGTGGTGTAGAAAATCCTATCAGCATTGGGTTATATTTTAAAAACGGGGTCCTGTTTTAGGTCCTGTTTTGAAAGAACTTGCCTGGCACTTTGGCCATTGGCATATTTACCTATATAGATAGATACAACTTTTATTAAGATTAACACACTATATGCAATGTGTGTTAAGTTAGTATTGTTTTGGAGAAGGGAGGAACAGGATCCTATTTTTATTGGAAATATTAAAAGATAAAAAAAAAAAAAAAAAAAAAAGGATAGTCCTACTTACCAGCCCATCAAACATTTGTGGAATTGATTTTTACCAAATGCATTTATCTTCTAGTTTAATGTTCATTTGTGATTTTCTTCAGAGAAAATTGTATTTCTGTAATTTTTGTTTTTATTTAATTATTAATGTAATAATTTATTTTTAAATTAATTTAAAAATAAATTTAATAGTAATTTAAATTTAAAAATGTATTTCTGTAATTTTTATTTAATTATTAATGTAATAATTTATTTTTAAATTAATTTAAAAATACATTTAATAGTAATTTAAATAATTCATGGATATATTTATTAATAGGTTTTAATTTTTTTATTTGCTTTATCGATAGATCCTTATATGCTCCGAACACACTACCACCATTATAGGCTCACCTCTTTCATTTTCATTTGGATGTCTTTCCCAATGAGTGCTCAGGTTAAGAATGGATTGACATATAGGACTCAGAAGGGGGAATTCATTACTGCTTTTCCAGGAGTAAAAAACAAAACATAAATGCCAAAGCGGAAAAATTCACAACATGTGTTGCAAATTTGCCTAATATGTAAATTGAGCAAATCAGTAATATTACAGATTGTATGATATTTACTCAACTCTAATATATATATATATACTGCATGGTTGCATGCTATGGAGGTTGCATTATATATACAGCATGGATGCCTTGTATGTAGGGCTAGATATTAAAGATTTCATTCACATTAACTATTAGCTAATGAGGCAAGCACGATAATGTAGATGATATTTACTGAAATGTCCACTATATGTCTAAACATATGTAGACTTCCCCCCCAGACTATTGGGATCCGATTTCTCTAGTGGGGGGCTAATGTTAATACTACAGCATACAAAGACATTTTAAACCTTTAAACATTAAAACCTTGTGCCAATAGTTTTGGAGAAGGCCCAATGATTGTGCTCCTGTACACAAAATCATCTCTATAAAGACTTGACCCTATGACTAAGCCTCAATGGGTGGGATGAAATGCATAAGGGTGTATGGTTTGATGGAGACATGTAGGCTGAGGCCAATCCTTATAATTTATTCATCTGGGCTGGTTGGGGGTTGCGGCGATCCTTTTACTCTTTACATGTACTAGCCCTCTGGATTGGTATCAGGATAAGCCTGCACCCCCATGTTCTGGGACACAGGGATATGTTTTCACCTCTACTTTGAGTGGCACCAAAAGCAATATAACAGGTCACATTCCATTAAGACGTGGTTTGATGAGTGTGATATGGCTCAAGCCTTCTGAATACCTTTGGGATAAATTGGAACACTGATGGTAAACCAAGTCTTCTTATCCAACATCAGTACCTGACTCCATCAATGCTCCTTTGGCTGAATGGACACAAATTCCCACAGACACTCTCCAAAATCTTATGGAAAATCTTCCCATGAGAGTAGAGGCTAGTGTAATCACAAAGGGAGTGCAAACTCTATACTAATACGCATGGTTTTGGAATGGGATGTCCAACAAGCTTACAAATGCTCTTTTGGCTAATTGGGCATAAATTTAGCTCCCCAAAGCTAGATCCAAAAATACTTGGTTTGATGAGTTTTTTGTGGGAAAGCTCAAGTGTCCTGCACAAAGTCCTGACCTAAACCCTACTAAATAGCTTTAAAATGAATCGGAACATCAATCGTGAGCCAGATCTTCTAATCCAAAATCAGTACCTGATCTTCAAATACTCTTTTGGCTGATTGGGCATAAATTCAGCTCAATAAAGACAGCTTCAATAAGACTTGGTTTGATGAGTTTGGTGTGGAGGAGCTTAAAGCCTCGTACACACGCAACGAATTTCCGCCGACCGGTCGTCCGTCTTTTGTCCAGAGTGGTGTCTGTTGGTTGGAATGTGCTCTAGGCTGCACACGAATTTTCCCGCACGACAGAATTCTACTTCAGAAGTGATGTCATGTGTTGGATTGCTTTCTATGTGTTCTTTCATCTCTGAGCATGCCTAGTCTTGCTCATAAGATGTTTCCCCATCGAAATCTGTACTAATGAGACGAAAATCGGACGTGTTTTGACGGTCAACAAAAATTATATAGCCTGCACACCAGTATTTTTTCGGCCGAAAAGTCGGAGTCGGTTGTCGGAAGCACCATACTAACAAGCCGAAAATCGGCAGATCGGTCGTCGGACGAAATTTCCCGGCCGAATTTCTACTCGTGTGTACGGGCCTTTAGTGTCCTGACTTCAACCCTACTGAATAAAAAGAAGAGGGGAGAAGCGCTCTAAGTGCAGACAATTTATTGCAGATAACAAGGCAGGTGATATACACTCACTAGACATGAAGACTGAAAAGCTGTATGTGTCAAAGCAATCCTGCAGCCATCCTCTGGAGGGTGTCCTCTGGACTCTGGTCACAGGAAGCCGTATGCAGTACTGTCACTGGCGGTGGGAGGGAAGAAAGCCGGCTGTTTCCCACAACATCAGCGGTGAGCGGTCAAGCGGCTCGGATCTGCGGTTCCGTGTTGCGAGTGATGGATGGAGGCACTCTCACCCACAGGGATGGTGGGATCTGTCCGATGAGTTACGGCATGCACGACGCGTTTCTGAGAATGCCCGGGTCCTCTGCACCCGGCGCGCTCTTTCATCAGGTGCACCTGATGAAAGAGCGCGCCGGGTGCAGAGGACCCGGGCATTCTCAGAAACGCGTCGTGCATGCCGTAACTCATCGGACAGATCCCACCATCCCTGTGGGTGAGAGTGCCTCCATCCATCACTCGCAACACGGAACCGCAGATCCGAGCCGCTTGACCGCTCACCGCTGATGTTGTGGGAGACAGCCGGCTTTCTTCCCTCCCACCGCCAGTGACAGTACTGCATACGGCTTCCTGTGACCAGAGTCCAGAGGACACCCTCCAGAGGATGGCTGCAGGATTGCTTTGACACATACAGCTTTTCAGTCTTCATGTCTAGTGAGTGTATATCACCTGCCTTGTTATCTGCAATAAATTGTCTGCACTTAGAGCGCTTCTCCCCTCTTCTTTTTGTCTATACAGATTCTTCCTCCTCATCTGTGGAAGAGCAGCTCAGTGCCCACGGACTTTATCCCTTTTAGGATCATCATCAACCTATTTATGGTATCCCATTGTCCCCTATTGTATGGTACCATTTTATGCCTATGTCTATTTGCAGCTACAACCTTTTTTATTGCCTGTTTTTTTTTTTTTTTTTTCCCTTCCCTCCCCCCCCCCCCCCCTCCCTGGATTCAGCTGCTTATTAGTTCTGTTCATCCACCCTTCATATGCTGGAGGTCTTCGTAGCGCTCTGTGTTTTGTTTTTTATCAACCCTACTGAATGCCTTTGGAATAAATTGGAAGACTGACGGTAAGCCAGGTCTTCTCAAAAATACCTGACTCCACCAATGCTCCTTTGATTGAATGAACACAAATTTCCACAGAAACCCTCTAAAATCTTTAGGAAAGCCCTCCCATAAGAGTGGAGGCTTGTATAGTCACAAAAGGAGGGCAAACGCCATAGTAATACCTATGGTTTTGGAATGAAAAAGGCCAACAAGCTTAACAAATGCTCTTTTGGCTGATTTGGCATTCATTCAGCTCCATATAGACAGATCCAAAAATACATGGTGGTTGATTTACTAAAACTGGAGAGTGTAAAATCTCTGCATGGAAAACCAATCAGCTTCCAGTTTTTCCTTCTTTTTTTTTAATGTTTAATTTAACTAACTGAAGTTAAAAAACTGATTGTCTACCATGCAAAGCTGCACCAGATTTCGCACTTTTAAGTTTTAGCCAATCAACACCATGGTTTGATGAGTTTGGTCTGGAGGAGCTCAAGTATCCTGCACAAAGTCCTTACCTAAGCTCAGGGCTTTTTTTCAGCAGGAACGTGGAGGAACGCAGTTCTGGCACCTCCAGCCCCTTCAGCATTGAATGTATGTAATGGCAAGTAGTGCTGGATGGTCTATTAATATTTGAGGGGATCTATTTTTGCCATGGGATTTATTGTTGCTGGTGAGAGATCTAATGTTACAGGGCGGGGGGAATTTGTTGCTAAAAGGGATCTCATGTTGAGGGAAGGGTCTAGTGTTGCTGGCTTATGGAGGATCTATTGATGCAGGCTGTTAGGAGTCTATTGTTGCTGTAGTGGATCTATTGTTGTTGGGGGTGTCCAATGTTGCTGGCTACAGGAGATCTATTTCCTTGCCTTTCTTGTTATCAATAACAAATTCTATACAAATTACTAAGCACCACAGATTGATACTTGGTTTTGTAGTCTCTAAAAGGGGCGGTGCTGGGAGAAGAATAGGGGCTGGAACCAAGGAACAGTGCTCGAAGATGGATAAGGGGCGGAAATACAGATTGATTTGGAATGGGGGAGTTCCTGCACCTATTCTCTGAGAAAAAAATCCCTGCCTAATTCCTACTGAAAACCTTCGATATGTCATAATGTCGCGCCTGGGCCTACGATAGACATAGAGACTGCCGGGGACCATTTGGTCCTCGGCAGTCTCTATGATGTACGCCCACCACCAGCGGATTCCTTCTCAGGCTCATTGATCGCATGGGCGAACCTGTAGAAGCACCGGAGGGCAGCGGGGGGGTTGTCCCCTCCCGCTGCCTGTTAGAATGATCAAGCGGCTGAACAGTTGCTATGATTGTTCTTACGGTGCAGGGAATTGCCGGCTGAAAAAAAATGATATCTGAATGATGCCGGCAGCTGCACCTGTCATTCAGATATCCCCACTTAAAACCCAGGACCAGTGCCATCTTAAGAGTTTTAAAGGGCCCCGGGTAATGCAGTGCACTGTGGCCCCGTCTACACAATCACCCACGAGAATCAAAATGTAAATTATCGATAAGGTGATATTTATTGGTACAGCAATGCCAGGCTAATGACAGCCTCCCAGTTGGGCGGCTGGGTCCGGTGAACACACACACACGGACTGGAGTCAGACTCGACTGTCCTGTGTGTGCCTGTTCCTGTGGAGACGGACAGTCATTCCTGCAGTTGTGGGCTCCCCCTCCACGGGCCAAGTGACCTGACAGCAGCGCAGGGCTGACAGGCGCTTGCCATCTTCTAAGTTTGGCAGTGGGATGCACATGGGAATTGGGACTAATGCTTGGCTGGGGCTGGGTCGCTGCTGGGCTGGCAGCTGGGGCCCCCAAGGCAAGTTGGGCCCCCGGACAACTGCCCAGCGTGCCCATTCCATAAGATGGCCGTGCCCAGGACGTCATATGACGTCTAGCAATAAGGAAGTGGTTAAAAAAAAATAAGGCTTTAGTATCACTTTAATTTGCATGGATTTCTGCTCACTTCCTGTTTGGCTATGGGACAGGAAGTAAAGGGAAATCTCTGCAATGAGACACAGATGGGAAACAAAAATAAAGCTGACAGGGGTTATAAACCTTTCTTGCTCTACCCAAAAAGGAAAAAAAAAAAGTTTTGCCTGCAGTTCTTCTTTACTTGATGTTTGTGTATGCAAGATGAAAACATTTTACTGAACTTGGATGAAGTATGTTACATAGTTGCTTACAGTATATGCTGTATAACTCCATTTTTTATTTTTCTGAGGTCTAATACAGTATTCTACATAGTTGCATTCTGCTGTAGTTCATTACAATATTCCAATTACTAGCATTAAGCACAGAGACACTGAGCTCAGCCTAAACCCGGAGGATGTGCTACGATGGCTGTCAAAACTTTGATGACCTAATTTCCCTCTAAGCTCTGAGTTTTTCAACATATTTCTTATTTCCAGTTCTGTGCTTAGGAATTCCATTAGTGGCCATGATCTCATCTGCATTATACAGAAATGTAATGCAGTTTATACCTTGTAGCTGCAGTCGATGGAGGTTCCATGCAGTACAGAATGGCATTAATGCTGATACAATACAAAGTGCATGGAGCCTTGGTGGCCAACCTACAAAGGAAGGGTCGGATGTGGCCCTTTGGTATTTGTTAGGTTGCCCTTAGACCCCCCAGCAGTCTGTAGTGGTAGTGAGCGTGTTGGCTTGAGAGGACTGAGCCAAACAACCAGTCAATATGATTGCATGTCATTTTTGCGTGTCCTAGGTGCTAATTCGCACTTCTTTTGACATCTTGGACCGGAAGGATTTGCTCCCTTAATGACCAGGCCATTTTTTGCAATTCGGCACTGCGTTATTGCGCGGTCGTGCGACGCTGTACGGAAAATTGCGCGGTCGTGCGACGCTGTACCCAAATAAAATTGATATCCTTTTTTCCCACAAATAGAGCTTTCTTTTGGTGGTATTTGATCACCTGTGCGATTTTTATTTTTTGCGCTATAAACAAAAATAGAGCGACAACTCTGAAAAAAAACAAATCTTTTCACATTCTGCTATATAACATTCCCAAAAAAAAAAAGAAAAATCTATTTTTTTCATCCTTTTATGGCCAATTTGTATTCTGCTACATGTTTTTTGGTAAAAAAAAATCACAATAAGCGTATTTTCATTTTTTTGCACCAAAGTTATCGCGTCTACAAACTAGGGAAAAGATTTATGTAATTTTTATTTATTTACTAGTAATGGCGGCGATCAGCAATTTTTAGCGGGACTGCGACATTGCGGCGGACAGATCGGACCCCTAACTGACATTTTTGACACTTTTGGGGGGACCAGTGACATTACTACAGTAATCAGTGCTAAAAATATGCACTGTTTCTGTAATAATGACATTGGCAGGGAAGGGGTTAATCCAGGGACGATCAAAGGGTTAAGTGTGAACCTAGGGGAGTGTTTTCTAACTGTATGGGGGATGGGCTTGTGAAGTCAACACAGAGACCTGTGTTCCTATATAGAAGGATCACAGGAGCTCTGTGTTCCTTCCAAAGAAAAGAACGGTCATCTGTGTTTACAACAGCTGACTGTCCTTCTCTCTCAGTGGGGAGCGATCGCGGGTTCCCGGCGGCAATTGCAGCCATCAGTCCCATGGATCAGCATCCCAGCTGCCCAAAGGGGGACAGGAGCGTGGCGCCGGTGGTGCGCGCTCGCCCCCCCCCAGCACCACTCCAACTGACCGACGTGCCCGTACCAATCACACATCTATAACTGCATCCTGCAGAAATGGAATCCGCTCTTCTCCCTAGCTAGATTTTATTATAATCCGGTACAGCACATAGGAGACCTTTTTAGCATTTAGTTCAGGAAAGTTGAGCATGGTGACCTGACTCCGCTCCAAGCTCAGAATCCTTAAAAAATATTTTCGCATTGCAAGTCCTGCGCTCAGGAATTGCATTAGCCGCTATGATCTCATCTGATTGTTACCAGATCTCCAAAAGGTTAATTTCATTTGTCATTTAAAATGATTACGGCGGAGGGGAAAAAAAAAAAAAAAACGCTTGACATGAAAAAATGTCTCTAACTGATCACTGCCAAATTCACATTTAAATTAATATCTTCGGAACCACAGGTTTCTCTTGAGTAATGACCGCTGTGTTCACTGACCAGTAAACCTAATTAAGCTTTAGCATGAAAAATATGAAGGGCTGAAAATATACCCATTACGTCGCTGATTGAATTTTAAACTTAAAGTCCGACTTGTCCTCTCCAGGGCGGATAGAGAATTATCCACCAGGGCCGTGAAAGGCTTATTGTGATGTTTAGTTTGTTCTTGCTAGCGGTTACTTAAACATAATTTGCACATGGTGGTTTGGTTTTAAGGGTGTCACCGCAGGAATTACGCTGAGCTGATATACAGTATATATACTGTGTGTATATATATATATATATTCCAAAGAGGACACACACATATATATATATGTATAGATATAGATACATATACATATACATATATATATATAGATAGATAGATAGATAGATAGATAGATAGATAGATAGATAGATAGATAGATAGATAGATAGATAGATAGATAGATAGATAGATAGATAGATAGATACTGTATATATATATATATATATATATATATATATATATATATATATATATATATACAGTATATATACAAGAGAAAAAGAGAGGTGATGTTCATAAAGTTAGAATATCAAAAAAGTTAATTTATTTCAGTAATTCAATCAAAAAAGTGAAACTCATATTTTATATATATATATGTATATATATATATATATATATATATATATATATATATATATATATATATATATTAGTGTTAGTGATATATTTAAAGCATTTCTTTCATTTCGTTTTGATGAACATGGCTTAGAGCTAATGAAAACTTAAAATTCAGTATCTCAGAAAATTAGAATATTACATAAGAACAATTAAAAAAAAAAAGTTTTTTTTTAATACAGAAATGTAAAAAGTCTGTCCATGTACAGTATAGAATGCACTCAATACTTGGTCGGGGCTTTTTTTTGCATGAATTACTGCATCAATGTGGCATTGCATGGAGGCGATCAGCCTGTGGTACTGCTGAGGTGTTACGGAAGTCTAGGTTTCTTTGGTAGCGGCCTTCAGCTTGTCTGCATTGTTGGGTCTGGTGTCTCTCATCTTCCTCTTTACAATATCCCACAGATTCTCTATGGGGTTTAGGTCAGCCAAGCTTGCTGGCCAATCAAGCACAGTGATACCATGATCATGTGACCAGGTATTGGTACTTTTGGCAGTGTGGGCGGTGCCAAGTCCTGCTGGAAAATGAAATCAGCATCTCCATAAAGCTGGTCAGCAGAGGGAAGCATGAAGTGTCTACAATTTCCTGGTAGAGGGCTGCGCTGACATTGGACTTGATAAAACACAGTGGACCGACATCAGCAGATGACATCACCCCCCAAATCAGTTTTCAAGATTTTTCTAAGTATACCACCACACTACTGGATGGTGATAATTCATGCCGGCACCTCATCCCTGAGCACCAGTGGGACAATATATATCTTCCTTTTTTTTTTTTTGCTTAGAGCGGTAAGTTTAAGCAAGCTCAGCATTTTTATTTATCTCAAATGTGTTCAGTTTGGTTGAGGTCAGGAAATTATGTTGGATGAGAAGACCTGGTTCTCAATTAGTATTTTAATTCATCTCAAAGGTCTTCAGTTGGGTTGAGTTTCCAAAGTCAAATGAGGAGACCTGGCTTACATTCGTGTTCCAGTTTATCTCAAAGTGTTTAGTAGGATTGAAGTAAGGGTTTTGTGCAGGACACTCAAGTTCCTCCACACCGAAATTCATCAAACCATGTCCTTATGGAGCTTGCTTTGAGCTCAGCCATGCTCGAACGGAAAGGGCATTCTCCCAACTGATAAGGTTGGAAGAGTGCAATTGTCTAAGACAAGGAACCTCAAACTATGGCCATCCAGCTGCTGCCGAACTACACATCCCAATTCAAGTGAGAAGACCTGGCTTACATTTGTGTTCCAGTTTATCTCAAAGTGTTCAGTGGGATTGAAGTAAGGGTTTTGTGCAGAAAACTCAAGTTCCTCCACACCAAAATTCATCAAACCATGCCTTTATGGAGCTTGCTTTGAGCACAGCCATGCTCGACCAGAAAGGGCCTTCTCCCAACTGATAAGGTTGGAAGAGTTCAATTGTCTAAAGCCTCGTACACACGCAACGAATTTCCGCCGACCGGTCATCCGTCTTTTGTCCAGAGTGGTGTCTGTTGGTTGGAATGTGCTCTAGACTGCACACGAATTTTCCCACACGACAGAATTCTACTTCAGAAGTGATGTCATGTGTTGGGATTGCTTTCTTTGTGTTCTTTTATCTCTGAGCATGCCTAGTCTTGCTCATAAGATTTTTCCCCATCGAAATCTGTACTAATGAGACGAAAATTGGTCGTGTTTTGACGGTCGACAAAAATTACATAGCCAGCACACCAGGATTTTTTCGGCCGAAAAGTCGGAGTCGGTTGTAGGAAGCACCATACTAACAAGCCGAAAATCGGCAGATCGGTCGTCGGACGAAATTTCCCGGCCGAATTTCTACTTGTGTGTACGGGGCTTAAGACAAGGATCCTCAAACTACGGCCATCCAGCTGTTGCGGAACTACACATCCCATGAGGCATTGTAAAACTCTGACATTCACAGACATGACTAGGCATGATGGGAATTGTAGTTCCTGAACAACTGGAGGGCCATAGTTTGAAGACCCCTGGTCTAAGATGTCTTTGTATGTTAGAGCACTAACAGTCCCCTTTAGCGAATTCAAACTCAACCGTTTGGAGGAAGGTCTACCAAATTTATTTTTTATTTTTTTTTCAAAAGGGTTTTATTTGATGGTCGAATCAATATAACCCCCCCCCCCTAATATTCTCAAAAAACAGTCCCCGGCTTATTCACACCATAACACAATGTAGCACATGTCCTAACCCAACACATCTACTAAACCTATGGCAGAACCCAAAAGAGCGCCAATCACCACTAAAGCTATGGCGAACCCCAAAGAGCGCCAGTCAACACTAAAGCTATGGCGGACCCCAAAGAGGTCAGCTCCATAGACATTCCCTAGAAACAACCCCCCCCCCCCAGTTCGTGGTACATGTAAGGTTTGTCCCCACAGCATGAACCAGCTGACAGTGACCACACACACCTGTGCTGGGATGAATATGGGGGTCACTCTGCCCCTGCCAGATATAAGACACACATCACCTGATACGCCCTTGCCCAGTGACAGGGGGAAAGGTCTACCAAATTTTGGTCATACATTGCACTAATTATTAGAATGGCTTTGAATGTTTCTATCTCGGCTGGAGATTTGACTTACCATCCATGTTCAGCTTTTTATTTACATATGACTACTGTATACTTGTATTTTCCTTCAGTGCAATATTTATAGAAGCCTTTTCTCCATGACTAGTTTTACCTCCTTAAGAGTTTTAAGAGTTTTTTTTTTCCTTATTTGAAGTTGAAATGATGTTCATTGACTGTCTGCTGAAGGCAGGGATTACTTTAGAGAGAGCCACCTGCTTGTATGCCTGTATTTATCTGCTTGACTGGGTTTAAATCATTTTCTGTAAGTGAAAGTCTGCTACTCCGAGCAGATGTTAATACTAAGGATTTGTGTAGAGTCCGCTTAGCATATGCAAGCCCCTACGCTAATAAATGCGGGCTTGCACCACCCTGCTAGGTGCGTTTGCATTGAGAATGTGACCTTCCCCTAAGATCGCCGTCGCTTCTACATATTTAATGCAACATTAGAATGTTTGTATTCAAATTGATTCCAGCCCTGCGTGGATTTTAAATGTGTTGTTTGCATCTGGAAGCCAATTCAGGGCTGCCTTGCTGCAGGGGAGATGGAATTGTAAACAAGGCAGGCAGGGTTCTCAAGGAGGGCACGGGGAGCTAAACCAATAGAGAATTGCTGGCCAAGGGGCTTTTTTTTCCTCCTGATATGAATGCACTGTGCTTTAACTAACTCTGCTTATCACACGTAAAAGGATCCCTGATGGGAATAAAAGGACATCAGTCTTGCACAGTTGTAACGGCTCCTCTTCTGTACTGAAATGGCTTACTCTGATTTCCCTGCACACTGTGAGCTTTTCACAATGCGCATTAGAAGCCGAAGCAAGTCAGAAAGAGCCTGCCACATTTCCTGGTTGGAAGCCTTTCCTACCCACCCTGACTGTCCCTGGCCTGTCCCATTTCTTTCAATTATGGATGCTAAACATCCCATGTGGGTTTTACCATGCAAATACTGCCTGCCTAGGAATGTCCACTCAGACTAATGTCCTTTCCTTCCCAGCCTGGCTGTCCCTGGCCCTCACCTTCCATTCATTTGATTCCAGTTCTTTCCATCATAAAGGCTCAATATCACATGTGGGCTTTAGCATGCAAATTCAACCTGCCTACGAACGTCCACTCCTCCAGACTGATGTCCTTTCCTCCCCAGCCTGACTGTCCCTAACCCTCCCCTTCCATTCATTGGATTTCCATTCTTTCCATCATAGAGGCTCAACATCACATGTGGGCATTACCATGCAATTACAGCCTGCCTAGGAATGCCCACTCCTCCAAACTGATGTCCTTTCCTCCCAGCGAGACTGTCCCTGGCCCTCCCCTTCCATTTATTCGATTTCAGTTCTTTCCATCATAGAGTCTCAACTTCACATGTGGGCATTAATATGCAAATACAACCTGCCTAGGAACATCCACTTCTCCAGACTGATGTTCTTTCCTCACCAAACTGGCTTTCTCTGGCCCTCCCTTTCCATTCATTGGATTTCAGTTCTTTCCATCATAGAGTCTCAACTTCACATGTGGGCATTAATATGCAAATACAACCTGCCTAGGAATGCCCACTCCTCCAAACTGATTTCCTTTCCTACCCAAACTGGCTGTCCCTGGCCCTCCCCTTCCATTCATTGGATTTAATTTCTTTCCATCATAGAGACTGAGCATCACACGTGGGCATTACCATGCAAATACAGCCTGCCTAGGAATGCCCACTCCTCCAGACTGATGTCCTTTACTCCCCAGCCTGGCTGTCCCGAACCCTCCCCTTCCATTCAGTAGATTTCAGTTCCTTCCATCGTAGAGGCTCAAAATCACATGTGGGCATTCCCATGCAAATACAGCCTGCCTAGGAATGCCCACTCCTCCAGACTGATGTCCTTTCTTCCCCAGCCTGACTGTCCCTAACCCTCCCCTTCCATTTGTTGGATTTCCATTCTTTCCATCATAGAGGCTCAACATCACATGTGGGTGTTACCATGCAATTACAGCCTGCCTAGGAATGTCCACTCCTCCACACTGATGTCCTTTCCTCCCCAGCCAGACTGCCCCTGACCCTCCCCTTCCATTTATTGGGTTTCAGTTCTTTCCATCATGGAGGCTCAAAATCACATGTGGGCATTACCATGCAAATACAGCCTTCCTAGGAATGTCCACTCCTCCAGACCGATGTCCTTTTTTTCCCCAGCCTGATTCTCCCTAACCCTCCCCTTCCATTTATTGGATTTCGATTCTTTCCATCATAGAGGCTTGACATCACATGTGGGCATTACCATGCAATTACAGCCTGCCTAGGAATGCCCACTTCTCCAGACTGATGTCCTTTCCTCCCCATCCAGACTGCCCCTGACCCTCCCCTTCCATTTATTGGGTTTCAGTTCTTTCCATCATGGAGGCTCAAAATTACATGTGGGCATTACCATGCAATTACAGCCTGCCTAGGAACATCCACTCCCCCAGACTGATGTCCTTTCCTCCCCAGCCTGGCTGTCCTTGGCCCTCCCCATTCCATTCATTGGATTTCCATTCTTTCCATCATAGAGGCTCAACATTACATGGGTACATGTACCAACATCGCAGTTAGTACTATCATCCGCTGGAACCTAAGCATTTCCACGACTGACTTTCTTCTGGTTCCTGTTTTTTTTTTTTTATAACACTGCCATTCCTACTGGTTTTGTGAGTATATACCATTTGTACCTTTTATCCTAGCTCCACTTGACGAGCTTTCTTTTGGTGATATTTGATCACCTCCTGCATTTTTTATTTTTTGTGCTATAAACAAAAAAAAAAAAAAAACGACAATTTTGAAAAAAAAAAAAATTACTTTCTACTATAAAACACATCCAATAAAAAAAATGTAAACCATTACATTTCTTCATCGGTTTAGGCCAATATGTATTCTGCTACTTATTTTTGGTAAAAAAGAAAAAAATCCCAATAAGCGTATATTTATTGGTTTGCGTACAAGTTCTAACATCTACAAACTATGAGATATATTTACGGGGATTTTTATTTGATTTATTTTTTTTATTTTTGCTAGTAATGGCAGCGATCATTGGCTTATAGTGGGACTGTGATATTGTGGCGGGAAAGTCGGACACTAACTGACACTTTTGACACTTTTTGGGGACCAGTGACACTAATACAGCGATCGTTCTAAAGAATATCCACTGTCACTGTACTAATGACACTGGCTGGGAAGGGGTTAACATCAAGGGCGATCAAAGGGTTGACTATGTGCCTAGCCAGTGCTTGTGCACTGTGGGGGAGGTGCTGCAGAGAAAGAGATTGATACATGTATTTTTCGGGAGGGAGCCTTTTCAGGTAGGCTGTATGGAGCCCTGTGATTTCTAACAGCAGCCCTGCTCATGATACATTAGTGTGACAGTCAGTGGGAAGAATGCTCCTTATGCTTGCAGTTATTGGGAAGAGTTACCCCCTTACAGATAACTAATCAATGGTGTCAGTGGGAACTTATCTGAGATGCAGAAATTGGTTATCACTGAAGGAACCCCTAGCAAACTCTTGAGGAACCTTAGGGTTTCATGGAACCCTGGTTGAGTAGCCCTACACCAGAGGTCTTCAAACTATGGCCCTCCCATTGTTCAGTAACTACAATTCCCATCATGCCCTAGCAGGGGAGGACTGGGCCAGGGGGCAGGGGGGAAATTGCCCCCGGGCCTCTCTGGTGCTCCCTAAATCGGCTGCACTGCTTCTGCCACAGACATGTCTAAAGGATTCCTGGTAAAGAGAAGTAAAATGTCCCCACTGCTGACCTACTGAGTGTGGGATGAATACAAGGACAGAGCGCAGGCCTCCCCCACAGCATGGATGGTGTAAACTGTGTCTGAGCAGAGGCCGGTTCCATGCTCCACAGGAGACGCTTCTTACCCGGGCAGCCTCAACCGAGCTGCCCCAGCTCCTCCCAGCTGCCCATCGCTGGCCAGGTGGGGAACCCATATTCGGCCAGTGAGTAGAGAGTACCTGGAGCAGAGCTTCAGCCTGGAATGGGGGTAAGGAGGAGGCCGGGAAGAGGGAGAGTGAGGACGGGCCTGAGTCGCTGCACCATGGGCCTCTGGTTTGTACTTGCCCCTGGGCCAAAAGTTGCCAGTCAGCCCCTGTGCCCTAGTCATGTCTGTGAATGTCGGAAATTTACAATGCCTCATGGATTGTGTAATTCAGCAACAGCTGGAGGGCCGTAGTTTGAGGATCCCTGCCCTACACTATACCAATGGGTAAGTCAGTTAAAGTAAGCATGCAGAATGGCTGTCCTTGGAAAGTGTTGCTACCTTCCTTATGCTAGGAATAGAACCAGAAAATTTCCTTCGTATATGATTCAACGACGTATTTAGCATTTGGTCGGACTTGTCCTTTAAAATCTCCCAACTCCACAAAGATATGACGAGGGAAATAATATTAAAGCAATCATGGGGCTGATTGTGTCAGGATGAATGTGTGAATCACCCGAGTCTCAGAGAGATGCTCTGACCCGAGGACATCTCCCATGATAAGTGGCGTTTATAAAATAATGCCGTATCCAGAACTCTCGTCTTTTGTCTGTGAACTCTGGAGCCATAATTCTCCAAAGAGGTACTGATAAGTGTCGCTTGTCCCCGCGTGAGTCTATTGACAGCTAATTCCACTTAAGAAAGGTTAACGCCTTGAGTAAATCACTGGCGCTAAATGGTCTTCACGCATCTGGTCGGCTCCTGCTTAAATGCCCCCTTGGTCGTTCCCCTTTATATTAAGCGTAGATATTGAAGAGCCAGAAGATTTATCAACCCGACTGCAGACATGACATCAGAGTTTTAACTATCGCCCGCTGCGATGGCTCTGCTTCCTTTGCTAATTCATTTACAATTATGTCAGGGACCAAGAGGGTCCCCTCACCGAAGCTTCAACTATTCATCATCCCTCTGCAGTGGAATCCTTGACAAGATGGTGGCCAATAAAATTTCGGCATTTGTCTCCGGGGACCCGCTCGTAGCGCCTTGCTGTGAGTCCTAATGTCGTCGTAATTATTAGTGGGAGACAGTCAGAGGAGTCAGCACTGTTTTCTTAATTAGTTTGTTGTACATGCTGGAGGGGATTTGGGCGTCCCCTTTACGCAGGCGCTCGTCAGTCAGCAGAATATTTTTTTTTGGTGGAGGGAGGAAAGCCAAAGGTCCCATGTTGGGGACATCCTTCACTTTCACAAATCTCCTTAATTTTCTTTGGGCAAAACATATTTCTCATTGGGATTTGATTAAATTGACAAGCGCATTTGCTTTTATTCTTTTTAGGAGTGTCTCTGTGCTACCCTGAGTCATATTTCCTGTAATCTGAATAAGAGGCTTAAGGTTGAACTTCATCCAGAAGATACAAATTTATGGAGCTCTGCATTCATTAAAGCCTAGGCGTAGTCAAAATATATATATTTTTTTCCCTTAACCACTTCTGGACCGGAAGGATTTGCCCCCTTAATGACCAGGCCATTTTTTGCGATTCGGCACTGCGTTACTTTAACGGACAATTGCCGGTCGTGCGACGCTGTACCCAAATAAAATTGATGTCCTTTTTTTCCCACAAACAGAGCTTTCTTTTGGTGGTATTTGCTCACCTGTGCGATTTTTATTTTTTTGCACTATAAACAAAAAAAACAATATTTTTCACATTCTGCTATATAACATTCCCCCCAAAAAAAAAAAAAAAAATTAAAAAATCAATTTTTTTTTTAAATTTAAGGCCAATTTGTTTTCTGCTACATATTTTTGGTTAAAAAAAAATTGCAATAAGCGTATTTAGATTGGTTTGCGCAAAAGTTATCGCGTCTACTAACTACGGGAAAAATGTATGGAATTTTTATTGTTTTTTTCTTTTTTTTACTGGTAATGGCGGCGATCTGCGATATTTAGTGGACTTGCGACATTGCGGCAGACAGATCGGACCCCTAACTGACATTTTTGACACTTTTGGGGGGGAACCAGTGACATTACTACAGTAATCAGTGCTAAAAATATGCACTGTTACTGTAATAATGACACTGGCACGGAAGGGGTTAATACTGTGGGTGATCAAAGGGTTAAATGTGAGCCTAGTGGAGTGATTCTAACTGTGGGGGAGGGACTTGTGAAATGATCACAGAGACCTGTGATCCTACATAGAAGGATCATAGGCCCTCTGTGATAATTCCAGAGAGAAGAACGGTCAGCTGTGTTTACAACAGCCACCCGTCCTTCTCTCTCAGCGGGGAGCGATCGCGGGTGTCAGGCGGCAATCGGAGCCGCCTAGCCCGTGCATCGGAGTCCCCGCTGACGAGTGGGGGCGGGAGATCGCCGCCGGTGGTGCGCGCTTGTCCCCTAGCTGCAGGCGCGCGACTGACTTATACCTACAGTACGTCGGTTTACGCAGGAGGGCCAGCCTGCCACAGTATAACTGTGGCGGGCGGTCCTTAAGTGGTTAAAGCCTAGGTGTAGTCAAAATCGTATTTTTTTTCTTTAAATCGGCACAAATTATGGTATTTACAGTCAAAAAGAAGTATGCCTTGTGCTGAGGTTTTAGTTCAAATCTTCAGTCCTTTGATCCCCCCCCCCCCCCCCCTTACTCCCTGAGCCATAATCTTTTGGTGTCTTGAGTCAAGAGTGCCAGGACATGGTAATCTAGAGCCCAGGGCAAACATGCCAAAATACACCCCTCCAAAACGTATGAGCATTATGTGTCAGCAAACTCCCCCCCCCCAAAAAAGTAAAAAAATCTGCATGCTTACCCCTTAAACATAAATTCCCCTCCTCCCAGGACAAATCCACTGTCCTGTCGAAAATATTCCCTCCCTGCTCAAATCTTTGCCCTCCAACACAAATGCCCCCCCCCCCAAAAATAAATAAATAAATAAATAAAAATCACCCCTCCTAGCACAATTCTACCCCTCAACGTTCCCCTCAGAGAACACATCCCCCCCTCTCCAAATCCCACCTCCCAGCACAAATCCCCCCCAATTCCCCCTACTAGCACAAATACTTTCTCCCAAAAAAAACACTTCCTAGCAAAAATACTCCCCAATCTTCCTTACTAGCACAAACCCCCCCCCCCCCCCCCCCAAGAATGCCCCAATGATTAAGCAAAAGATGTATGTGTGAAACGCGTCTACGAGACTTTATGCTGGTGTCTTTGGTGTCATCACTTGCAACTTTTTGGAAATAAAGGTATTTGAAACCTATTGGAATCCCTGGATGTGCGGCTAATTCTTTTCCTACAAGAATGCCCCCCACCTTATTACCTCTTTCAGCACAAACCCTCCCAAATCACCCCCTCCTAACACAAATCTTCTTCTCCCATGCCTATACAAATCCCCCTAGACCACAACTCACAGCACTTCCACCCAAATTTCCCTTCCTAGAACAGTTTTTACCCCCTGCTGTCAATTTAAGACAAAAGGCAGAATTTTTATGACTGGCAACGTTCAGCCCAGGGGGAAAGTAGAAACCAGAAGCCCATGGTGCAGCGACTCGGCCCCCCTCCCACTCTCCCTCTTTCTGGCTTCCTCCTGACCCCCATTCCAGGCTGAAGCTCTACTCCAGGTACTCTCTACTTACTGGCTGATCTTTGGGCTGAGCGGAAGAGGAGAGTCTCCAGTGGGTCATGGAACCGGCCTCTGCTCAGACACAGTGTACACCATCCATGCTGGGAGGCCTGCGCTCTGTCCTTGTCTTCATCCCGCACTCAGTAGTTCAACGGTGGGGAATTTTTACTTCTCTTCACCAGGAATTCTTTAGGCATGTCTGTGATAGAAGCAGTGCAGCCTTTTTATGGTGCATCAGAGTGGCCTAGAGGGGCAATTGCCTCCCTGCCCCCTGGCCCAGTCCTCCCCTGCAGATTGGACACAATTAACAGATGTTCCTCATCTTTCTAGATGTTCCTTGTAATGTTGAAAACCCTCACTTTCTGGGTTCAGGTCCACTTTAAGTAACTATTTTGCCTGACTTGTGGTTTACAGCAGCTTTTCAGGAAGACAACATGTACCTTTTACTTTGCAGAAAAGCACATTTACGCCTCTCAGTCCCTCCCCCATCCGGATCCGAGTTATTCTCCCACTGATCAAGAAGAGAGAGTTGGGAGTCTTCCACTGTGATTTATGTGACACTTTCCCTTTGCCAGCATCTTCCCCTGAACTACATTATAGCAAATTTATTCATTATTCAAAATGCTGCATGGAAAAAAAAAAAAAGTTCAGAAGCCACACTTACCTACGGACAAAATTACTTTCGCTATTCGTAGTTTCAAACATTTTTATTATTTTTTTTTTTTTTTAGGGGAAATATAGGGTGACAGGGTTTCTTTAAAGCTGAACTCTAGACACAAATTAATGTAGTTATGTAAAATATCACTAAAGTGTAACTTAACCACTTCTGGACAGGAAGGATTTCCCCCCTTAATGACCAGGCCATATTTTGTGATTCGGCACTGCGTTACTTTAATGGACAATTGTGCGGTCGTGCGACGCTGCACCCAAGTAAAACTGATGTCCTTTTATTTCCCATAAATAGAGCTTTCTTTCGGGGTATTTGATCACCTGTGTGATTTGTATTGTTTGCGCTATAAATAGAAAAAAAAGAGCGACAATTCTGAAAAAAAAAAAAACAATATTTTTCACATTCTGCTATAACATTCCCAAAAAAAAAAAAAAATGTTAAATGTAAAATGTTTTATATTTTAGGCCAATTTGTATTCTGCTACATATTTTTGGTAAAAAAAAAATCGCAATAAGCGTATTTTGATTGGTTGGCGCAAAAGTTATAGTGTCTACTAACTACGGGAAAGATTTGTGTCATTTTTTTTTTTTTTTACTAGTAATGGCGGTGATCTGCGTTTTTTTTTTGCGGGACTGCGACATTGCGGCGGACAGATCGGACCCCTAACTGACATTTTTGACACTTTTGTGGGGACCAGTGACATTACTACAGTAATCAGTGCTAAAAATATGGACTGTTACTGTAATAATGACACTGGCAGGGAAGGGGTTAACACTGGGGGTGATCAAGGGGTTAAATGTGAGCCTAGGGGAGTGTTTCTAACTGTGGGGGGGGCGTGGCTTGTGCATCCTATATAGGAAACATGTGATCCTATATAGACGGATCCTATACAGACAGGCGTGACCGATGTATACCTACGGCGGTTGGCGCAGGAGCGGCTGCCTGCCACAGTGCAACTGCGGCGGGCGGTCGTAAAGTGGTTAATGTAGTTATGTAATATATCACTAAAGTGTAACTTAAGTCAATACTTTTTTTTAAGTGCTGAAAAGAGTGTGGAGGGATTAGAACCCCTGTCCTTTTGTATTGCTGTCCTAACCCCATTAAGGAGATTTATTTCCTCTATCTCTACTGTTTATTGTTATCATTGAAAGTGAAAGTAAAGAAAAATCCCTAATTTTGAGTTGACATCGGAACAGTAGTAGAGGAGAAATCGTCCAACGGGGACATTCGTTCTAGTGACCCTGGTGACAACCCAGGATTCCCTCACTTTGGAGAGATTTTCCCTCACTTCCTGTTTTGGCTATGGGACAGGAAATAAAGGGAAATCTCCCCTATGGGACACAGATAGCAAAAAGAAAAAGGAAATGGGAAATGGGTTTGGCCAAATTTAGAAGGCAGTTGTCATTCCTGCAGTGGCGTCACTAGGGTGGGGCCAGAGGGGGCCACGGCCCCTCCAAAATTACAGTGTGCCCCCCCATGTGCCCACCCAAAAAAATGAGGCTATTCATTTAACTTCAGCAAGTAAGTCCCACAGGCGCCGGCGCTAAAAGGAACTACGGAGAAAGGAGGAAGGACTGCCAGGCGACCAACACAGCAGGAGGGCGTTCCCCATGGAGGCGTGTCAGGCCCGCCCACTCATTCCTGAACCAATTAACTGCAGCCGTGGGACATTTCCTGTCCTGCAGTTGCATGTACAGAAAGGGGGAGGGCTACTTGTGTAGTTTTTGCCCTAATATGGTCACATGGCCATATAAGGTCAATGATGTTGACCTTATATGGTCATGTGTCCATATTAGGTCAGTGATGTCACACATATCCCTGTCTCTTAGTATATGTGCAGCTGCAGAGCCCAGTCCACGGCTCATTGGCTCAGGTGGCTTCTAGGCAGGCCTGCGACTAGGGGTGGGCCGGAGGGACAGCTGCCCTGGGTGCAAAAGTCTACTGTAAGGATGGGGGGCACCTTTCCTCTGTTACAAGGCTGACAGAAGTAGTGACAGCAAGAAGTGATTTTGACAAGCGAGCGACTGCTTGGTGTAGGATCCCCTCAGCTTGCACATCATAAATGGGGGGGGTGGGGAGAGGGGCACAGTTTGGCATCTTTGCCCTGGGTGCTAAATGACCTTGTCCTGGCACTGCTTCCAGGTTCAGTTAAACATGGACAGAACCCAAGGTCATCCCTATTACATGCCTAAATCTGACCAAGTACCTGCCTCTTGCCCTTGCCCTGCTCTTGCCCTGTCCCTGTACTGCAAAGCTCAGACTAGGGCAGGGAGCAGCGGTAAAGAGAGTCAATCAGTTCATGTTCTGACAAAGGGCATTGTTGATTGGGGGAGAGAGCAGAGTAACAGCGAGATGACTATGGGACTTCTTGGGGACACGTCCGGTATGAACCTGGCTCAGAAGAAGTGGGTTGCAGACTGAGGACATCTAGTGGCAGAAAAAATAATTACTGCCGGGGGAAGTTACACCAAGATGATGACCATGGTTGAACTTTTTTTTCTTTTTCTTTAAAGTTTAAAGGCAGCCTGTTCACAAAAAAAAAAGAGATTCCATTTGAATGCATAATAGAAGAGACAAGAGAGGGAAAAAAAAAAGGTTTTCCATATATCATTTTCTGAAAGTGCTACAACAACAAATGCCCTCCTCTGCCGTTGCTTCTTTTCCATCCTTTATTGTGAAAAACACAGCAGAAAATTTGAGTTTGAAAAGTCAATAAAAATCATCATAAAATAGTAGTATATGTTTGGAGCGCGCGGGGAAGTCGAGTTATTGAAGTTCCCGTGATGTCGGTCGTTAGTCTGAAAGATTGATGACGCCTTGTTGTGTTTTTGAGTCAAGGCAAAGGATATGCACATTTTATAAGATATTTTTTATTTTTTTTTCTCTTGTGCTTGATGTTCCCATTGTAATACCTTTGTTTTACTTCATCCGATCGCCCCGCTTACAGGCTGCGCACTTTATAAATCAAATCTACGGAATTGCAGACTAGTGTACATCATTGGCCAGATTTAAAGGGCCATTTTTGTCAGAACGTAGAGTCAGGAAACCGCTATTGCTGGCCAGGAGGCATTGCAGAGGAGTCATGATGTCCACCCAAAGTATAGTCAAAACGGATTTTGGAACTCAGTTCCACCACCTTTGGCTCAGGCCCTGTGGATGAAGGATGAAGTCTGCACTCTGTGTGTTGCCCACCCCTGAACTATGTACGCAGCACACTCCTGAACTCTGCACTATGTACGTAGCACACTCCCGAACTCTGCGCATAGCACACCCTTGAACTCTGCACTACGTACATAGCACACTCCCGAACTCTGCGCATAGCACACCCTTGAACTCTACACTACGTACATAGCACACTCCCGAACTCTGCACATAGCACACCCTTGAACTCTGCACTATGTATGTAGCACACTCCTGAACTCTGCGCATAGTACACCCCTGAACTCTGCACTATGTACGTAGCACACTCCCGAACTCTGTGCATAGCACACCCCTGAACTCTGCACTATGTACGTAGCACACTCCCGAACTCTGTGCATAGCACACCCCTGAACTCTGCACTATGTACGTAGCACACTCCCGAACTCTGTGCATAGCACACCCCTGAACTCTGCACTATGCACGTAGCACACTCCCGAACTCTGCACATAGCACACCCCTGTACTTTGCACTACGTACATATCACACTCCCGAACTCTGCGCATAGCACACCCCTGAACTCTGCACTATGTACGTAGCACACTCCCGAACTCTACACATAGCACACCCCTGAACTCTGCACTATGTACGTAGCACACTCCCGAACTCTGCGCATAGCACACCCCTGATCTCTGCACTATGTACGTAGCACACTCCCGAACTTTGCGCATAGCACACCCCTGAACTCTGCACTATGTATGTAGCACACTCCCGAACTCTGTGCATAGCACACCCCTGAACTCTGCACTATGTATGTAGCACACTCCCAAACTCTGCGCATAGCACACCCCTGAACACTGCACTATGTACATAGCACACTCCTGAACTCTGCGCATAGCACACCCCTGAACTCTGCACTATGTATGTAGCATACTCCCAAACTCTGCGCATAGCACACCCCTGAACTCTGCACTATTTACGTAGCACACTCCCAAACTCTGTGCATAGCACACCCCTGAATTCTGCACTATGTATGTAGCACACTCCCAAACTCTGCGCATAGCACACCCCTGAACTCTGCACTATGTACATAGCACACTCCTGAACTCTGAGCATAGCACACCCCTGAACTCTGCGCATAGCACACCCCTGAACTCGGCACTATGTACGTAGCACACTCCCGAACTCTGCGCATTGCACACCCCTGAACTCTGCACTATGTACGTAGCACACTCCCGAACTCTGCGCATAGCACACCCCTGAACTCTGCACTATGTACCTAGCACACTCCCGAACTCTGCACATAGCACACCCCTGAACTCTGCACTATGTACGTAGCACACTCCCGAACTCTGCGCATAGCACACCCCTGAACTCTGCACTATGTACGTAGCACACTCCCGAACTCTGCGCATAGCACACCTCTGAACTCTGCACTATGTACGTAGCACACTCCGGAACTGTGCACATAGCACACCCCTGAACTCTGCATTATGTACGTAGCACACTCCCGAACTCTGCGCATAGCACACCCCTGAACTCTGCACTATGTATGTAGCACACTCCCAAACTCTGCGCATAGCACACCCCTGAACACTGCACTATGTACGTAGCACATTCCCGAACTCTGCGCATAGCACACCCCTGAACACTGCACTATGTACGCAGCACACTCCGGACCTCTGCGCATAGCACAACCCTGAACTCTGCACTCTGCGTGTAACCCCACCGAACTCTGCATTCTCTACATAATACATTCCTGGTATGTAATGCCCATTTAAGACCCTCCCACTGTTAGTGAAATTTTGACCAATTTGGGAGGGGGTTTTGGAGGGATCGTGGTTGAGTTCCTGCACCTATTTTCTGAGAAACAAAGCCCTGTCTACAGGATTAAAGAATGAAGATATACATACATCCTCAGATCCGCCTTGCACAAGACCAGTCCCTGCAGCTCCTGATCCCTTAACACCCATCCCACCTCCCTCGTGGTCTGGCAGTCTTGTGCGGTGGGCTGTACTTAAAAGTCATCAAGCCAATAGCCTTGCCCTGGACGTGAGAATGTCAAGAACAGTCCACTGCTGCATCATGGGGGAGTGCTGCTCACCAGTGGAAAAATGATTTGGTGAGCCTTTCTACTGTGTCTTGGATAAAATTTGATGTTACCCCATTGCAGTGCAGGCACAGCAATGGTGCAAGGAAATTTTTAATTTTTATTTTTTGCCTTGAGTTGGGCTTAAACCCCTTAAAGCAGGGATTCTCTACCAGGGTTTCCATGGAACCCTAAGGTTCCTCCTGAGGTTGCTAGGGGTTCCTTGAGCAATAGGCAATTTCTACCTCTAAGATAAGTTCCCAATGACACCGTTGTTCCTTTTAGCTATCTGTAAGGGGGTAATTCTTCCCAATGATGACAAGAATAGGGAGTATTCTTCCCACTGTAGATAAATCCAACAAAAATCCGGCAACTCTGTGCTTCTTCTTAAAAGAGCCTTTTTTAATGCACAGCAGCGAATACAATGTCTATTGATTATAACGCGTTTTAGCCTCAGCCTTCCTCGTGCTATGAAAATAGGACTCAGTAAGCGATTCTAGGACAATATCCCCCCGGACAATATCCCCCCGGACAATATCCCCCCTGGACAACATCCCCCCGGACAATATCCCCCCAGACAATATCCCCCCTGGACAACATCCCCCCGGACAATATCCCCCCTGGACAATATCCTCCCTGGACAATATCCCCCTAGACAATATCCCCCCTCTAACCCTAACCCTCTAACCCTAACCCTATGTCCCGGGGGATATTGCTCGGGGGATGTTGTCCCAGGGGGATATTATCCGGGGGGATGTTGTCCCGAGGGGATTATGTCCAGGGGGCATATTGTCCAGGGGATATTGTCCGGGGGATATTGTCCGGGGGATATTGTCCAGGGGGATATTGTCCTGATACCCAGTAAGCATGTACCCCCCTCTTTTGTGAACCATACAAAGCCATGTACCCTCAATGTGGCCATATCCTCTTCCCCGCATCCCTGGTCTGGTAGCTCTGAAGGGCCTGCAGGGGTTGACTTATTAGGATATGGAAGTCTCCTTTAGGAAAAGGGTGTAAGGTGCATATAGTACCTCTGGTTACTCATCCACAAAAAAGTAACACACCACGATTAAGAAATTTATTTAGTAAAAAAGTCCCATGGTGTAAGCACATTGTCAATCACATCGTCCAGCGATGATGGTCCATCACCATTCACATTGTCTGGCAATGACAGTCCATCATCAGTTATGATGAATGCCAACTTGCTCACACAAAAACTGTGACCCGTGCCAATGATCTTCTTCCCGTTGACTCTTGCTGTAACTAACAGATCCCCACCCATCAGCTGAATGTAAGCAAAGAAATGGGGATGTTGAATGGTATCATTGACCAGATATGGCCATGACCATAACTGGTCAATGATGTCAACCATCATTCCTCGCCCCTTTGTTTAAATTCAGCTACTGGCCCTGAAATGCCCTGGCCAGGGGCTAAATGAGGCCTAATGATGTATAATTGGTTTCTAGAACCCAGTGTTCTTAAGGAGAGTGAAATGTAACTCTTCAACTGCTGGAAAGGTAACCATTAAAGTGATGCATTAACAAAGTGCTGATATTTTGAAGTGACAGGGTCCCTTTAACCTATTTTTCTCTGTAAATATTCAGCAAATTTATGTTTTTTTTTTTTTTTTCTAAGTTTTAGCCAGGCAAAGTTTTATAGTCATCCCCCATTGTGTCTAGAAAATGAGAGTTTTTATCTGAACAGTATTCGGAAATGGAGTAAAGGATTTCATTAAATACTCCAGAGACACAGAGGAATTTTGATCAGGCTGGAAGATCTCATTTTTATTTTTACTTAAAAAAAAATGAAAATATTGCCTAGTTTTTATTCCTACTCTAACAGCTACAAAAATCCCATTGGCAACCTTTCATGACCCGCTCTATTTATGCACATACCAAGTGTGGGAACGTAGTCAAAGATGTTGATTAAGGTAAATTTCTTTGGCTCGGTGGGAGGGAGTGAAATCTATTTTCAGAGGAAATATGCAAAACAGACTTATTGAAATGCAGGAATGGAGCATGCAGAATCGCGGGGTGCGGAAAACATGCTGGAGCGCGGTGTGTGGAACACGCAGCGATCTGTCCCACTACGGCGGAAGGTGCTTTCATATTGGCAGCAGCCTGTTATGCCACATGAAAGTCTGATAAATGTGTACGTACATGTTCAAGGATCTGTCAGTGCCGCAATAAGCTGCCGGGAATGTCTGCGATGGGAAACGAATGCAGGGATATGGAGCTCTGCTAATTCACCATGAACCGGTGGGCCTGTGCCTCCACCTGAGGGTATGGAAAACATGGTCTGTGCTGGAGAATCAGACCAAGATATGACCATAAAATTAAACATTACTTATAGGATGTGATGAAAAAAAAAAAGATTGGGACAAAGGAAAAGAATAGGGGAGAGAGGAAGAAAGGAAAGGAATAGGGGAAATAGGAAGGAAGAGAGGAAGGAAGGTAAGGGAGGGGGGAAAGAGAAAGTAAGCAAGAGAGGAAGGAAACAAAGAGAAGAAAAGAGGGAGGAAGGTAAGGGAGGGGGGAAAGAGGAAGGAAGGGAGGAAGGAAGGTAAGGGAGGGGGGAAAGAAGAAGGAAGAGAGGGAGGAGGGTAAGGGAGGGGGGAAGAGGGAGGAAGAGAGGGAGGTAGGTAAGGGAGGGGGGAAAGAGATAGGAAGCAAGAGAGGAAGGAAACAAAGAGAAAAAAAGAGGGAGGAAGGTAAGGGAGGGGGGAAAGAGGAAGGAAGAGAGGGAGGAAGGTAAGGGGGGGGGAAGAGGGAGGAAGAGAGGGAGGAAGGTAAGGGGGGGGGGAAGAGGGAGGAAGAGAGGGAGGAAGGTAAGGGAGGGGGGAAAGAGGAAGGAAGCAAGAGAAGAAGGAAACAAAGAGAAAAAAAGAAGGAGGAAGGTAAGGGAGGGGGGGAAAGAGGAAGGAAGAGAGGAAGGAAGGTAAGGGAGGGGGGGAAAGAGGAAGGAAACAAAGAGAAGAAAAGAGGAAGGAAGAGAGGGAGGAAGAAAGGGAAGGGAAGAAAAGAGGAAAGAAGAGTGGGCGGAAGGAAAAGAAGGTCCAAAAGAGAAAGGGAGAGACGTTGTAAGGAAGGGAAGGGAGAGAAGAAAAGAGAAAGGAAGAGAGGTAGGAAGAGAAGAAAAGAGGGAGGAAAGAAGAAAAGTAAAGGACAGAAAGAAAAGAGGATGGAAGACAGGGAGAGAAGAGAAAAAAAGGAGAAAGTTAGGGAGGGAAGAAAAGTGGAAGGAAGACAGAGAGGAAGGCAAGGTAGGGGGGAAAGTGGAAGAAAAATAGGGAGGAAGGGAAGGAAGGAAAGATAAGAGAAAGGAAGAGAGGTGAAAATGGAAATATTAAGGTAGGAAGGAAAGGATATGAAGAAAAGAGAAAGGAAGAGAGACAGAAAGGGAAGGAAGAGAAAAAAAAGAGAGGAAGAAAGGAAGGGAAGAAAAGAGAAAATAAGAGGGAGGAAGGAAGGGAAGAGAGGGGAAACTGGTAGGAAATAAGAATGGTAGGGAAAAAGATCAAATAAAGGAAGAAGAAAAAAAAGGAGGGAGGAAAAAAATGGTATAAAGAATAACCCATATGTAAAATTAGAAGTGAAGAAGTAAGAAAAAAAAAAATAGAAAGGGGAGAGAGTGAAAAAAAAAATAATAGGTATGAAGGGAGGAAGAAAGCAAGCAAGACAAATAAAGATAGAAAGGCAAAAAAGAAAAGACGGATAGAAGAAAGAATGGAAAAAGGGTAGAGAAGGTGGAAGGTATGAAAAAATGATAGGATAGAAATTAAAATGGAAGTCAAAAGTAGAGCAGGAGGGAAGGAAGAATAGAAATAAGAAAAATGGTAAGATGTAAGGGAAAAGCAAAAAAAAAAAAAAAGACTAATGAAGAAAGAATGAGAAAAAGGGAGAGAATGAGGAAAGGAAGGGGAAAACATATAGGAGAAAAAGAAAAAAGGAAGAAAAAAGTAAAACAAGAAGGAAGGAAAGGAAACAAGAAACATGGTAGGAAAAAAAGAAAGGGAAACCAAAAAGGAAGGACAGATAAAAAGGAGGATGGGAAAAGGGGAAGGTTGGATAGGTGGAAAAAAGGCAAATGATTGGGGGGAAAGAATAGAAAAAGGAAGGAAACAAAAAAAGGGAGACAAAAGTAGGGGAGGAAGAAAAGGAATGAAGGGTGGAGGAACAAAGGAAGGAAGGAAGGAAAGAATGGGGATAAAAAAAGAAGGAAAGGGAGGATAGACCTTAGAAAGGAATAAAGGAGGAAGGGACGGAAAAAAAGAAATGGTAAGAAGGGTGGAAGGAAAAAAGAAGGTTAAAGGAAGAAGCAAGAAAGGAAGTGTTGGAAAAGAGGAGGGAAGAAGAACACAAGGAAAGATGAAAGGAAAGAACAGAAAAAGAAGGGAATATAAAAGGAAGACAAAAGGGAGGGAATGCAGGTAGGAATGAATAAAAAGTGAAAGAGTAAGGAAGGAAGGTAGGAAGGGAGGAAGGAAGGAAGGTAGGAAGGAAGGAAGGAGGGAGGAAGGAAGGAAGGAAGGAAGGAAGGAAGGAAGGAAGGAAGGAAGGAAGGAAGGAAGGAAGGAAGGAAGGAAGGAAGGAAGGAAGGGAGGAAGGGAGGGAGGAAGGAAGGAAGGAAGGTAGGAAGGAAGGAAGGAAGGAAGGAAGGAAGGAAGGAAGGAAGGAAGGAAGGAAGGAAGGAAGGAAGGAAGGAAGGAAGGAAGGAAGGAAAAAAAGTGAAAGAAGAAGGGAAAGAAAGAAAGAAAGAAAGAAAGAAAGAAAGAAAGAAAGAAAGAAAGAAAGAAAGAAAGAAAGAAAGAAAGAAAGAAAGAAAGAAAGAAAGAAAGAAAGAAAAAAGAAAGGGAAGGATGAATGTAATTTGTTGAACTATAACTGATGTAATCTTCTTAAATTGACTTTTACAGCCATAATACCTCAAAGATGTATAAAATAGTGGGAATGCTTAATTCAGTTGATCAGAGCTGTTCTGTTTTTAGTGAATTAAAACGCTTAGTACAGAAAACCGTACATGTATCAGGCTTTTGTAAATTGGGCCTATAGAGATCTATGAACAGGGAAGAGATATTATATAGACAGACAGATGGTAGATATGTAGACAGACAAACAGATCTTCCTTAGTACCTACCTAACGCCTTCTAAGTAAATTGTTAATATCGTGTTACAATCTGTGCTGTAAAGCTGTGATCAATTGGTGCCTAAACAAAGTTGTCACAAAGCAAGCAAGACAAATAAAGATAGAAAGGCAAAAAAGAAAAGACGGATAGAAGAAAGAATGGAAAAAGGGTAGAGAAGGTGGAAGGTATGAAAAAATGATAGGATAGAAATTAAAATGGAAGTCAAAAGTAGAGCAGGAGGGAAGGAAGAATAGAAATAAGAAAAATGGTAAGATGTAAGGGAAAAGCAAAAAAAAAAAAAAGACTAATGAAGAAAGAATGAGAAAAAGGGAGAGAATGAGGAAAGGAAGGGGAAAACATATAGGAGAAAAAGAAAAAAGGAAGAAAAAAGTAAAACAAGAAGGAAGGAAAGGAAACAAGAAACATGGTAGGAAAAAAAGAAAGGGAAACCAAAAAGGAAGGACAGATAAAAAGGAGGATGGGAAAAGGGGAAGGTTGGATAGGTGGAAAAAAGGCAAATGATTGGGGGGAAAGAATAGAAAAAGGAAGGAAACAAAAAAAGGGAGACAAAAGTAGGGGAGGAAGAAAAGGAATGAAGGGTGGAGGAACAAAGGAAGGAAGGAAGGAAAGAATGGGGATAAAAAAAGAAGGAAAGGGAGGATAGACCTTAGAAAGGAATAAAGGAGGAAGGGACGGAAAAAAAGAAATGGTAAGAAGGGTGGAAGGAAAAAAGAAGGTTAAAGGAAGAAGCAAGAAAGGAAGTGTTGGAAAAGAGGAGGGAAGAAGAACACAAGGAAAGATGAAAGGAAAGAACAGAAAAAGAAGGGAATATAAAAGGAAGACAAAAGGGAGGGAATGCAGGTAGGAATGAATAAAAAGTGAAAGAGTAAGGAAGGAAGGTAGGAAGGGAGGAAGGAAGGAAGGTAGGAAGGAAGGAAGGAGGGAGGAAGGAAGGAAGGAAGGAAGGAAGGAAGGAAGGAAGGAAGGAAGGAAGGAAGGAAGGAAGGAAGGGAGGAAGGGAGGGAGGAAGGAAGGAAGGAAGGTAGGAAGGAAGGAAGGAAGGAAGGAAGGAAGGAAGGAAGGAAGGAAGGAAGGAAGGAAGGAAGGAAGGAAGGAAGGAAGGAAGGAAGGAAAAAAAGTGAAAGAAGAAGGGAAAGAAAGAAAGAAAGAAAGAAAGAAAGAAAGAAAGAAAGAAAGAAAGAAAGAAAGAAAGAAAGAAAGAAAGAAAGAAAGAAAAAAGAAAGGGAAGGATGAATGTAATTTGTTGAACTATAACTGATGTAATCTTCTTAAATTGACTTTTACAGCCATAATACCTCAAAGATGTATAAAATAGTGGGAATGCTTAATTCAGTTGATCAGAGCTGTTCTGTTTTTAGTGAATTAAAACGCTTAGTACAGAAAACCGTACATGTATCAGGCTTTTGTAAATTGGGCCTATAGAGATCTATGAACAGGGAAGAGATATTATATAGACAGACAGATGGTAGATATGTAGACAGACAAACAGATCTTCCTTAGTACCTACCTAACGCCTTCTAAGTAAATTGTTAATATCGTGTTACAATCTGTGCTGTAAAGCTGTGATCAATTGGTGCCTAAACAAAGTTGTCACAAAGCATTATGGGGGAGAGCCTAACTACCTCCTCCGCCTCGCTCGGCTGGTATAAAGGATTCAGAGACTCTCCAGCAAACTCCGGCAAAGAGAATCATTTGCGATTCATATTTGCAACGGTATTTGTAAACAAGCTACACCCCGCAGTGCGTTGTAAACCAACTTCCAATTATGCACAGAAATAACCTCGGCACAAGATGAAGCAAAGCGATGTGGAGACAGCACGTGGGACGTGCGATCACTGCGCTATCACAATGCATTATAACCACATGCAAATGCTGTCGCAGGGCCCCGGTTATTGTGATTATTTTTATAAAAATGCATTTATTGATGTTGCGTGTTCGTCTTCGGAGACCGGCGCCTCCCCGGGGAACGGCGCTCACGAACAATATAAAATAAATCTTCACATTTCTCCTACAGGGTCTGCCAGAGACGTCAGCCCATTCCTGTGAAGATTAAAGGCGAGAATGTGCCTAATATCTTCATTAAAGGAGACCTCTGGGTGAAACACATCAATCACTACTTAGAAAACTATAAGGAAAGATGCATAGCTTCACTATAGGGCCAAAAGAATGCGCCTCCCTCCCGTATTATTGAGTTCAGGTGTCTACAGTGAAGGGAACTGTTAATGCTATAGCATACAAAGACAATTGTATGCTTCCAACCATGTGGTAACAGTTTGGGGGAAGGACCCTTTTCTGTTCCAGGCATGAACCTGAGCACAGAGCCAAGTCCAGTGGCGGCGCGTCCATTGGGGACGCAGGGGCGCCGCCCCCCCTATCGATGCGTCCGGCCCCTAATCTACATGCAGAGCGCCTGATGCATGGATTCCAATGGTTTTTTTTTTTTTTTTGAAGCACGTGAGGCTCTAATAGGCTTAAAAAAAGGGTCGGCTCGGGGCGCAGAGCACTGCGCCCTGAGCCCCACTCAGTTGTGTGACAATAGTGAATGGAGCACCAGCCGCCACTGGCCGAGTCTATAAAGACATGGTTTAACCAGTTTGGTGTGGAGGAACTGCAAAGAGCCCTGACCTCAACCCTACTGAACACCTTTCAGATAATTTGGAGCACCAATTGTGAGCCAGGTCTTCTCATCCATCATCAGTACCTGACCTTTTGGGAAAGGTATTTTCTCTTCCAGCATGACTGTGACCCAGTGCACAAAGCCAGCTTCATAAAAAACATGTTTTTGTTGGGTTTGGTTGGCAAAAACTGTCCAGAACCCTGACCTCAACCCTTCTAAACACCTATGGCATGAATTGGAATGTGAATTTTAAGCCAGGTCTTCTCATACAACATCAATACCTTATGGAGAAGGTCTTTTTTTCTGTTAAAGCATGCACACTGTCCAGAAAGCCAGCTCCATAAGAAGTCGTGTGGAAAAGCTTGAGTGGCTTGTGCAGAGCCCAGAACTCAAGCCTTCTAAACATTTTTAGGATAAATTAAAATTAAAATTTGCAGTGATCATCAATTGTGAGTTAGGACTTCCCATCTAAACATCAGTACCTTACCTTTTTGGGAAGGCCTTTTCTTTTTTCAGCATGAATGTGACCCTGTGAACAAAGCCTGCTACGTAAAGACGTTGTTTGATGAGCTTGGTGTGAAGGACCTCAAGTGGCCTGCATAAAGCCCAGACTGCAACCCTACTGAACAGACCTCAGAAATTCTCTTTTGGCTGAATGGGCACAAATTCCCATAGGCACACTCCAACTTATTGTGATATGGCTGGCAAAGCCAGAGTGGAGGCTGGTAAAACCAAAAAGGGAGGAGGACAACTCTATTGTAATGCTTATGGTTTTGGACCAGAATGTCCAATAAGCTCATACAGATCTAATGGTCAGGTGTCCCCAAATGTTTGGCCATATAGGGGTTGGTTTACTAAAACGGGAGAGTGCAAAATATGGTACAGTTGTGCTTCGTAGCCAATCAGCTTCTAAATTCAGTTGTTCAATAAAAAAGGCTTCAGTCATCCCCCAAAAATTGTCAAAATCCTGGGTTTCCCTGCATCCAATTCGCATGACATGAGATTTTGACCGGCTCTCAATGGAACCAGTTCACAAAATCTCCAGGGTGGCCACAGAGTGCACTGCAGAAGGGTCCAGTGCATCTTTGGCTTCATTTCAGGTTCAAATTAGGCCCAAATTGTTGCCTGAAACAGTGAACGGGGACACACTGGACCCTCTGCTGCGAGCCATGTTGCAGATAGTGTGAGCCCAGCCTTAGTATCATTTCTGTCTGCTGCTACATTCCTCTGCTATCAGCATGAATAAATTCTGACAAGTTTTCTTGACACCAAGAGAAAAATGGTGAAAGGGGAGGGATATCCATCTGATTGACACCTTTATCTCTGTTCCTGTGTGCTGTTTTCCCTTCCGTCCAATCAGCTCTCAGAGCTCTCCTCACTGGGCTCTGCAGAGTGTAACTTTAGCTCTCCACCCCCTTTTTTCTGAACTCTCAGATTAGCTTTATAAATTCAGCACTTGTAGAGAAGATGTAGAGAAGAGAAGGCTGCCGTTAAGCAGGTACAATGTATGTAGGATGATTTGTTTAAGCAGTGGTTGTCAACTTATGAGCTAAAGGGGGCCTCAAATGCGGCGCCTGACATCATGAAAGAGCCACACAAAATGCTCAATATATGTAATGCTTGAAAGGACTGTCCGAAGCTTCAGATCTAATAGAGGAAATGAGGGTCAGCGAGTGTGGACATGTTATAAATTTGACTGGGGAAATACTGTAAAACAGTGGTCACCAACCAGTGGTCAGGGGGCCACTTATGGTCCATGAGAAAATGTTGGTGGTCCCAGGGGTTTTGCCACAAATCAGCATTGTGGAGGAAGAATACCACCCAATGTTGTTTCCAGTGTTGTTCTCAATGTGCACTGACAGTCAATACTGTCAGCACGGATTGATACTTGATGCCTCCTGTGTAGTTTTGGCTCCAATGAACTCAGAGGGAGGCACTGGGAGTAGTGCAGAGAGTGGGAGGTGACTTCTGGGAAAATTGGTGAGCCAATCACACAAGCAGGAAATTATGTTTCTGGGGGTGTGGTCAGTACACATTCCGTGTACAGAACAGCTCCAGGCGGCCATATTGCATTGCATTTCCAGAAAATTACAACAGCTGCAGATTAAAAAGGAAAGGTATTTTTTAATAACATTCAATCACTATATGATTTATGTTGCAATTGTATACACTATATTGTTTTTTCTTTATTTAGTATTTTTTTTTCCCAACGAAAGTGGAGTTACCCTTTAAAAGCAGTTTGAAAGTTAATTTGGAAAGAAATATTCCTAGAATACAATGTATAAGCACGTTTAATAGCGAGTGAAATCTTGAGCTGTCTTTATCGCGGCGTGTTACGTTACACCGCCAAGTATTCGATTATGACAAGCTGTATTTAAATGCTTCCTTGGCTCGAATAATTTTTACAAAACCAAAAAAAAAAAACTAAAACAAAAAGAAACTAGACTTGATAAATGAGCTTGCGGTCCGCCTTTTTTTTTTTATGTAACAGACTTTTCCACGTAGTTTCAAGACTTCCAGCGCTAGTCGGGGCCTCTTGTGTTTTCTTGTTGTATTCCTGTAATATTCTTTATATCAGTGGTGGCTGTCAGCTCACATTATCTCAGGGTGCGCAGTGCTGTGCAGTCTCCGATGCCTTCCCGGAGAGAAGCCTTCTTGCCTGGCACATCAAGGTCACGGTGCGAGTTGCCTGCGGCTCAAGTCGAGAAGCTCAACCAGGGCAGTCTTGCTGGGAGGAGAAAAAAATAAAAAAATAAAATAACAAGGAATGCATTTAAATGTGTACAGGTCTGTGCGGGAATAGAGTTCTGGTCAAGCTGATAGGTAGCGGAGCTTGTACATCGATTCCTGAGACCATCGTTTACTGTCTTTACCAAAAGTCAGAGAAAAATCCAAAAAAAGAAACTTGTGCAAATGTTCGAACAATTTGTATTTAGACTTTTTATTTGAATACCTGCAACTCCACTATAATCTGTATATGCCATAATAACTGGAGAAAGATTGATTAATCATTACCAGCCTATATATTCCCCCTTCTTTACCAGGCCTTCTGACAGTTTTCAGTGAAGTGATAGTTTGATTGACAATTACTCCATTGTGCAACACTGTAGCCAAAGTAAGTTAATACTGTTTTTTTTTTTTTTGCAACAGATTAGCACTTTCTCAATCATTGATGGTCAGAGTCACTTGAAAACTATATATATATATATATATATATATATATATATATTCCCCCTCTCATAGCTGGGCCCTTTATTACGGTCCCACAGCAGGATCCTTTCACAAGTTCTGCAGTGGGCCCCCTTCCTGCCATCTTGGGGACTCCCCTCACTGGTGGAATGCCAGGGCCCGGTTGCAAGTGTGACCTTTGCGATCCTGGAAGTTCACCCACTGGTGTCAGTAGTTTTTATTTTTTGGCATTTTAATTGTATTTTTTTTATCATTTTATTGTATTTGTTTATTTTTTTATTTTTTAAATGTTTATTTTTATTTATTTTTTAAATTTGTTTATTTTATTTTTATTATTATTTTTTTTTTTTTTTACAACGTCACTGACTATGACTCTGTCCATTCAGAAAAGGAAGGAGCTGGTAAATTACATGACTGTTTTCTGACTGAGCCAAACACTTAAATTACCTTGAATTACCAAGTTGTTGCTATGGGTAACCAAGGGGAACCCACTTCAATCAGCACGCAGGAAGGGAGTAGTGCTACATTTGGGGGCTCGTCCGGGATATTTACCAACCCCTTCCTGGTTCTTTTTTATGACACATCATCTGCAGCAGCTGGCAGGAGAGGGGAAGGAGCACAGTGGGGGGGCAGCACAGTGGGGGGGGGGGACCAGAAGGGCGCACAAGGGCCCAGAGACAGCAGAACAGAGACAATGAACTAGATAGGAGGAGTGACGGGGGCAACATACAGAGGGACCAATCGCCTCCATTTTCCTCATACAGGAGGAAAAAGGAGGACAGTGATTTCTCTACATGCTGCCCCCGCCGCCCCTCCTATCCAGGTGTACAGGGGAGACGCAAAGGCCCCCTGGAGCTTGGGGGCCGGTTGCAATTGCAACCCCTGCAACCCCTGTAGTTACGCCCCTGCCTTCTCCATCTTCCTCCTGTAGTACAGCCACGCTTCCTCCACCGCCATAACAGTAGGTCCATACCTCCGTAAAGACCTACAAATGGAGGAGGAGTCTATGCATCACAACCTGGATGCACTGGTCGTGGGTGCAATGTTCTGCAGCCTTCCATATGAAAAAATAAGAAGACACCCATTGATCATAAAAAATCTGCATTTACAAGTTTAATAGAAAAGGTGGTCTAAGCCTTTAAATCGAACCCCAGCTTTCCAGGACTTTTGGAGACAAATAATATTTTTTCTTGGTGATCAGTGAGACGGGTTAAACTTGGGTAAGAGCACCATCTGGAATGTCTTACAAACAATTCCTTGGCACTCCAGCATCACTGAATGAAAACCGGGGAAGAAAACACTTTCTCTGTAGATTTTTTTTGTAGCCACTGGCGGAATTGAGCGCGACACTGTTCGGAGGGGGCGGTTATTTATTCACCAGGAAATTAAAAAGAGACAAAACAGATGGCAGATAGAGGAACTACAATTACTTGCACAGTCACCGCAACACTGAGCAGTGTCCTGCCACCGGGTCTGAGCACGCTTTTATTTCCTGTAAAGGGCTCCGTGCGCCTGAAACTGTAGAATCAGCCATTTGGTGGGCCAAAGTAGCAATCGCAAGAGCATTTTTTTTTTTTTTTTTTTTTTTATCTCGCCGGGATTAAAAGGAAACTATTTTGTATTTTTAGCATGCAAGTTATTATGGTAGCATTTACAGGAAATACTTTTTGCTGTGCTTGCTGTTCCATATTTTGTTTCTTGTGTGTCATAGACCTGTTTGTAAATGCTCCCTCTAGTGGACATCTACATATTAATGAATGTGATTAGAATACCTGTTCAAAAGAACTTTATTAGAGGCTGACATTGCTGTTCTCTTTCGGAAAATGCTTGTTTCCAGGCTATCATGCCAGTCCTCTAGCTTCAATAGTTTGAGTCATTGACCTGGAGCAAGCATGGAAAGAGTGAATTTGACACCTTATTGATTTTTCTGCAGGCATCATCTCGGTACCGTTTTTAGAGCTGGCGGATGGCTCTCTTGTAAAAGCAATCGGAGCAGCTAACTAGCCGCTCTAATTCTATTACAAGCAGCCGGAAAGGACTCCCCCCCCTGCTGCCTCCCGTGGCTCTCTTAGGCTCTCCCGTCCCACTGGGAACAGGGCTGCTGTTATAAATCACGGGGCCCCAATATTTTCACTAGAAATACACTAAAATCATTATTAGCAGACACAAAAGTAACAGTGAACTTGTGTGAATTAGCCCTTTTTAATTTGTTTTTTACATTTAAAAAAATATATAATTTATTTTAAAAATGTTACAAATGTTTACAATTATCTTATTTTGCAATTTTTTTAAATTCATTTGTTACACTGTTTATTTGTTATTTTATTTTTATTTTTTTTCATTACAATTAAAATTTGTTATTTTTTTTACTGGACAGGTTACTATATATAGTATAGTATATATATATATATATATATATATATATATAGTGGTTACTATAATTGAATATATATATATATATATGGTACAGTATATATATATATATATATATATATATATATATATATATATATATATATATGGTACAGTATATATATATATATATATATATATATATATATATATATATATATATATATATATGTATATATATATATGTATATATATATATATATATATATATATATATATATATATATACTGTACCATATATATATATATATATATATATATATATACTGTACCATATATATATATATATATATATATATATATATATATATATATATATATATATATATATATATATATATTCAATTATAGTAACCACTATTTTTTCTACACTTTTCTTTTACATGAAAAATGTGTATTTTTTTGCCCCCAAACATATATATATATATATGTAAACAATATATATATATATATATTTTTTTTTTTTTTGTTCAGAGAAATTATATAAGTAGAACCCAAGATGTTCTTTGGCCTGTCATCGGGTATAGACCGCATGAATCTGTGAGACAGAGATGCAGCGTGATATTTCTTACCTACAGACAATTCCTCCCGTCTATAGGCAGAGCACATCTTACATAATGACTAAAATAAAATTCACCTTCAGAATAGAGAGCGGGCCCGTATCTGATAAAAAGGCAATTTTCAGAAGTGGTTGTTCATAGCGTAGGTACGGCGTCTGTATTTTCCTCGTGTTACCAGTTGTGGATAAGCATGAGATCCGGGCTGGGGCAGGGTGATCTTGTTTCTCAGCGCTGTCAGGGAGGATGGGATGAACGGGATATTTTTTTTGCATGCCAGGGAAATGGAATAAAGTTACAGGAGGGAGGAGGAGGATTACATGGCGCTCCGTCTGCGGCACAATTCTGAATAATAAACTTACATCAAAGAGAAGACGAGTGAGCTGGAGTTACATTTCGGCAGCGGGTCGCTGGTTTTATTCATATTGGTACATTTTCTTGGATGTAGTTGCTGTTTATTATTCTTTTTTCTTCTCAGAGTAGTATTTTACCAAGAGGTAGGGTTTAAAGTTCTACTTGGCTACTCCGGTGATTTACACATAAGTAGGCGGGATGTTAATTGGACCAATGAGCATCATCACATCGCTGAATTCCCTCCTGTGCGCTTCTCCTCTAATGTGTATACACATATATAAGACCATACACCACACATTGCATCAAATTGGTCTGCATGGCTGTTGTCCCAGAAGGAAGCCTCTTCTAAAGATGATGCACAAGAAAGACCACAAACAGTTTGCTGAAGACAAGCAGACTAAGGACATGGATTACTGGAACCATGTCCTGTGGTCTGATGAGACCAAAGTACACTTATTTGGTTTAGGTGTGTGTGGCGGCAACCAGGTGAGGAGTACAAAGACAAGTGTATCTTGGCTACAGTCAAGCATGGTGGTGGGAGTGTCATGGTCTGAGGCTGCATGAGTGCTGCCGGCATTGGGGAGCTACAGTTCATTGAGAGAACCATGAATGCCAACATGTACTGTGACATACTGAAGTAGAGCATGATCCCCTCCCTTCAGGGACTGGGCCGCAGGGCAGTATTCCAACATGATAACGACCAGGGGCAGACTGGCAACTTTAAGCCCAGGGGGCAAGTACAAACCAGAGGCCCATGGCGCAGTGACTCGGCTCCCCTCCCACTCTCCCTCTTCCCATCCTCCACCTGAACACCATTCCATGCTGAATCCCTGCTCCAGGTACTTTCTACTCACCGGCTGAATCCGGGTTCCCAACCTGGCCAGCAGGGGGTGGTTGGGGGGAGCTGGGACAGCTCGGTTGGAGAGTCTCAAGTGGGGCAATTGCCCCCCTGGCCCAGTCCTCCCCGGATAACGACCCCAAACACACCTCGAAGACGACCACTGCCTTGCTAAAACAGCTGTGGTTAAAGGTGATGGGCTGGCCAAACATGTCTCCAGACCTAAACCCTATTGAGTATCTGTGGGGCATCCTCAAGTGGAAGGTGGAGGAGTGCAAGGTCTCTAACATCCACCAGCTCCATGATGTCATCATGGAGGAGTGGAAGAGGACTCCAGTGGCAACCTGTGAAGCTCTGGTGAACTCCATACCCAAGAGGGTTAAGACAGTGCTGGAAAATAATGGTGGCCATACAAAATATTGACACTTTGGGCACAATTTGGACATTTTCACTTAGGGGTGTACTGTACTCACTTTTGTTGCCAGCGGTTTAGACATTAATGGCTGTGTGGTGTGTTATTTTGAGGGGACAGCAAATTTACACTGTTATACAAGCTGTACACTCACTACTTTACATTGTAGCAAAGTGTCATTTCTTCCGTGTTTTCACATGAAAAGATAGAATAAATAAGTTTATCTTGGTCTCATCACACCACAGGACATGGTTCCAGTAATCCATGTCCTTAGTATGCTTGTTTTCAACAAACTGTCTGTGGGCTTTCTTGTGCATCATCTTTAGAAGAGGCTTCCTTCTGGGACGACAACCATGCAGACCAATTTGATGCAGTGTGCAGTGTATGGTCTGAGCACTGACAGGCTGACCCCCCCCAACCCTTCAACCTCTGCAGCAATGCTGGAAGCACTCATACATTTATTTACCAAAGCCAACCTCTGGATATGACGCATAGCACGTGCACTCAACTTCTTTGGTCAACCATGGCGAGGCCTGTCCTGAGTGGGACCTGTCCTGTTAAACCGCTGTATGGTCTAGGCCACCGTGCTGCAGCTCAGTTTCAGGGACTTGGCAATCTTCTTATAGCCTAGGCCATCTTTATGTAGAGCAACAATTCTTTTTTTTTGGGTTCCTCAGAGAGTTCTTTGCCATGAGGTGCCATGCTGAACTTCCAGTGACCAGTATGAGAGATTGAGAGCGATAACACCAAATTTAACACACCTGCTCCCCATTCACACCTGAGTCCTTGTAACACTAACGAGTCACATGACACTGGGGAGAGAAAATGGCTATTTGGCCCCAATTTGGACATTTTCACTTAGGGGTGTACTCACTTTTTTTGCCAGCGGTTTAGACATTAATGGCTGTGTGGTGTGTTATTTTGAGGGGACAGCAAATTTACACTGTTATACAAGCTGTACACTCACTACTTTACATTGTAGCAAAGTGTCATTTCTTCAGTGTTGTCACATGAAAAGATATAATAAAATATTTTCAAAAATGTGAGGGGTGTACTCACTTTTGTGAGATACTATATATATATATATATATATATATATATATACATACATATTAGTATTACTTTTTTTTCTGAAAGCAGAGACCCTGGAGAATAAAATGGTGATAGTTGTAATTTTTTAAAAAATTTTATGCCACACCAAATGCATACATATACAGTATATATATATATATATATATATATATATATATATATATACATATACATATACATATACATATATATATATATATATATATATATATAACATTTGTAATAACATTTGTATTTGATTTTTTTGGGTGGGGGGGTTACAGCAATTTCTAGATTTTAACATGTGTGACAAGAAATTTTGAAAATTGCTCCAGTAGGCAAGTGGCTAAGGCACTGGCAAGAGGCGGAGCACGGACCACTTAGTAAAAAAAATTGGCCAGCTCAGAAAACATCACCTTGTTTCGGGCTTAGTAAATCTGCATGGGCAAGTCTACAAAATCCAAGGACAGAACAAGAAAATATTTTAGAGGTAGGCAGCCCATACACTTTGCCATAACTTTTTTTCCCTTGAGTGGAGCTCTCCTTTGAGTCCCCGGGACTGAAGCGTTTGAACAACTCCTGACAGATTCATACATCTTTTCTCCGCAGTTGGGTTTCGCTTTCTGCGTATTCTTATGTTCAACTAAAATGTCATTTTCCAGTAAGTTTGTTTGTTATTCAATCCAACCATAACATTCCCATTTTCACTCCAATAACAATCTAGCGCGCGGAGAAACACGCCGGCACTGAGGACAATTACCCGCCGTTAATGCTGCGCAAATCATTGGCAGCCTCTCTCGTCGCTGTCTCTGACCTCTTCTATCCATCTCTTTATGTCTTTATTACCTCGCTGCTCTCCTCATTACTTCACATGTTTGCAAGCATTAACATTCATTTTCTTCTCAGCTTCCGAGCGCCAACTTATATCGGCGGCGCGGAGAAATTAGCTGTTATCATCAAACTTTTTCTTTCTTTCTTTTTCTTTCTTTTTTTTTTTACATTCCGTGGAATATTCCCAGAGTTCTCTCCTAGCGCTAGTATGGAAATGCTTCACCAAAAATATCTCTATCCACTTTGTTGGCGTTGGCCGGGGTCGCCGGGTTAATCCGCCAATTTTCTTCTTAAGTTTGCGGTTTTCTCAAGAGATTTCCTGTGCAAATAAGGTAAAGATAATAGAGAACTGCAGTCGAGACAAAAAGAAAAAAAAAAAAAGGGAATCAGCAGTATGCATGCAAAGCGGAAAGCTGCGTTTATTTTTTCCATTTTGAAGGGGCTGTTTGGGAGGGGGAAAATCAATTTTTGGGGGTCGCTATAGAAAGGAAGCTTTATTGTGACATAGGGGGGATCTTGCGTGTTGGAAAGCTTCCAAGACCTTTGGTGGGTGCTAAGTATTGGAGTTGCTCAATGGAAGAAACCAAGTGGCCCCAGAACAAATTTTCATGGGGCCCATCATTGGCACCCTATTGTCATTGATCTTAACATAAAGTATGTCTAAATCAAGGACAATGTTGAGACCTTTGGGGGCACCAGAGCAAATTTTTTGGGGCCCATCAGCTGCATTTTACTGTCTTTGATCATAACATATAGTATGTCAAAATCAAGGACAACATTAAAGACCCATGGTGGGTGCTAAGCATTGTAATTGCTCCACGGAGGAAACCAAGGGCATAACAAATGTTTAGATCACTATGGAATGGAAGCCTTATATCTGACATGGGTGGCCCTTGCATTTTGGAGAGCTTCTAAGACCTTTGGTGGGTGCTATGTATTGGTGCTACTCAATGGAGGAAACCAAGGGCATAACTACAGATCATGGGGCCAAAGAGCAAATTTTCATGTGGCCCACTAGTGGTGCCCTACTGTTATTGTTCTTAACATAAAGTCTAAATCGAGGACAATGTTAAGACTTTTGGTGGGTGCTAAGCATTGTAATTGCTCAATGAAGGAAACCAAGGGCATGACTACAGATCATGGGGCCCAAGAGCAAATTTTTATGTGGCCCACTAGTGGTGCCCTACTGTCATTGATCTTAATATAAAGTATGTCTAAATCAAGGACAGCGTTGAGACCTTTGGGGGCCCCAGAGCAAATTTTTATGGGGCCCATCAGGGGCATCCTACTGTCATTGTTTTTACTTAAAGCATGTCTAAATCAAGGACAAGGTTAGGACCTTATGGTGGTGCTTAATGGTGAAAACCAAGGGAATAACTACAGATCATGGGACCCCAGAGCAAATTTTAATTTTAATTTGGCCCGCCATCTGCATTTTACTGTCTTTGATCATAACATATACTATGTCAAAATCAAGGACAACATTAAGACCTGTGGTGGGTGCTAAGCATTGTAATTGCTCGATGGAGGAAACCAAGGGCATAACAAATGTTTGAATGACTAAGGAATGGAAGACTGATATCTGACATGGGGGGGGGCCTTGCATTTTGGAGAGCTTCTAAGACCTTTGCTGGGTGCTATGTATTGGTGTTGCTCAATGGAGGAAACCAAGGGCATAACTACAGATCATGGGGCCCAAGAGCAACTTTTCATGTGGCCCACTAGTGGTGCCCTACTGTCTTTGATCTTAACATAAAGTCTAAATCAACCCATATAAAAAACCACGCTTACCACGGTTAGGTTGGAAAGGGCAAGGCCACAGCTTTTATTTATTTTCCAATAACAAACCAGAACACGTCTAGACCAGTGCCAGTCACAGTTGTACTGTGAGCACTCTTAGTCCTTAACATAACTTCCAAAAAGGAGTAAGGGGGAAGGGGCTGTCCTTACCATCAGTGCTCGACAGACAGCCTACCCCCCGATTTACAAACAATGGCGTAACTTATTACCGGTACTTTAGCTCTGGCAAGGTCAAAACCGCCAAGAAAGCTGTAACAGACCGACCGAACGACAGGGTGGGGGGGGGGGGGTGGTCAACTCTTCACTGCCATTCTTCTCAAAAAAGGACCCAGAATTCCTTGGGAAGGTCCTCTTAACTGAGCTCAGGCCCATCTCAATACCCAAGGCTCCGTCCAATCCATTTGACCCATATATCTTCCTGCTTGGTCCCAACTCCTGCCCATACCCTCATCACTCAAGACTCTCTTTCCCTACAGGGGTCAAGAGGCCTTCATTTTACCAATGATATGTAGCAGAATACAAATTGGCCTTAAAGATGAAAAAAATTGATTATTACAAACATTTTTTGGGGGAATTTTTTTATAGCAGAAAGTGAAAAATATAAGTTTTTTTTTTTTTTTTTTATTAAATTGTCGCATTTTTTGGTTTATAGCACAAAAAATAAAAATCGCACAGGTGATCAAATACCACCAAAAGAAAGCTCTGTTTGTGGGATAAAAAGGACACAAATTGTATTTGGGTACAGCGTCGCACGACCGCACAAAGTAACGCAGTGCCGAATCGCAAAAAATGGCCTAGCCATTAAGGGAGGTAAAACCTTCCGGTCCAGAAGTGGTTAAGGAGGGTCATCTTTGCACAGTGAAGCTTTGGCTATGCCTCGAGGTCATTATGCTCCATTATTTGGACATTGTGGAGGCTGAGAATAACTCTGCTCCGGCGGGGAGCTTTGCAGAATCCTGTAGCATGAAACGCACCATATAGCTGCCGAAGCCATTGCTCTGAAATTATGCTGATTTAGCAAAGCATCAATGCTTTTTAATAGACCATGAGCTTTGCATATTAAGGCAAATAAACTGCAATTTTATTCCAATTGTAAAAAAAAAAAAGCTTTTTATAACTCAACTCGGTTCAGTGTTTAACGTGACGGGCAGGTCCCTGAATCCTGCGGATCTGAGTTTATTTGTTTTATGGATAAAACACACCCCTCCACCGCCCTCCTGTGCATTGGGCCTCATTACGTATGATCATTAGAGCAGTACGTTGTCCTAGGAGGAGGTTCTGACCAGAGGCAGAGGTCTATTTCCAGCCTTAGTACTGGATCTTCCTATCATTCAACCCCCCCCCAGGGGCCCATTCACGCCATGCTGTTGCAGCAATGCGCATTTTGAAGTATGAAACATTGCATGCTTGGGGGGGGGGGGTTTGTGCACAGACTTGCTTTGCAGAGCTGCTCAATGCACAGCAATGCAGTAGCGTGTATGCATGGTGTAAATGAGTGGGCCCTTAACCACTTTACCACCGGAGGATTTTGCTGTCTTATGTCAGGCCACTTTTTGCGATTCGGCACTGTGTGATTTAACTGACAATTGCGCGGTCATGTGACGCCGTACCCAAACAAAATTTGCGTCCTTTTTTTTCCACAAACAGAGCTTTCTTTTGGTGGTATTTGATCACCTGTGCGATTTTTTATTTTTGAGCTATAAACAAAAAAAGAGCGTAAATTTTGAAAAAATAACAATATTTTTCAAATTTTTTTATATGAAATTCCCCCCCCAAAAAAATTTAAAAATCAACATTTTTTTAAATTTTTGGCCAATTTGTTTTCTGCAACATATGTTTGGTAACAAAAATCACAATAAGCGTATTTTGATTGGTTTGCGCAAAAGTTATTGCTTTTACTAACTAAGGGAAAGATTTCTGTCATTTTTGGTGTTTTTTTTTTTAACTAGTAATGGCGGCGATCTGCGATTTTTTTGCGGGACTGCGACATTGTGGCGGACAGATCGGACCCTTGACTGACATTTTTGACACTTTTGAGGGTACCAGTGACATTTCTATAGTAATCAGTGCTATAAATATGCACTGTTACTGTAGAAATGACACTGGCAGGGAAGGGGTTAATTTTATTGGAGAGGGAGGGGTTAATGTATGCCTGGTGCTTACTAACGTGTGTGGGGGGAGGTGACTGAGTGACACAGGGACAGATCGCATGTTCAGCTATGCTGAATCCTGCAATCTGACCCTGTCTGTCACTTAGGAGATCCGCCCACTTTGTTTACACAAGCCGGCGGATCTCCAAACTCGATTCCCGGACGATCGGGGAAGAGCAGCAGCGATCGCCGCCGCTCCTCCCCTGGCCCGACTCCCGCTGTGAATGAATACAGCGGGAGCGAGCCTCCGGCGGAGCGCGAGCGCCACCCACAAGGGGAGGAGTCCAGTGACGTAGTACTACGTCGCTGGACGATAACGAGCCACTGTGCCGCAGTAGAGGCACAGTGAGCAGTCGTCAAGTGGTTAATAGGGTCTGCAACATAAATAGTGTGACTTCATAGGGCATTACTCCACCCCCAGGGCCGCTGATAGAGGGGGGACCACCAGTCCTCCTGTAGGGGGCCCAGGCACACAGGGGGGCCCCATGAGCATGGGGGAATCGGTGGGGTCGGGCGGAGGGACAATTACAGAAGGAAGATGAAAATTGGAAAATTCCCCTAGATTGGGACTTTTTAGGCACAAAAACTGAATTTATATGAATAATACAATTTTTATTGAACATATACCAACATACAGTTTAAAAGGTTTTTTTGCAAGCAATACTCAACATCACATAATCAGACCATGTATTACAGAAAACAAAACCCAACGCGTTTCGAAGATTTGACTCTTCTTCCTCAGGGGTGGTTCTGAAAATATTCTGTTGAACACAGAGAAATAGTCACAAAATCGTATATTTGATAATATAAAATACTTCAATGCAGTCATATAAAGATTAGATATTATTTATACAAAGAGTATTATTACTTACAGAAGGAAGCCCTGTACGGCTCCCTGCAGCAGCTGAAAGCCAGTCCCCCCCCTCCTGCCAGCTTTCAGCTGCTCTGGGGAGAGACACAGACACAGGGCATGGTAATTGCTTCTCTGACACCGATTCCCCTCCCTGTTCTGCCTGCTTCTGACCCCCCCTCCCCGCGTGCCCCTCTTTCCCTATGATCACACCCCCACCTAGCATTGCTGGAGGCTTCTCGGTCCTATAAAATAAAATTAAAAAATTGTAAAAAAAAAAAAAAAGATTAAATATTGTAATAAATATTTTAAAAAAATTGTAAAATTAAATAATTGTAAAAATTGTTAACATTTAAAAATAAAAATTATACACTTTTTTTTAATTGTCTGTTACTTTTGTATCCGCTAATAATGATTTTAGTGTATCCTTAGTGAAAATAGTGTCTTGATAAATTGGGGAGGGGGGGGTAGACTGTATGGGGCCACGTAATTTCTAACAGCAGCCTTGTCCGCACCTATAGGATTAATGTATGATAGAAGTCGGATCCATTTAACTCTTTATCCCTTATCAGAGGTGGGGGACTTGAGTCACATGACTTGACTTAAGTCAGACTTAAGTCACCAGTTTGAGGACTTGAGACTTGCTTGACTAAAATGAATAAAAGACTCGACTTGACTTTGACTTGGTATTCATGACTTGAGACTTGACTTTGACTTGAGACATATGACTCGAAATGACTTCACTTTTTTTTAAGTTATTAAATATTTGCATTTTCTCAAGATGTGTTAAAGCAAAATGAATGTGCCTGTTATGTTTCTGACACCACAGTCACTTAAAACACCTCAGTGTGTTCTGATTTTTAGGACACTGGCTGTTTAACATTGGAAATACTTAACATGTTTTTAGTGAATGTCAGGGGCTGACTGGCAACTTTCAGCCCGGGGGGGGGGGGGGGGAGTACAAACCAGAGGCCCATGGTACAGCGACTCGGCCCCTTCCCACTCTCTCTCTTTCTGGTCTCCTCCTGACCCCCATTTCAGGCTGAAGCTCCACATCTTCTCTCACAGGAGCACACAGGGGGCCCAGAGACAGCAGAACACAAGTGAACTGGATAGGAGGAGTGGCGGGGGCAGCATACAGAGGAACCAATCTCCTCCATTTTGCTTATGCAGCTACAGGAGGAAAAAGGAGGGCGCTGGTTTCTCTACATGCTGCCCCCACCGCCCCTCCTATCCAGGTGTACAGGCAGTAGTGTATTTTGGTTTCGTGCTGCCCTAGGCAAGACTAAAATTTGGCGCCCTCCCCATGTAAATTTTCCCCACTCCTTTTTTAACGGATGTGTCTTCCTCCAAAATTGAAGGACTGCAAGTCCCAGCATGAACCCCTAAGATCTCACAAGAGGGGGGGGGTGAGAGGGGGTGGGAGAGAGAGGGGGGGTGAGGGAGGGAGGGAGGGAGGGAGAGAGGGGGGGTTGGGTGAGGGAGGGAAAGAGAGTGGGGGATGAGAGAGTGGGGGGCATGAGAGAGTGGGGGGATGAGAGAGAGAGACAGGGGGATGAGCGAGCGAGAGCGAGAGAGAGTGGGGATGAGAGAGAGAGAGTGAGAGGGGGATGAGAGAGGGAGATGAGAGCAAGAGAGAGAGAGAGGGGGATGATGGAGAGAGAGGGGGTGAGAAAGAGGGAGGGAGAGAGGAGGGGTTAGAGAGTGAGAAGAGGGGGTGAGTAAGAGAGAGAGGGGGTGAGCGAGGTGGTTCTAGCAGCCAGTGGCCAATAGAGTCTCAGGTGGTGGGGGTGAGAGGGGGTGGGAGAGAGAGGGTGGGTGAGGGAGAGAGAGAGGGGGGTGGGTGAGGGAGGGAGGGAGAGAGGGGGGTTGGGTGAGGGAGGGAAAGAGAGTGGGGGATGAGACAGTGGGGGGATGAGAGAGTGGGGGGGATGAGAGAGTGGGGGGATGAGAGAGAGACAGGGGGATGAGCGAGCGAGAGCCAGAGAGAGTGGGGATGAGAGAGAGAGTGAGAGGGGGATGAGAGAGGGAGAGGGGGTGAGAAAGAGGGAGGGAGAGAGGAGGGGTTAGAGAGTGAGAAGAGGGGGTGAGTAAGATAGAGAGGGGGTGAGAAAGGTGGTTCTAGCAACCAGTGGCCAATAGAGTCTCAGGTGGTGGGGGGGGGTGGCTTTTTTGCTGCCCCCCTGCAAAGTGCTGCCCTAGGCCTGGGCCTTGTTGGCCTAGGCCAAAATACAGCACTGTGTACAGGGGAGCCGCACAGGCCCCCGGGAGCATGGGGTCCGGTTGCTTTTGCAACCCCTGTAGTTACGCCCCCTGGTTGCTATGCCCCAAACACTTCACATTTAAGGTTAGGTCTACTTTAATGCGCCTCTATAACTAGCGCCTTTTTGATTTGAGAAGTATTTGCTGCAGATACCATGAAAGGTTCTGAGATTGAGCACCATGTTTTGCACCTTATTAAATCAAATACACTTTAAAGGCTGATTATTTGCATAGTATGTGTGATTGTTCCTCCCGCACAGCCTTGCTCCATCTGGTCCTCATCGCCGGCAACTCAAATCACACAGAAAAGAAAGGAAAAAAAAAAAAAGCTACTGACAGCTTGTGAATCTTTTCATAATCTTCCCGTGCCCAGTGGATTTACTTTTTTCAATTACAATGTGAAAGGAAGGATTATTTCGGCCCCAAAACATCCGAGAGCGGGCTTGTGTGTTGTTTTCCTGAACACGGGGAAGAAGGCCGGCTTCTCAGAAGAGATCAGAGCCGGTATGGAAGGAAAGCTTGTAAGATGCCGAGCTGATTGACGAAGGTGTTTCATCATTTGATCATTCCAAACCTTCCCTGCTGATCAGGTATTCACCGCGGATGCAAAGCTGAGTACGCACAACGCTACTTAATGCTTCTTTACCAGTTATAGGCGGGGATGGATTTCCATGGCTGGAGCCTGTAGGCACTCAACTCAACCTTTGGTGTCCGAAGCAACAACCCTCTGTGCTAAGACCACCGCTCTTACAAGGGACAATTTAACCGCTTGCCAACCTCCGCACGACGATTTACGTCGGCAGTCAGCCCCTCACAGGCAAAGCGACGTAGGACCCCCCCCGCGCGCTTGTGACCGGCGGACCCGATGTCCGCCGGTCACTCGCGATCGCCCATTAGAGCAGGAGAAAAGCCTGTCATTCTCCCCTGTGTAGGAATAGTGATCATACGGTTCTACTATGTAGGACCGTTGATCACTGTTCTTACACCTCAAGCCACAGCCAATCACAGTTAGAATCACGCCCCTAGGGACACACATAACCCCTCCCTCTAAAAAAAAAAAAGTTAACCCCTTCACTGCCAGTGTCATTTTACAGTAACAGTGCATATGTATAGCACTGATTACTGCAGTAATGTCACTGGTAACCCCAAAAGTGTCAAAAATGTCAGTCAAGGGTCCGATCTGTCCGCCGCAATGTCGCAGTACCGCAAAAAAAATCGCAGATCGCCGCCATTATGCGTTTAAAAAAACCCCAACAAAAATGACAAAAATCTTTCCCTTAGTTAGTAAACGCAATAACTTTTGCGCAAACCAATCAAAATACGCTTATTGTGATTTTTTTTACCAAACATATGTAGCAGAAAACAAATTGGCCTAAAATGTTAAAAAATGTTGATTTTTACATTTTTTTTGGGGGGGGGGGGGAATTTCATATGAAAAATATTGTTATTTTTGCAAAATTTAAGCTCTTTTTTTGTTTATAGCGAAGAAAAAGTACAAATCGCACAGGTGATCAAATACCACCAAAAGAAAGCTCTGTTTGTGGGAGGAAAAGGACATCAAATTCGTTTGGGTACAGCGTTGCACGACCGCGCAATTGTCCGTTAAAATCACGCAGTGCTGAATCGCAAAATAGTCCCTGGTCAGGAAGGGGGTAAAATCTTCTGGGGCTTAAGTGGTTAAATACATTTAGGGTTGAGGTTTGTTCCGCTTATATTTTGCCTTTCCTGGCTCTGGCCTTGCTCTGGTTTCATTACATACCTTATTACAGACCAAGTGATGTCACTATCAGGTCTTTGGGTCTCTCTATGCAATGCAGGCAGATCAGAGCTGGTGTGAGGGGGCCGGCATCACAGCACCCCGCCTCAGTATGCCTTGTAAAAGACCTCAGCCCTGATGCAAGCAGTCGGAGTTATGTAAATATGAAAATGCCTTGATGGGTGGAAATCAGTCTGGAAGAGTGGGAATTTCCATGCAGACCATCATAGGAAACACCAGGGGCGTAACTACAGGGGTTGCAGGGGTTGCAATTGCAACTGGGATCCATGCTCCAGAGGGCCTGTGCACACCTGGATAGGAGGAGGGGTCGGGGACAGCATGTAGAGAAATCACTATCCTCCCTTTTCCTTCTGTAGCTGCAGGAGGAAAATGGAGGAGATCGGTTCCTCTGTATGCTGCCCCCACCACCCCTCCTATCCAGTTCACTTGTGCTCTGCTGTCTCTGGGCCCCTGTATGCTCCCCTGGTCCCCCCCCCCCTCCACTGTGCTAACTCTCCCCCCCCCACTGTGCTCCCCCCCCCCCCCCCACTGTGCTCCCTCCCCTCTCCTGCCGGCTGCTGCACAGGATGTGTCACAATAGAGAACCAGGAAGGGGTCAGTAAATACCGTATTTATCTGCGTATAACACGCACTTTTTCCTCCTAAAAATGGAGGAAAAAGCAGCAATACGCCGATATTAAAAGAAAAAGTGCCAGGAAACATCGCCAAGAGCAGAAGGGGCGGGCCGGGCCGAGAAGAAGGAGCGACGAGCTGTCATAGGAGCAGAAGGGGCGGGCCTGACTGAGGAGAAGGGAGAACGAGCGAGCGCAGTCATCGGAAGTCCCGCCTATGACAGGCGTCACACGTCTCGGCAGAGGAGGCGGGACTTCCTTCTCCTCGGCCCGGCCCGCCCCTTCTGCTCTCGGCGCTGCTTCCCGCCCTTTTTTAAAACACATTCGGACAGTTCCAATGGCGCTTGCGAGGCTGCATATTTGGACACTGCGCTGTCGAGGCTGCAAATATTGAGGCTGCATATTTGGACACTGCTTATGGGCTGCATATATTGAGGCTGCATTGCTGGACACTGCTGATGAGGATGCATTGCTGGACACTGCTGATGAGGATGCATTGCTGGACACTGTTGATGAGGATGCATTGCTGGACACTGCTGATGAGGATGCATTGCTGGACACTGCTGATGAGGATGCATTGCTGGACACTGCTGATGAGGCTGCATTAATGGGCATTGGTGAGATGTCATTTGATTTAAAAAAAAGTCCTGAATTCAAGGCTGTTTATTTTATATTTAAGCTTTTTTCCTGAAATTTCTCTCCAAATATTGAGGTGCGTGTTATACGTCGGCGCGTGTTATAAGCCGATAAACACGGTATGTAATTTACCAGCTCCTTCCTTTTCTGAATGGACAGAGTCATAGTCAGTGACATTGTAAAAAAATAAAATAAAATGATAAAAAATATTACAATTAAAATACCAAAAAATAAAAACTACTGACACCAGTGGGTGAACTTCCAGGATCACAAAGGTCACACCTGCAACTGGGCCCTGGAATTGCACCACCGTGGGGAGGCCCCAAGATGGCAGGAAGGGGGCCCACTGCAGAACTTGGGAAAGGGTCCGGCTGCGGGACCATAATATAGGGCCCTGCAATGAGAGTAAAGGGCCCCGGGATCAGTGGGAAGACCCCCAGGCTTGAAGGAAAGGGCCCCGGCCAGGGGTCTGCGGGGGCCCTTCATGGTTTCTTGCACCGGGGCCCTGAAGGTTCTAGTTACGCCTCTGGGAAACACCCATACAGGGCTGCTGTTGGAAATCACGGGGCCCTAAACAGCCTACCTGACACCCCCCCCCCCTGTGCTCTGAGGCTTTCTGCTCATTCCAAAACCGAAGCATAGTAAGTGTAGTTTACTATGCTTCAGTGATGAATGGACACAGGAGTGACTGGTACTGATTGCTCAGTGTGTTCATTCGGGAAAGGAAGGGGCCAGTAAATTACATATTTACGGGCTCCTTCCCCCACTCTCTATCCTTAATCATCTCCTTGTGCCCTTAGCAGCTCCCGGTGAGAGGGGAGAGGAGGGAAGCTGGCTGCGCCGTGAGGGAAAGGGGGACACGGGTGGTCTGGACAGCAGATGGAAGGGGCACATGTGCCAGGTCCAGTGCAGAAAAAAGGAGGAAAAACTAGCAGCACAGTAGGGGAGGCAGAAGAGGATCAGTGTCCGCAATAAGACAGTGCAGCCGGCCCTCCTGCTCAGCAGGTGCCCGAGCCCCCCTTTTGAACTGATGAGGCCCAGGCTCAGTACAGGAGGGCTGGCTGCACTGCCTTATCAGCAGCCCTGCACCCATATATGATGCTAATTTATTCTCACTATAGAAAAAAATCCTTAACCGCTTGCCGACTGCTCACAGTATATTTACTGCGGCAGTCAGCCCCTCACAGGCAGAGTGACGTAGGTCTACGTCGCTCGCCTGTGAGGCTCTGGGGAGCGAGCGCGCGCCCGCGGAGGCGCTCTCCCGCTCCCGCGCGGTCACGGACCCCCCCGCGCGTGTGACCAGTAGACCCGATGTCCGCCGGTCACTCGGCGATCGGCGGGGGAGAGGGAGAATGTCAGGCAGCTTGTGTAAACAAGCCACCTGTCATTCTCCTCGGTGTCAAGACACTGATCACACGGATCTACTATGTAGATCCGTTGATCAGTGTCCTTACAGCTCAAGCCACAGCCAATCACAGTAGAAAGCACGTCCCTAGGGACACACAAAGCCCCTCCCTCCCAAATAAAGTTAACCCCTTCACTACCAGTGTATTTTTACAGTAACAGTGCATATATATAGCACTGATTACTGTAGAAATGTCACTGGTAACCCCAAAAGTGTCAAAAATGTCAGTCAAGGGTCCAATCTGTCCGCCCCAATGTCGCAGTACCGCAAAAAAAATCGCAGCTCGCCGCCATTACACGTTAAAAAAAAAACAACAAAAATGACAAAAATCTTTCCCTTTGTTAGTAAACGCGATAACTTTTGCGCAAACCAATCAAAATACGCTTTTTGCGATTTTTTTTTACCAAACATAGGTAGCATAAAACAAATTGGCTGAAAATTTAAAAAAAATTAGATTTTTACATTTCTTTTTAAGGGAATTTCATATAAAAAAATGTGAAAAATATTGTTATTTTTGCAAAATGTACGCTCTTTTTTTGTTTATAGCGCAAAAAGTAAAAATCGCACGGGTGATCAAATACCACCAAAAGAAAGCTCTGTTTGTGGGAAAAAAAGGACGTCAAATTCGTTTAGGTACAGCGTCGCACGACCGCGCAATTGTCCATTAAAGTCACGCAGTGCCGAATCGCAAAATACCCCCTGGTCGTTTAGCAGGAAAATCCTCCGGGGCTTAAGTGGTTAAGCACTAAACGCATCTAGCGTTTAGGCATGTTTAGACACTATTTACACAGGTTTAGGCATGTCAGGTGTTTTTTCTGCCCAAACGCCCTTCTCCTGAATGCGATTTCGGTGTGATCAGGTTTCTCACCCTAAATGCCCCAACTCTAAGTGCCTGTAATCGCCTATGTGTGTATGGGCTCATAGGCTAACATAGAGAGGCATTTAGGAGCAGAAAAAAAAAAGCACCAAACACCTGTAAAACAGCTACAGTATGCATGAGGCATAAACGGAGATGGAAACAGTAACCAAATGACAGGTTTTTTGAAGGTGACAACAGTGAATCAGGTTTGTATAATATATTGAAGCAGCCACTTGTACTCTCTGTCAGAAGCCGGGGTGGCAATAGGGGATCACAGAAAGTTTTCACCCTGTAAAAGGAAGTGTATGTAAAGATTACCAAGTATTATTTTGGTTATTGGGTTTTCATAGATTCTAAAGGACATTGAGCAGCAAACAACTGACTTTCTGATTCGCCATTGGCAAGGTAGCAGGGTAAGAGAAACTGCTGAGACATTGCTGGGAGGGGGAGCAATGGGAGCTGAGCTGCTAAATCACCACTGTGGGTGGAGCAGGGTGAGCTTAGCTACTGAGTCACCACTGGAAATGGAACAGGGTGAACTGAGCTACTGACTCACCAAAGTGAGTGGATCAGGGTGAGCTGAGCTACTGAGTCACCAGTGGAAGTGGAACAGGGTAAACTGAGCTACTATGTCACTACTGGAGGTGGAACAGGGTGAGCTGAGCTACTGAGTCACCACTGGAAGTGAAATGGGGTGAACTGAGATACTGAGTCCCCACTGGAAGTGGAACAGGGTGAACGGAGCTACTGAGTCACCAGTGGAAGTGGAAGAGGGTGAACAGAGCTACTGAGTCACCACTGGAAGTGGAACAGGATGAGCTGAGCTACTGAGTTATCACTGAAAGTGGAACGGGGTGAATGGAACTACTTAGTCACCAGTGAAAGTGTAACAGGGTGAACTGAGCTACTGAGTCACCACTTGAAGTGGAACAGGGTGAACAGAGCTACTGAGTCACCACTGGAAGTGGAAGAGGGTGAACAGAGCTACTGAGTTACCACTGGAAGTGGAACAGGAGGAGCTGAGCTACTGAGTTATCACTGAAAGTGGAACGGGGTGAATGGAACTACTTAGTCACCACTGAAAGTGTAACAGGGTGAACTGAGCTACTGAGTCACCACTGGAAGTGGAACAGGGTGAACGGAGCTACTGAGTCACCACTGGAAGTGGAAGAGGGTGAACAGAGCTACTGAGTTACCACTGGAAGTGGAACAGGATGAGCTGAGATACTGAGTCACCACTGGAAGTGGAACAGAGTGAACTGAGCTACTTAGTCACCAATGGGAGTAGAACAGGGTGAGCTGAGCTACTGAGTCACCACTGAAAGTGGAACAGGGTGAACTAAGCTACTGGGTCACCACTGGAAGTGGAAGAGGGTGAACAGAGCTACTTAGTCACCACCTGAAGTGCAACAGGTTGAGCTGAGCTACTGAGTCACCACCTGAAGTGCAACAGGGTGAACTGAGCTACTGAGTCACCACTGGAAGTGGAACAGGGTGAGCTGAGCTACTGAGTTATCACTGGGAGGGAAGCACGGTGAGTAGCTGCTGGGTAGGGGAGCAAAACTGCTGAAAAACGACACAAAGGAATTTAGTGCTACTGCAAGGAACTTTGAAGATAATTTGCTCCATGGTGCCTGCAGCTACAAAGATCAGTGAGGACTTATTTAAAGCTCATGTAGCATTTGGTAATAATTTGTAAATATCTGAGTCTGTAGCCTGGCCATAGTATCACTTTAAGTTTATTACTGCCATTTCTAAGCATGACTGGGGCAAAATGGTCATAATAAAATTTGTGCTGCGTCAATAATTTCAAGTGACGTTATTCTTTGAAAGCTTTGTTCAAGCAGATTGGAGGGCACAGTCACAGGCAGAACAGCCCTCCGGAGCATTGATCTGTCATGATCCACAGGCCCTATAGCAAGGCGGACTGCGTCGCTGATATATCTCGCATCATCTTCTGATGGAAAGTTGATATATCATTCATCGATTTTGTCTGTCAGGTTTTACTAATCCTTATCTGCCTCATCAATCTTCATTGGAAAGCCTTTTCTGTGGTGTTAACCCCTTGGAGCCCATGACCAGGCTTCTCTCTCTCTCTAGCAGACGGAGATAGGAAGCCAAGCCTAATATTGATACGTTATGGGATTTATTGATTTTTTTTTGGGCCGCAGATTGTGGGCTCCTGGGTGCCTTTATTAATCTTTCACTAAGTGGTAGTTCAAATATTAACGTTCATCCAACCAGGTGATCTGATTTCATAGCTTTGTAGGCTGATGTCGTATTGATTTTTGGTAGAAGGCATTGCCGATAGCCCGGTCGCTGCACTTCGTCTTTATTATTTGCCATTAAATATTTGATAGAGAAAATAAATGCGGATACGTTTTGAAGAACCCTTGTACATTTTATATATATATATATATATATATATATATATATATATATTATATATATATATAGTATCTCACAAGAGTGAGTACACCCCTCACATTTTTGTAAATATTTTATTCTGTCTTTTCATGTGACAACACTGAAGAAATGACACTTTGCTACAATGTAAAGTAGTGAGTGTACAGCTTGTATAAAATAACTCAACACACAGCCATTAATGTCTAAACCACTGGCAACAAAAGTGAGTACACCCCTAAGTGAAAATGTCCAAATTGGGCCCAATTAGCCATTTTCCCTCCCCGGTGTCATGTAACCCGTTAGTGTTACAAGGTCTCAGGTGTGAATGGGGAGCAGGTGTGTTAAATTTGGTGTTATCGCTCTCACTCTCTCATACTGGTCACTGGAAGTTCAACATGGCACCTCATGGCAAAGAACTCTCTGAGGATCAGAAAGAAGAATTGTTGCTCTACATAAAGATGGCCTAGGCTATGAGAAGATTGCCCAGACCCTGAAACGGAGCTGCAGCACGGTGGCCAAGACCATACAGTAGCTTAACTGGACAGGTTCCACTCAGAACAGGCCTCGCCATGGTTGACCAAAGGAGTTGTGTGCATGCGTCATACTAAGAGGTTGTCTTTGGGAAATAGACGTATGAGTGCTGCCAGCATTGCTGCAGAGGTTGAAGGGGTAGGGGTCGGCCTGTCAGTGCTCAGACCATACGCCGCACACTGCATCAAATTGGTCTTCAAGGCTGTTATCCCAGAAGGAAGCCTCTTCTAAAGATGATGAACAAGAAAGCCCGCAAACACTTTGCTGAAGACAAGAGGACATGGATTACTGGAACCATGTCCTGTGGTCTGATGAGACCAAGATAAACTTATTTGGGTCAGATGGTGTTAAAAATAAAAAAATAAAAATGACATAAATCTTTCCCCTAGTTTGTAAATGTGATAACTTTTGTGCAAACCAATCAAAATAAGCTTATTGGGATTTATTTTTACCAGAAATACGTAACAGAATACAAATTGGCCTAAAATGATGAAAACATTAAATTTTTTTTTATTTTTTTTATTGGGAATGTTTTATAGTAGAAAGTGAAAAATATTGTTTTTTTTTTTTTTCAGAATAGTCGCTCTTTTTTTGTTTATAGCGCAAAAAATAAAAATCGCACAGGTGATCAAATGCCACCAAAAGAAAGCTCTATTTGTGGGAAAAAAAGGACATCAATTTTATTTGGGTACAGCGTCGCACGACCTCGAAATTCTTTTGGGAATGTTAAATAGCAGAATGTGAAAAATATATATATATTTGTTTTTTCAGAATTTGTCGCTCTTTTTTTTTTTATAGTGCAAATAATAGAAATCGCAGAGGTGATCAAATACCACAAAAAGAAAGTTTTATTTGTTGGAAAAAAAGGACATCCATTTTATTTGGGTACAGTGTCACAGGACCGTGAAATTATTTTGGGAATATTATATAGCAGAATGTGAAAAATATAGTTTTTTTTTTTTTTTTCAGAATTTGTCGCTCTTTTTTTGTTTATATCGCAAATAATAAAAATCGCAGAGGTGATCAAACACCAAAAGAAAGCTCTATGTGAGGTGAAAAAAAATACATCAATTTTATTTCAGTACAGTGTCGCACGACCGCGCATTTTTCAGTTAAAGTAACGCAGTGCCGAATCGCAAAAAAATGACCTGGTCATTAAGGGGGCAAATCCTTCCGGTCCAGAACTGGTTTATATACAATATTTCAGATTGCAAAAAATAAACTGTATGGACCATAAACATATGTACACTTGGCCTCCCCTCCAAACATAAAAAGATACTCCCCTACCACCAACCCAGCCCCAGTCCAGCTGTGGCTAGTAGAGTGGAGCCCTGGCAGGGTTGGATGGGGGGTCATGTGACTGTTATCAACCAATCAATGCCGCTGCCTGAGACTACTTCCTGCATGTTGACAGCAGCCGCTTCCCCCCTCCAGCAGTCGCTCATTCTAGGAGCCTCGGCCAGCTTGGAGCAGTGGAAGCGGAGAATCATAGAACAGCATGGTGCACGGTAGGACAGCAGGTGGTGTGGATAGGAGGTGGCGAGTAATGAAAGTGTAGATCCCCTTTTATGTTTTTAGGAAGAGTTATTTATATTGCACAGCTGTGCACTTTTTTACTATTTTTCAAGGCCGTTAGCAAATTTGTGTTTTTGGCAAAGTGCGGACAATGCATTTTTTTAACCCACTGAATGCATTCCAGAACTAAATCTGCTTTTTGTTTCATCTCCACTCCCTCTTTGTGGGGCATGAAGAATCCTACGTGGGATCAGTTTTAGCTTCATTGGTAACATTTTGGTGGCTGTTTATTTGTAGGAGGCTTATTTATCAAAAATGAATATGATGTTCGCTGAATATTTACTGCAGGTGAGTCTTCCTGGTGCATGCTGTAAATTGCAGTGAATGATTTACCACCATTGAATGTTTGGTGAATGTCAGTCACAGCTTTATAAATTTCCCCCAGGGACCCTCATGCCTTACATGTGGCCCACCAGCTCTCTCTGTGCAGCACTTTGCAGGGTGCCGTTGCAGGGCAGCCATCAGGGGGGGCAGCCTGTATACATGTAGGGGGCCCAGGCATTCCAAGGGGCCCAGCCGCTTAGGCCTCAACCAACGAGACCGAGTCGGAGAAGAGAGTAGAGTGACAAAAAGATTCAGGTGTATTCCTTTTGATTCGAAGAGGTGTAAGTATCTGAATTTAATCTGTTATCAGCAGGGGCGGACTGACCATTCGGGGATTAGGGCACTGCCCGAGGGCCCAGGGTCAGTAGGGGGCCCCATGAGAGGCTACACACTTCAGAAAGAAGCCAGGAACTTCCATGCAGGCTATGCTGTGGTAGATATTTTAAATGCCCACTCTATGTGGCTGAGCTGCAATTTGTAGGTGGGGCTTTGTGTGGCTTGAGTGTGGACACAGGGGGGCCCATGATCTCTGATTGCCGGGGGCCCCATGAGTTGTCAGTCCACCCCTGGTTATCAGCCTCTGTTCTGTAGAGCTCAGACTTGGAGAAGGAGAAGTAGCAGATAAAGTCGATAAGTTGTACTGCAGTGCAAAGAACATGCCGATAGGAGGTGAGAGCAGAGTGACAGAGAGATGAGCCTAGCAATTTATTCCTTCTCCTTTAGCTGTCCAATCTAAGGGAAGAGGCAGAGTCGGGACAAGGGTTGGGCAGGAGGGACAGTTGCCCTGGTTGGTTTATTGCAGGGATGGGGGGGGGGATGGGGGATGGCAATTGCCCCCCTGCCCTTTGGCCCAGTCCTCCTCTGACCCTAACCCTAAGGAAAGGGGGGGGGCGCAGTTTGGCATCCTTGCCCTGGGCGCTGGATGACCTTGTCCCAGCACTGGGAAGAGGCTTAAATAAGGGCAGCACAGTGGCCTAGAGGTTAGCACTTCTACTTTAAGGCAAAAGGGTCCCCAGTTCAAGTCCCATTCTGAACATTATCAGCATAGAATTTTCATGTTTGCTTGCATTGGCTTCCTCCCACACCCCCAAAGACAGACATGTTGGTCAGTTCATTTGCTCCTGTGTAAGAATGTGAAGGTAATAAGTACACCCAAGGTGGCTAACTAACAGCAAATAAAAAGAAAAGGGCTCTAAGCCCCCAGGGCAAAAAGCACGAATGAAACAAAAATAATTTACAAGACCTTTAAGTAAGTGTTATGGAACTACAGCAGCAACAAAAGCCAGGATGTGCTGTATAGCAGAGCTGTATAAATTGCAGGACTGGATGGGCAGAAATATAAATCCCATGGCAGGTAAAACCGCTCCCTAATACACAATTAATTTATTTCAATTTTTTTTATAATTTTTTTGCTTCGTCACACCACCTTCATTTTTGTTTACTGGGCGAGTTTTGACTCGTAAGCTCCGCAAATCTCTATGCAAAGACCATCAGCAAAAAAATTTGCCAGAAAGTGCAGCTGCAGGGAGAAATTACCGTGAGCATTTATAAGAGGCGCAAGATACATGTTCAAAATGTGTCAGCATTAATTTGACAGTAAACGCAGGCTTGATGCATTTTTTCCCTGTGTAGTCTTTAGGAAGCTGACAGTTGTGTTTAATAACGTGGAACGTTCGACTGAACAGTTATTAAGGTATGCCGAGGACGAGGAGACGATGGTGAATAGACCGGGGTCTCTGGTGCAACATTCAGTACAGTCATTGTTTAAAAATAATACGTTGAAAGTAACAGATGATCTGAGAAATATTTTACATTATACAAGTAGATATCGTAGACAGAAGTTTTTTTATAACGGATGATGCCTCCCTAGTTTTTATTTATATATATATATATATATATAAAAATACAAAAAAAATCTAAAAATATATATATAATATAAAAAAATATTTTTATTTGTATGTATGTATATATATATATATATATATATATATATATATATATATATATATATATATGTAGATACACAGTATATATAATGTATATTAAAAAAGAATAGCGCACACATGCAAAAGAAATGACTATCAAATATGAAGACAATCCATAAATACAAATGGGGATTTGGTCCCACCATATGGCCATATCGTGCTCAAGCCCACCACTACGTCAAAGTACCCCATTGTCAGTGGGTCCTTCATATATAACGTATATTGTGTGTAAATATATATTTATATATATATACACACATACACAATATACATAATATCTCACAAAAGTGAGAACACCCCTCACATTTTTGTAAACATTTTATTCTATCTTTTTATGTGACAACACTGAAGAAATGACACTTTGCTACAATGTAAAGTAGTGAGTGTACAGCTTGTATAACAGTGTAAAATTGCTGTCCCCTCAAAATAACTCAACACACAGCCATTAATGTCTAAACTGCTGGCAACACAAGTGAGTACACCCCTAAGTGAAAATGTCCAAATTGGGCCCAATTAGGCATTTTTCCTTCCCGATGTCATGTGACTCATTAGTGTTACAAGGTCTCAGGTGTGAATGGAGAGCAGGTGTGTTAAATTTGGTGTTATCGCTCTCACTCTCTCATACTGGTCACTGGAAGTTCAACATGGCACTTCATGGCACCTCATGGCAAAGAACTCTCTGAGGATCTGAAAAATAGAATTGTTGCTCTACATAAAGAAGATTGCCAAGACCCTGAAACTGAGCTGCAGCACGGTGGCCAAGACCATACAGCCATTTAACAGGACAGGTTCCACTCAGAACAGGCCTCACCATGGTCGACCAAAGAAGTTGAGTGCACATATCCAGAGGTTGTGTTTGGGAAATAGATGTATGAGTGCTTCCAGCATTGCTGCAGAGGTTGAATGGGTGGGAGGTCAGCCTGTCAGTACTTACATTGCACACTGCATCATATTGGTCTTCATGGCTGTCATCTCAGAAGGAAGTCTCTTCTAAAGATGATGCACAAGAAAGCCCGCAAACAGTTTGCTGAAGACAAGCAGACTAAGGACATGGATTACTGGAACCATGTCCTGTGGTCTGATGAGACCATAATAAATAGTTCAGATGGTGTCAAGCGTGTGTGGCGGCAACCAGGTGAGGAGTACAAAGACAAGTGTGTCTTGCCTACAATCAAGCATGGTGGTGGGAGTGTCATGGTCTGGGGCTGCAAGAGTGCTGCACTAGGGAGCTACAGTTCATTGAGGGAACCATGAATGCCAACATGTACTGTGACATACTGAAGCAGAGCATGATCCCCTCCCTTCAGAGACTGGGCCGCAGGGCAGTATTCCAACATGATAACGACCCCAAACACCTCCAAGATGACCACTGCCTTGCTAAAGAAGCTGAGGGTAAAGGTGATGGACTGGCCAAGCATGTCTCCAGACCTAAACCCAGATGAGCATCTGTGGGGCATCCTCAAATTGAAATTTGAGGAGCGCAATGTCTCTAACATCCACCAGCTCCATGATGTCATCATGGAGGAGTGGAAGAGGACTCCAGTGGCAACCTGTGAAGCTCTATAGTGTTGTGACATAAAAAGATATAATAAAAAATGACAGAAATGTGAGGGGTGTACTCACTTTTGTGAGATACTGTGTGTGTGTGTGTGTGTATATATACAGGGCAGCCATCAGGGGGGGACAGCCCATACACATGTAGGGGGCCCAGGTGTTCCGAGGGGCCCAGCCGCCCAGGCCTCAACCAACGAGACAGAGTTGTTGCTGCTGTAGTAACTAGCAATTGCTAAAGCAGGGTGGCTGCAGAGTAAGCCGAGGCAGCTGAAGGGATGTCTCTTTGCTGGATTGCGCTGTCTCTTTGCTGAAAATATGAGGCTGTCTCTTTGCTGGATTGGAATATCTCTTTGCTGAATATATGAGGCCATCTCTTTACTGGATTGGGATGTGTTTTTGCTGAATATATGAGGCGTCTCTTTACTGGATTTGGATGTCTCTTTGTTAAATATATGGGGATGTCCCTTTGCTGGATTGGATTCATTTTCATGTATTAAGTTGTAAGAGTGTTAAAATAGAAGTGGGTGCACTGAAGGACTCGTGGGATGGCCAGTGGGCGGAATGTTGGTGGTCAGGCCCGGAGGGGCCCAGGCCTAGAGCTGCATAAGGGGCCCCCAAATTTCTGATGGCTGCCCTTTATATACATATATATATATATATATATATATATATATATATATATATATATATATATATAATTTGTTTATTTATTTTTTATTTTTTTTAAGAGAAACCCCTTTTAATAATTGCTATATTTATAGAGCAAGGATAATTATGGGCAGAAAATGAATTCAGAGTTGTAGGGTTCCCTGACGTTGGAGGTCAGTAGAAGGATTGCTTCTTACATTGGTGGTCGGTTGAGAAGGGCCTTCTTCAATTAGTGATCAATAGGAGAAGAATCCCCTTACATCAGTGGTCATGCGGAGAGTCATGAAGAAGGATAATACTGGCCAGAAAATACATTTAGACAATGAAAATTGTAGGATTCCCTCACATTGTTGGTCAGTAGGAAGATTGCTTCTTACATTTGTGGCCAGTAGAGAAGGGCCTTCTTTGATTGGTGATCAATAGGAGAAGAATCCCCGTACATCAGTGGTTATTGGGAGAGTCATAAAGAAGGACATAAAGAAGGATAATACTGGCCAGAAAATACATTTACATAATGAAAATTGTAGGGTTCCCTCACATTGGTGGTAAGTAGAAAGATTGCTTCCTACATTGGTGGTCAGTGGAGAAGGGCCTTCTTCGATTAGTGATCAGTAGGAGAAAGATCCCTTTACATTAGTGGTCATGGGGAGAGTCATGAAGGGTAAGAAATGCCCACATACTTTGATGATCAACGTAAAGGCGCCCCTTGGGGTGATCAATGAAATGTTCCCTTCCATTGGTGGTAGGAAAGGGCCCTCTTAGACTGGTGATCAGAACTAGTTTCTTTTGCAGTGATTGTAAGCGTCAGTGAAAGATAAACCCCATAACAGTAGTTTGTGTAAAAAATGTTCCTTACTTTGGTGGTCAGTGGAGAAGCATCCTTTTAGATTGAGATTCAGTAGAAAGACCCCCTTAAACTGGTGGTCAGTCAAGAAGGGTCTTAGATCAGTAAGAGAAAAATCTTCTTACGTTGCTGGCCAATCTGGAGAGTCAGTGGAAGAAAGGCCCCATTAAATTGGCAGTCAATAGAGAAATGCTTCTTACATTGGTGGCCAGTGGAGAAGCATTCTTACAGACTGATAATCAGTAGAAGGAGCACCTTCCATTCCACTGAGAGACATCAGCCAAGCGAAGATTCACTCAAGCGGGTGCCCCGCCCGTCCAACTTGACTCAGTCCCCAGGCTAGGCCACGGTCATCTGGTGGATGGAGATGGCACACCAGGGAACAGGAATCGAAAAGGAAGATCACACACTTCTATCAGAGGGACAGGACATGGACCAACGAGTGGTGACCCCAGCCCAGGCCAATTAAAAGGACCTGGACCAGATGACAACAGAGGGGAATTAAATTAAAATCAACAAAAATACATAATAAAAAACAATGACATATACCACAGTAATCAACATATAAAAGAAAATGTGATCACACATAGCAAAAGAAATTGGAATATAATAGGGGTTATCAAAACAATGACTACCAAGGCAGTCTTCTACACAGATTATATAAAAGACCAAAAATCGACAATAATTGGGTCATAGGATTGGAAGAAAAAAGAGAGAAGGGGGAGTTAGAGGTGGTTAAATGCTCAGCATATTACCAGGTGACATAATCATGTCGTAATTGGGTAATGCTCAAATTCATGATAAATACATCATAAAAAAGGTTTATAAGAGTTAATCTTGTTGATCCCAGGGGGGATGGTCGCAGCCAGTCTTTTGATCCAAAAAGTTTCGGATCTAAGTATACGGTTATCCCAGTTCCCCCTCTTGGATCAGGAGGGACCTCCTCCAACACAAAAAAATAAACCATAGAACTGTCACATCTATGATGAAGGCCTATGTGCCTAGTGACTTTGCCATGACCAGAGTAATAGACATGATCATTGATCCTTTTTCCAAATTCCCTGATGGTTTTTGCCAACGTAAAAGGCATGGCATCTACACATCAGCAGGTAGATCACACCCTGATTTCTACAGTCTGCATAATATCGTGATTGGTGCCATTGGCTATGGGTAAACGTATACCCCTGCCCTCAGTAACCCAGGGGCAACGGTGGAAACGCCCACACCGGTAAGATCCCCTGGGCCCGGAGGCTGGGTTACACCAATTTTGGTAGTGGTTAGAGGTAGTTCTACAGTCTGCATAATATTGCGATTGGTGTCATTGGCTATGGGTAAACGTATACCCCTGCCCTCAGTAACCCAGGGGCAACGGTGGAAACGCCCACACCGATAAGATCCCCTGGGCCCGGAGGCTGGGTTACACCGATTTTGGTAGTGATTAGAGGTTAACGTATCACGTAAGGAGGTAGCCCATCTGAAAACCAGTTCGGGGGTTGGCCGCACATATTTAGGTAGTGTACGATTTTACGACAATAGATGCTAATATTGTGACATTATTGACCATAGGGATTGTTCATGTGCCGAATATCGTGTAATAAATTTACCAGTATTTGACTGAGTTTTTGAAGCGCTCCTGTAGAGTAGATCAGGCCTTGATCGAGCTTTGGCTTTGATAAATGCTTTCCTCAGTAGGGATTTGGAATACCCACGGGTAAGCAATCTTTGTTGCAATGACTTAGATTGACTAATAAAGTCCTCTTCTAATGAGCAATTTCTATGTATGTGCAAATATTACGCATATGGTATACTCTTGATTAATGGAGCGGGATGAGAGGTGGACGCGTGCAGTATGGTGTTGCCGTCAATCGGTTTACGGCATAAATTGGTGGTTAAATGTTCCTCATCCCCAATGGAGAGGGTAAGGTCAAGAAAAGCTATGTGCTGTTTACTGAAGGTATACGTAAATTTCAGATTAAAATCATTGACATTTAGGGCCTCCAAGAACAAAAGTCTTTGTGGTACCATGAAAGTCCTCAGTGCCTCAACTCAATCCTCCACTCCTATTGTATCTGAGAGTCAAAAACTGTTCATTGCTAAAGGATAAGGAACCCCCAGCAACTTCTGGAGGAACCCTAGGGTTTCATATAATCGTGGTTAGGAAAATCTAATATAAATAGAAGTATCATCACACTCTGAAAGTAATCTGGGTACTTGCTTGTATTATGTTGATCTATATTTAAAAGGAAGGGCAATCATCCTGTAACATTTTTCCATTTTTGGTGGACTACTCCATGAGTTTAACATTTTTGGAATAAATTTTGTAAATTCATATATTCTTTTACTAATTTATCCTTAACTGAATTAGCATCTGTGGTTCTCCTTAATGGAACTACCCCCCATGTTCCCAGAAATGAAATTCCTACATTTTTCTTGAAACCATAATTACATTCGCTAGGCCATGGGACTAATGCCTCGTATACACGCAACGATTATCGGCCAACCGATCGTCCGACTTTTGTCCAGAGTTGTGTTGTGTTGGTTGGAATGTGCCTAGACTGCACACGAATTTTCTCGGCCAACAAAAATCTACTTCAGAAGTGATGTCATGTGCTGGTTTACTTTCCGTGTGTTTTTTCTTCTCTGAGCATGCCCAGTCTTGCTCATCAGATTTTTGTCTGCCGAAATCTGTACTGACTGACGGAAAATCAGCCGTTGTGTTGACGGCCAACAAAAATGTTATAGCCTGCACACCAGATTTTTTTCGGCCGAAAAGTCGGAGTCGGTTGTCGGAAGCATCATACTAACAAGCCGAAAATCGGCCGATCGGACGTTGGCCGAAAATTCACGGCCAATAATCGTTGCGTGTGTACGAGGCATCACCCTCAGTTGTCTTTGAATGGATTACTTCAAAACTGAACTGGATGATCAATGAGAATTTATCAGCTACCTTAGATGAAGAGGATAATTTCCAAAGACGTGTGGGTGGAATTATTGGCTCCTGTCTACACTGACCTAGTACTGCATGTGAAATAGGGACCTTCGATGGTAAGCTTCTTGGAGACTGATGTGAATGTACGAAATGTAAAGCACTGCATAAATAAATGCCTGAATACAAATAAATACATAAATACATTTCCAGAAGGTCTAGAATCCTTGGCTTATTTATACATCTACTCAACCATTTTACATTTCTCATGGTAATACCCCACATTTTCTTACCCTCTCACGTTTTATTTTTTCATTTTCTTCTTTTGTTAAACCTTTCTGATAGGATTATGGAATTTTGAAACACTTTGTAGCAAATGCTGTCCTCCAAGGTACTATTGCTACATATATTGTTATTTTTTTTTTTCTTTATATATTTTTTAAACTGAAATAAAAATTACTAAAACTTAAAAAAAATGTGAGCCTTTGATATTTTATTTTTTGGATAGGGATATATGCAATATGCCGTCATGGTAATACCCCACATTTTCTTACCCTCTCGCACTTTATTTGTTTTATTTTCTTCTTTCGTTAAATCCTTCTGATAGGATTATGGAATTTTAAAACACTTTGTAACAAATGCTGTCCTCCAAGGTACTATTGCTACATATATTGTTATTTTTTTTCTTTATATATTTTTTAAACTGAAATAAAAATGACTAAAACTTAAAAAAAATGTGAGCCTTTGATATTTTATTTTTTGGATAGGGATATATGAAATATGCCGTCTTGATAATACCCCACATTTTCTTACCCTCTTGCATTCTTTTATTTTATTTTTTTTATTTTCTTCTTTCGTTAAATCTTTCTGATAGGATTATGGAATTTTTAAACACTTTGGGGGAAATTTATTAAAACTGGTGAACACAGAATCTGGTGCTGCTGTGCATAGTAACCAATCAGCTTCTAACCTCAGCCTGTTCAATTAGGCTTGGACAATAAAACCTGGGAGCTGATTGGTTACTATGCACAGCTCTATCAGATTCTGTGTGAACCAGTTTTAGTAAATCTCTCCCTTTGTAATAAATGCTGTCCTCCAAGGTACTATCGCCGGCCTCTCGCGATCTTTGGCAAAACTGACAGGAGAGCCGCATGGAATGTAAACAATGCAAGACGGCTCTCCTGTCAGAGAGGCAGGGAAAGATCGCAAAGCTGAATCACCGATCTCTCTCTGCCTCTCTTCAATCCATCCCCCCACACAGTTAGTAAGCACATCTAGGGAACGCATTTAACCCCTTTGATCACCCCCATTGCTAAGCCCTTCCCTGCCAGTGTAATTTATACAGTAACAGTGCATATTATTTAGCACTGATCACTGTATTAATGTCACTGGTCCCCAAAAAGTGTCACTTATTATTATTATTATTATACAGGATTTGTATAGCGCCAACAGTTTACAATGTGAGGGAATTTACTGTCTGATTTGTCGCAGTCCCGATAAAAATCACTGATCGCCGTCATTACTAATAAAAAAAATAATACAAAAAATTAAAAGCCCATAAATCTATCCCATAGTTTGTAAACGCTCTCCGCCGTAATGTCGCACTCCCGCTGAAAATAGCAGATTGCCGTCATTACTAGTAAAAAAAAAAATTTTAAATTACATAAATCTTTCCCCTAGTTTTTAGACGCAAAAACTTTTGCACAAAGCAATCATTATACTCTTTTTGAGATTTTATTTTTTTTTTTAATACCAAAAATATGCAGCAGAATACAAGTTGGCCTAAACTGATAAAAACATTAGATTTTTATTTTTTTTTTATTGGGAATGTTTTATAGCAGAAAAATATTGGTGTTTTTTCAAAATGGTTGCTCTTTTTTTGTTTATAACGCAAAAACAAAAAAAACACAGAGGTGATCAAATACCACCAAAAGAAAGCTCTATTTGTGGGGAAAAAAGGACATCAATTGTATTTGGGTACGATATCACACGACCGCGCAATTGTTAGTTAAAATAACGCAGTGCCAAATCGCAAAAAAAAATGGCCTGGTCATTAAGGGGGTATAACCTTGTTAACCTTTCAATTTATCGTTCGGCAGAAAATTTCCAAACTTGTCCTTCGTTTTTTTTTTTTCGGCTCAAAAACATCACGACTGATCGAGGGGGTGGGGGTTTTGATCTTAAAGGTGGTATGAGTAGGTGTTGCCTCCGTCCCTATATCTTGAAGAAAAAAGGGGGTTTTCTTGGTGTCTCAGGCCAAGGAAATGGGACTTTATGGGCAAGTAGGTATCAATTAAACAAGGTGAAAAAATAATAAAAATATATCAATTTATTACCAATATTTGCATAAGTCAAAAGTAAAAGGTAAATGGAGATGATATTATTCATTTACTTTTGACTTATGCAAATATTGGTAATAAATTGATATATTTTTATTATTTTTTCACCTTGTTTAATTGATACCTACTTGCCCATAAAGTCCCATTTCCTTGGCCTGAGACACCAAGAAAACCCCCCTTTTTTTTTTTTTTTTTTTACGTCACGACTGATTACCGATTCGTGCCCATTAACTGGCCGAAAAACGAAAGAACTGTCCAAATGACCGAATTTCGGTCAAGTTTTTGTATAGTGTATGGCCAGCATTGGGCTATAATGTTGATAGTTACCAGGTTTGACGCTAGCGTTGGCTGGCAGGTGCTACAAAGAAGGTTAGCTGGGGGTCCCCATTAAAATTTTGCTGTGGGGCTCGATGATTTGTAGTTACACCCCTGTCAGACAGCAATAAAAAAAAAAAATAATAATAATTATAATAATACAAAAACAATTATTCTAAAATATTATTATTATTATTATTAATGATAATAATGATAATAATAATAATGATAATAATAATAATAATAATACAAAAATAATAATATTATTATTAATAATACAAATACTACTAATAATAATAATAATAATAATAATAATACTATGAATAATTATACTACTACTACTACTACTACTACTACTACTACTACTAATAATAATAATAATAATAATAATAATAATAATAATAATAATAATAATAATAATAATAATAATATAAAATTAATATGGAGTAAATTAAATAAAAATGTTAATTATATACATTAGTAAAAGTATTCTAAAATAAAATAATGCTAAAATTAAAAAAATACTAAAAAAAAAAAAATACTTTTTAATGGTGCAGATACACCTTAAAGTTGCTTTTCCCATTATTGTAAGGTCGTACTGACTTGCCAGTGCTCTTCTCCCAGTGCTTGTCGTCTCCTAGGATGGTAAAAGTGGGATTGTTGTGGATTTCTAGTACTGGAAACCATGACTAGCAGATGAAAGACTGGGAACCGTGACAAAGATAGTTCAGTAGGAAAGCATAAAACACACGGCTTGGAGGGTCTGACCTAAATTAGAATGTAATGTCTGCATGTTTTATGGGGAGTAATAATAATAATATAAAATTAATATGGAGTAAATTAAATGGATTAAATTAAAAATTAAAATTAAATAAAAATTTTCATTATATACATTAGTAAAATTATTCTAAAATAAAATAATGCTAAAATTAAAAAATATAAAAAAAAAAAAAAAAAAAACTTTTTAATGGTGTAGATACACCTTAAAGTTGTTTTACCTATTATTGTAAGGTTGGACTGACTTGCCAGTGCTCTTCTCCCAGCGCTCGTCTCCTAGGATGGTATAAGTGGAATTGTTGTGGTTTTCTAGTACTGGAAACCATGACTAGCAGATGAAAGACTGGGAACCGTGACATAGATAGTTCAGTGGGAAAGCATAAAACACGGCTTGGAGCGTCTGACCTAAATTAGAATGTAATGTTCACATGTTTTATGGGGAGTGAAGGAGTTGGCGAATACAGATCTCAGTGAGTTTTTTTTTTTTTTTTATTACTGGAAAAAAGGTTTCAAGTTTTTACAACCTAATGTTGTCATTTAAAGCTGAACACTAAAAAAAAAAAACTGAAGGCAGATACTAACAACACAAATGCAGTGATGCAGGGGCGTAACTACAGGGGTTGCAGGGGTTGCAATCGCTACCGGGCCCCATGCTCCAGGGGGCCCGCTAGCAAACCAGTGGGTGAACTTCCAGGATCGCAAAGGTCACACTTGCGAACGGACCCTGGCATTGCACCACTGTGGGGAGGCCCCAAGATTGCAGGAAGGGGGACCACAAGATTGCAGGAAGGGGGCCCACTGCAGAACCTGCTGCGGGACCGTAATAAAAGGCCATGCAACGAGTGTAAAGAGCCCCAGGATTAGTGGGAAGAGCCCTGGGCTTGAAGGTAAGGGCCCCGGCCAGGGGTCTGGGGAGCCCTTCATGGTTTCTTGCATCAGGGCCCTGAAGGTTCTAGTTACGCCTCTGCAGTGATGTATTTATTAAATCCTCAAATGTAATCTGCTTATATATTGCCCTCCCTGTTTCCTACTCTACCCCCTCATCAAAATGCTGCTGCCATTTTAAAACAAAAACTTTTTTTTTTTAATTACAAACCTTATATAAGAACCAATGATGTCATCGCTGTGTTTCTGCACTTCTTCTCTATTGTAAGGACCTGCATTTGACTTGGCATCAGTCTTTTGCAGCCCATGCACAGCAGGGCTCAGACTGGATGAGGGAGAAGCAGCACCAGGAGCCAATCAACTGTGCTGTAGTGGTCGTGTGCTAGCAAAGGGGGTTACTAATAGGAGGAGAGAACAGAGAGATGGGCTCATCAGTCTGCTTCTTCTCCTTGCCTGTAAGTGTTACCCAACTGCAAGCAAGAAAAATGACATCTTCTGCTTTGCAAGACAGGATTATACTGGGTGGCGGAGGCGTGTAAATTTTAGGATCGGATGGACAGAAAAACGAATACTTTGGCAGTTCCCTATTAACATCTCATCAGCGTATTTAGCTGATTGACTAAAGTTCAGCTTTAAGCCATAGACAACAATTAAGGTCCCTCGTGTCTCCGTTTCATCCATTCTCCTCTCCAAAAACCCTGTAAGCCACTGTAAGTGTCAGAGTCTGAAAGGTGCAGATCAATAAATTAATTTTCAGGAATTCGCCCAGGATGTGGTGATGGGCCAGCAGCAACATTTGCATATTTATTGGGCCGCAGATAGCCTGTCAGATTGGATGCTTGGCAATTTGAACCAATATCCACGGTTTAATGACGGGCATAAAGGAAAGAAAATCATTAATATTAATATTTATACGATTTCAGACGATAAGACCTCAATATGAATATCCTTCAATGTTCAAGAGACTTTATTCATGTTATCTTTACAGGAAATTTATGTAATCTGTCCTATCTATCACACAGTTGGGTCTGCTCTGAGTTGTGAAAAAATATATTTCTAGTCTGTGGGATGGAAAAATATAAAAGATATGTACTCCTTGTCTTCTTTTTGTCTTCAGATACACTAAATGATCAAAAGTTTGTGAACCCCATCCAAATGATTGAGTTTGGGTGTTTTACAGGGAGGGACACTGGTAATGCTACTGTAGCACCCTCCTAGGTAGGTGCTAGGTAAATGCATTGATTGCTCCTTCTGCTTAGCAGGGGAGCCTGATCTATTAGGTTGCCTGTCACATGTTTCCAGGTGTGATTCACTGGGTCTGAGGGAGTGTCCCCACTGCATCCAATGAGGGAGCTCGTTGGACAGTGGAGGAAACCCAGCCAGTGACACATTAGCTTTTATGGGAGTCCCAGCGGGAGGGCATTCTTGCAATGCATCCTGGGATTGCTCATAAAGGCTGAGGGGACATGTGACAGGGCATCTTTGGCGGGAAGCAGAGTCCCAGGAGGAGGCTGACGGCTGTCTCTCCTCCTGCTGTGTGTGAGGAAGGTGGTCCTAACCAGTCAGCCTACTGAACCAGGTGTGGAGCTGAGCTGCAGAGGATCCAGTGTCACTGACGGTGGAGCTGCTGGCAGAGTCTCTCGGAAAAAACAGTGTCCGTGAGTACTAAGGGATTGCCAAAGGGTCGGCCCAGGAAGGAAGACCACTCCAATGAAGTCAGAGGATAAAGGAGCTATCTCACACAGAGAGAGTTACAGTAAAGGGGGTCCTGTGTAGAACCTCTGAATAATATGGATAAAGGGGTTGCCTAGTTGGGCCCTGAAAAGCGATTCACAGAGCAATACAAGTTCATTAAATTCTTCTTCACTGCTAGTGACAAGGTGAAGCAGCGGCCTTGCCACACTCAGCTATATCTAGATGTCCCAGCTAATCGTGCATAGTTCATTCAAGTTAGAGTATCCCACTCATCCCTTCTCCTATCCAAGTTCTCAAATAAAACTAAAAAAAAAAACAAAAAAAAAACCCTAGACTGTTTCTTGACTGATCCAAGCACTTTAAAGATGCTAAACTGTCGTGTTGTTGCTATGGGTAACCCAAGGGAACCTGGAACCAGCAGCTCCCAAGGGAGTAGTGCTACACTACATAATACCAAGACACTTCAGTACAGCTTTCTCAACCTTTTTACCCTGCAGGAACCCCTAAAATAATTTTCAGGCCTCGGGGCAACCCTTGCTGAAACCAATTCTTTGGAGGCCAATGAGAAAAATGCCTTTTACATTGGTAGTCAGTAGAAATAATGAGACCTTACAGTGGCGGTCTGAATGCCACCCTTACAGGCAGCTGAAAGGATAATCTGTGTAATGCCTAATCAAGTGGCATTGGCCGTGGAACTATGGAGGCACCATCAAATGGGTGGTCAATCAGCCATTGCTCAAGAAACCCATAGCAAACTGTGGAGGTATCCCAGGTGTCAGGACCTGGATCCAAACCTGCAACCTCTGCTGTGGCTGGCAGTATCTCTTCTGGCTGAGCCACCTGAGATACTGGACAGTTCCCTGCCTGATTCCTTAGACAACCTTGCCTTGAGTCTTGTTTATCTTGAACCTTGAACCATTTGCACCTCCCATGCACTTCCTATTTAAGCCATGCCTTTGCATCTCCTGTTTGATAGATTATTGTGCTCTCTCCAGTCAATATCTCTCTCTTGTCACTCCTGCTGCCATCCATAGCTTTGCTACCACTTGTTACTGCGACCACATTGGTTTGTTCCTCAACTACGATTCTGCTTGATTCCAAGCTGCATCCCTTTGTTACTGATCTTTGGCATGATCCTTAATTAAGCTTCCACTTGATCCCAACCAGTAGCCACTTCTTACCACCCTTTGGCTTGTTTACTGATACTGTTACATCAATGTTGTGTCTTGGGCAATGACAACTATATTTGAGTTACTGGAAATTTGTAACTCAAAAAGGCATTAATTTCAGAGATCAGGGCTGCCCATGGGCAGCCTCTCCATTTTTAGAGACCTGAGCAAGACTAACCTGTGAAGTGAGCATGATTTGGGTGCACGCACCTGGATCTGGGCAGGACTAACCCAAAAAGTGGGTGTGATTTGGGTGATCCCCTTGGGTGGACAAAATGTGGACCGTGGGCAGGTTTAACAATGTCCTGGGATCCTCTACCATAATTGGTAACCCAAAAAGGCATTCATTTCAGAGATCAGGGTTGCCCGTAGGCAGCCTCTGCATTTTTAGAGGCCTGGGCAAGATTAACCTGTAAAGTGAGCATGATTTGGGTGCATGCACCTGGATCTGGGCAGGACTAACCCATAACAGTTGGGGTGGTTTGGGTGAAACCCATGGGTGGACAAGATGTGGGCTGTGGGCAGGTTTAACAATGTCCTTGGATCCTCTACCATAATGTTGGTAAGTATGGCAATGATGTGCAGATGAAGTCCCTGAAAGAAGCTGAAGATCAGAAGACCTGAGATGCAAAGAAGGATTAAACAAGAGAAATCAGTGGTTTATTAAAAAATTAAAAACATAAAAAAAAAGAAAACCTGGCAGTTGCTTATAATACAGTCAAGCCACGAAATTTGCAGGGGTTACATTCCTAGAGCACCCCCAAATTGTAAAAAACCGCAAATTTTGGATGTGGTTAAAAAAATGCCTATAAATGCCTATTTTTATAGTTTAACCACTTCCCGCCCACCCTCTAGGCAATTGACAGCGGGAATGGAGTTGCATTATCCTGACTGGACGTCATATGACAGCGGCAGGATAATCCGCTCTGTGCGCACCCCAGGGATGGCAATCAGGGCTCAGGGAGCCCCCCAGTGCCCTCCCCATCAGTGCTGCCCGCCAGTGCCCTCCCCATCAGTGCTGCCCACCAGTGCCCATCATTGCCATCTATCAGTGCTGCCCACCAGTGCCCATCATTGCCATCTATCAGTGCTGCCCACCAGTGCCCATCATTGCCATCTATCAGTGCCGCCCACCAGTGCCCATTATTGCCCACCAGTGCCGCCTATCAGTGCCCATCAGTGCCACCCGTCAGTGCCAATCAATGCTGCCTATCAGTGCCCACCAGTGCTGCCTATCAGTGCCCATTAGTGCCCATCAGTGCCACCTATAAGTGCCCATCAATGCTGCCTATCAGTGCCCAGCAGTGCCGCCTAGCAGTGCCCACCAATGCTGCATATCAGTGCTACCTATCAGTGCCACATATCAGTGCCCATCAGTTCCGCCTATCAGTGCCGCATATCAGAGCCACCCCATCAGTGCCACCCCATCAGTGCCTCCTCATCAGTGCAGGAAAAAAATTATTTATTTACAAAATTGTATAGCATAAACAAAAAAACATTTTTTTTTTCAAACTTTTCGATCTTTTTTTTATTTGTTTAGCAAAAAAGAAAAACCTTGTGGTGATCAAATACCACCAAAAAAAAGCTCTATTTGTGGGGGGAAAATTCCATAAATGTGGTTTAGGTACAGTGTTGCATGACCGCGCAATTGTCATTCAAAATGCAACAGCGCTAAAAGCTGAAAATTGGCCTGGGCAGGAAGGGGGTGAAAGTGCCCTGTATTGAAGTGGTTAAACCCTAAATAGGCCCCAAAATATGCTCCCCAAACATTTTAATTTTATTTCAAACTCAACGTAATACATTACCCTTAAAAAAAAAAAATGTACTTTATTTCATGCAAGCAAGTTTTCTTTGGTATGGGCTGTCATTTTCTTTGGTATAAGTATGGTAAAAAAAAATCAGCGAACGACTGAGGCCCGCGAACTCTGAGCTGCGACTTCGCAGGGGGTCTACTGTACACATATCTTTGTCATTCAATTGGGGTTTGCTCATCTTCCAGTACTGTATCTGAGATTTATTTCACGGAGTTCCTCTTTAACAAAGACCCAGAGTGATGCTATTCTTGTTGGTAAGCTCTGAAGAGCGTCGCAACATTCCTTCATGCTCAGTGGGCGCCGTGCACAAGTCCTGCCCCGGGGTTAGCGCCCAGCAGGTCGTGCCGAGATGTTGAACATTCTCAACTACCTCTCACCCGCTGCGCGGCGTTCATAAACCCGCCACCAGCCGCTGTGGATGAAATGCTCCTTACATTTTATATTCCTGTAATACTAAACAAATGGTAGAAAGGCAAATGTTTCTAGAATAATGTATTATTTATCCCGAATAATAAATGAACGCCTTGAATTATTAATCACCCCTATTTAGCATGGCATCGGGCTTTTCAGATGCCAGGAGGGACAATTATGTGGTACAAAACTTATCTTTCCCGTTCTCCCGCCCATAAATCAGCCCTGACTTATTTTAATTGACATAGGTGCTGAAAATGCTAAGGAAACCGCGCACTTCGTGTCCCGCTGGAATAGTGATGAAAAGCCGGAGCTAAGAACAGGCCTGGAAGCTGCAGGAGGAATTGTTTTCCTTTCCGCGGACAGGTCAGCCGATGCAGAGTAATCCAACCTGCTGAAAGGATTCTCGGAAAAGCACAAATCCGTGGTCTTAAAGGATATCTGTATATAGCGATGAGCAAGAAAATGGGTCTCCATTTTTACTTAGAAAAGTATACAATGCTTTCAGCGGTGGAATATTACCTAAGCCTCTATCTGTCAGGTCATATTGGTAGTGGCCAAGGTTGGCAAAGTTTACCGGGGCTCTATGCTGCTTAGGTTTTGCAGCAATACTCCAGCTGAAATGTTTTTTTTTGGGTCTTCTTTTTGGTAAGAGTCACAGAAAGTGGTTGGAACATCTGTTGGCAGGGCTGCTGTTAAAAAACCACAGGGCCCATACAGCCAATGCTTCTGTTATACAGAATTACAAAAATTAGTGCTAATCACTAATGCAACTGTGCACAGGATAGTGATTGTGATAAATAGTGTGTGGAATAATTAATTAAATAGTAATAAATATTACATTTAGAATTATTGCTTTGCCTAAAAAAAATTAAATAATTTGAATAAATTATTTAAATTAATGAGCAGCACGTCAAACGAGCAAATAGCTCAACATATGAACATAAAGACATGAACCCTGAGGACGTCAGGCACGTGCTGACGAAACGTGTCGGGACTAGGGAACATTATATGTCACTTCCGGTACTTGGAACGTAGGTGGAACGCAGAACAGCGTCCCTTGCATGAGATCCACATCTCACCCTAGCCAACCGATGCAGAGTAATCCAACCTGTGGAAAGGATTCTCGGAAAAGCACAAATCCGTGGTCTCAAAGGATATCTGTATATAGCGATGAGCAAGACAACGGGTCTCCATTTTTACTTAGAAAAGTAGACAATGCTTTCAGCGGTGGAATATTACCTAAGCCTCTATCTGTCAGGTCATATTGGTAGTGGCCAAGGTTGGCAAAGTTTCCCGGGGCTCTATGCTGCTTAGGTTTTGCAGCAATACTCCAGCTGAAATGGTTTTTTTTGGGTCTTCTTTTTGGTAAGAGTCACAGAAAGTGGTTGGAACATCTGTTGGCAGGGCTGCTGTTAAAAAACCACAGGGCCCATACAGCCAATGCTTCTGTTATACAGAATTACAAAAATTAGTGCTAATCACTAATGCAACTGCGCACAGGATAGTGATTGTGATAAATAGTGTGTGGAATAATTAATTACATAGTAATAAATATTACATTTAGAATTATTGCTTTGCCTAAAAAAAATTAAATAATTTGAATAAATTATTTAAATTAATGAGCAGCACGTCAAACGAGCAAATAGCTCAACATATGAACATAAAGACATGAACCCTGAGGACGTCAGGCACGTGCTGACGAAACGTGTCGGGACTAGGGAACATTATATGTCACTTCCGGTACTTGGAACGTAGGTGGAACGCAGAACAGCGTCCCTTGCATGAGATCCACATCTCACCCTAGCCAACCGATGCAGAGTAATCCAACCTGTGGAAAGGATTCTCGGAAAAGCACAAATCCGTGGTCTCAAAGGATATCTGTATATAGCGATGAGTAAGACAACGGGTCTCCAGTTTTACTTAGAAAAGTAGACAATGCTTTCAGCGGTGGAATATTACCTAAGCCAGCTGAAATGTTTTTTTTTTTTGGGCCCTCTTTTTGGTAAGAGTCACAGAAAGTAGTTGGAACATCTGTTGGCAGGGCTGCTGTTAGAAACCACAGGGCCCCATACAGCCAATGCTTCTGTTATACAGAATTAAAAAAAATTACTGGAACCAATCCTTTGTATGGCTCTCTCTCTCTGCAGCAGCTGAAAGCCAATGGAAGGGAGAGGAGAAGAAGTCAGGTTTCAACTGCTGCAGAGAGAGCCATAAAAAAAGTGGTCACTTCCCCACCTATAACTGGTCTTCCGGTATGGTGACGTCAGCCGGACAGGCGCCACTTGCGGAAAGAAACCAGGAGCCAGGGTGGAACACAAATTATTTTGTTGCCATGACTACATGTTTCGCACCATGTGCTTTATCAAGCCATAATTTGATAAAGCGCAAGCGGCGCCTGTCGGGCTGAGGTCATCATACCGGAACTACAGCGGAAGGATTCCATCCCTGTGCCAGCTGGTTTCCGGCTCTGCATACACACCGCTCAGCGGTCCTTGGAGATTGATCTCTTAGCATCCTTGTCACTCGCTGTCGGTGCCCTTGTCCACTCCAGCCCAGGGTGATGTAAGCAATTTATGTACTTTTTTCCTTGGTCCCCATTACCAACAAACTGTTAAACCCCTTTTTTACTGGATGCCCAACTGGCATTTTAATGCTTTGCATCCCAGTGTGTTTATGCGCTGCCATTTCCATGTACTTGTATCTGTGTCAGCACCCTTCCTATGCTGGTTGGCTGGCAGCATAACAATCGCTGGGGAGCCTCACAGGCTTGCTTTTACCCTCCACCATACAGGCACCCCAGGAGCGCCTGGAATGTGTTTATTGCTTTCACATGTTCCCTCATACCTGAAAACCCTTCTCCATTGGCAGTTCTCTGGGGTGGTGTGGGAGCATGCCCAGGGTGGGGTATTGGGGGGGCAGGTATACTTCACATCGACTAATCAATCTGCTGAAGTCAACCCAGTATAAGATGCCCTAGGCCAGCAATTCTCAACCAAGTTTTCGCGGAACACTGGTGCTCCTCCAGAGGTTGCTAGGGATTCCTCGAGCTCCCATTTAATGGTGCCTGTATAATTCTGGGGCCAATATCATTCAGTGTAACCAGTGGCATGACAACGGTTGTTTTTAGCTGTCAGTAAGGGTGGCATTCTGACCACCATTGTAATAGGAGCATTCTTCCCACTGACTACCCAAATAAGTGGCATTTTTTTCAATAACCACCAAAGAATTCATTTTAACAGGGGTTCCCTGATTCCTAAAAAAAATATTTCAAGGGTTCCTTTGGGGTTATCAGATTGAGAAAGGCTACTCTAGACATTGCAACCTGGTTTGTTATGTATACATGCCAAGAACGTTTTTATTTTTCTCCACCATGTAAGTCGAAAAATTAAAATTTTTCAGGATAACTACTCAATAACAGCTCTTCTCTTTTAAACAGGCTCATCTAAGTAGGTTTAGATACATCTGAAATATTAAAAGGGTCACACCTTCCAGCTTACCCTTTATTTGATTTTATACACATTTTTGCCCTTCAGCTGCCGAGTCCGAAACTACCATTTATTGAGTCTTTCCCTGACGGACTAACAATTACCCCTCTACAGCAAAGAAATACTTCCAATATCCCGTCCCTCTCTGGGGTCACTTAATTAGTATTTTTTAAAAAGTTCAATGAGCTTTAATCCAATAAAATCTAATCTCTTATGTATCTTCCTACTAACATCCAGCTCCATGCTGACATTAGGAAGAAGCAGAGGGAGGCTGTGAGATCTATACGTGTGAAATTAAACGCACTACTTTGTACAGTGCAGCAAGCAGACCGTGCCATGATTGTGAATTGAACTCGTAATCACAGGAATCTTAATACGTTTGACCCGGCCCTATCATGTTTCTCGGTATTGAAACAGACTGCTTGGAATTGTGTTAACAAATACGCAGTGAAGACAGATTGCTCATCCTTGTGTACTCATTCCGGATGGCTTTGTCTGTTTTGCAATGAGTGTCTGTCAGAAAGTGTGTTAGCATAGTCCTACCGATGAGACGGCACAATTAACCGCACAACCTTCCCTTATCCATTCCAGTACTCTTGCCACTCACTGACGGATCGTTTGCACAGTCGCCTCCCGAGCGCTCGAGAAAAACTCTCAGATGGGTACCGTGACCTTTTCTATGTCAAATTAATGTCATATGTTCCACGGAAAACCTTGGAATGCAAGGAATAGCTAGTGAAACATTACATTAAAAGCAAAATGAAAGGAAATGAAAAAAAAAAGAAAAAGGTCAACTAAGTTATATTTTCTTTCAAAGATTTTTATTAAGAGATATCAATACAGGTAACAACTGCAAAACGAAACATTTCGCTTTTTGTAAAGGGGGTAACAAACTTTGTGCACCGCTTAACAAAGCATTACATGGTAAAATAGCATCTTCAGTAAAACAAGGCAATACAGGTACCAAGGCTCCAAGGAAGAGGAGGCAACCGGCCTAGATAAAGAACCAAAACTTCGGGGGAGATTCGCCCAGTCCCGAGGCAACCCCAATGGGATCAGAAGCTGTTACCAAGGGAACTGGAAGAAGCCCCACAGCGCAAATTATTCAACAGGTAACCAAGGAGCCTAAGCAAAATAATACTGTCTTATAATGAGTGGAAAGCAGCTTGAGCAATTAATAAGACTACAAAAGCAAAGGGCATAACCCGAAAGCAGACTGCTTTCACCTAAATGGAGTGGAGAACATCAGTATTGGGTATACCCCTAACGAGCCCTGAACTGAAAGATAACTGAACCCAAAGGAAACCCCTAAAAAAAATCTGGATGAAGATGTATAAGAACTCATGTGAGCGGTGAGGAGAACAGGAAACAAGAGGAGAGAAAAGAAGCAAAAGAGAATCCAAAGAAGAAGAAGGAGGGAAGAAAGGAAGAACAAAGGAGGCTACATATGAACTAAGTTATATTTTTATGTTGTTCAGTATAAGCAGGGTCATGTGAAAAAAATATATATATAATTAGAAAAAACTTCCATGCTCACCTATCCTTGTAGACACTTGTTGTGTATAGTGTAGTTGATACATATGAGACCATTTTAGGGGACCTCTGGGCTTGGGTTTAAAATTGGAAATACCATAGTGCATATAGACCTTCTTTTTATAGAGGTCTATAAAGTATGTCTGGTGAGTTTTCCCTTTGTTGGAAGGATAGGTGAAAGTCAAAGGCATTGTTAGCGTCTTCAAAGACATGGGGAACCCTTGAGCACCTCAGCCAGCCTTTCCTAATTGTTTTACTCCAGAGAAACCTTTGCAAAATATTTCAGGCCTAAGGCAGCCATTGCTAAAAGTTCTACAGACAAAAAGATACAAAGAAAGGGCGCATCGACCTAGCGCATTATCCTCAATAATAGGCTTTATTTATGCAAGATTTAAAAAATGGCTACTCACAAACACAGATGTAAACATTTTTATAACAGGCTCGATTGCTCCAGTGTCAGGAATAGTCCATATGAAAGTCCATAATCCAATAAGATGACGGCTGACGCGTTTCAAGGCTTAGCCTCTTCCTCAGAGCCACACAGCCACTCAGAGTGGCTCTGAGGAAGAGGCTAAGCCTCGAAACGCGTCAGCCGTCATCTTATTGGATTATGGACTTTCATATGGACTATTCCTGACACTGGAGCAATCGAGCCTGTTATAATCATTTTTACATCTGTGTTTGTGAGTAGCCATTTTTTAAATGTTGCATAAATAAAGCCTATTATTGAGGATAATGCGCTAGGTCGATGCGCCCTTAATTTGTTTCTTTTTGTCTGTAGCACCGTTGGACTACCCCAGTCCTCTTTGGGCTGCAAGACCTAGCTATCCAAGACGCCAGTTGGAAGTCCCGTGGTGTGTGGTCGGGGAGCTTGGATTCTAAGCGCAGGAGAAGGGTGATATCACCTTATTTTATTGCTAAAAGTTCACTTTACAACAGTATGGTTTGATCAATGGGGAAACTTCCCTTTAAATTGGTAATCAGGGAAGAAGGCCCCTCTCTATTAGTGAGTGGTGGGAGAAAGGTATTTACATTTGTGGTGAGTGGAAGAAGGGCTCTGCACGCGACCACTACAGTATGCAGGCACCATCAGGCGACAGATTGATCCACTACTGCTCAAGGAATCTTTAGCAAACCACAGGTAGGTATAGGCATAGGTATGACCACAGGGAGAACACCCCCTTAAGTATGCTGGTCATTGAGGTAAAATGCCCTCTAAATTTGGTGATCAGTAGCAAAAATGGCACGTACAATGGTGGTCTAGGGGAGCAATGTCCTTATATTGGTAATTAGTGGGAGAATGGCCCCTTGCAGATAGCTAATGGTCATTGGTATTAGTGGTTACTTATCTGAGAATCGAGAGGACATGCTTCACTGGTTCCATGCTGCTGGCTTTGCAGAGTGGCATCAGCCATTGGTCTAAAGTATGTAGACATCATTAGGTAGGAGATAAATCCAACACTGCTCAAGAAACCCCAAGCTATCTATCTGACCAGAGGCAAAAGGCCCCCTACATTGGAAGACAATGAGAGAAAAGCCCCTCTTAAATCAAAGGCCATTGCGAAGAAGTTATTAGTGAAAAAGAATGATACTTTTATTAGTGGTCATTGGGAGAAGCCCCCTTACAGACAGCTAATGCCCATTGGTATCAGTGGTTACATATCTGAGAATTAGAGAAAATGTTTCACTGATTCCAGTCTGATGACTCTGCAGAGTGACATCAGCCCTCAAACTAATGTATGTAGACACCCTCAAGTGAGAGATTGGTTCCTGCACTGCTTAAGGTACCCCTAGCAAGCTGGTGACCAAAGGGAAAGGGCCCCCTTATATTTGTAGTCAATAAGAAAAAAGGCCCCCTTTGGTGGTCAGTGGCAAGAATGGAGCTCACCTTGGTGGTCAGTTGGCACAATGTCCCTTACATTGGTGGCAAGTGTTTGGTGCGTGTAAAGGTTTCTAGACACTATCCTTTAAGTGTGATGAAGTTTTGTACCAAGCTCTCTTCTGTACATATCCCAACATTTTTGAGTTGTCACAGAAACAGGAGGTAGGGGGAAATCTTCCAATGTGGACACCTATTCTGGTGACAATGGTATGAGACCTCACAGCCGAAAGAATTGCACCATTGGGAATTTTCAGGGGGAATCCTGGGAGCATTCACAAGGTGAGAGATTGGGGAGGGCAGTTAGTTACAGTTCACATGGACCAGTCAATTTGCTGCCAAACTTAATTTAATTTTGGGCCAAGCCAGAGTTATGGTTACCCTCAAACGGCCAGTTGTATCTGTAAGACTAGATGTCTAGAGCACTGTTTCTCAACCTTTTTTCAGTCAAGGCACCCTTTAAAAATTATGGACAGTCTCGAGGCACCCCATTCTAAAATGTAAAAACTATTCTAATATTTTTACATAATGCAACAACAACCAATGTTATAGGTGATCTATTCTTCCAAAGCAAATACACTTTTGCACACTGGTACAGAGTAGTATTCCAATGTTTCTCTTTTCCCTCAGTTTTTATCAATCACTCAGCTAATGTGACCCCAAAGCTGATGAAGAGGGGCAGGGGAGGGTAAAACAAGGATGTTATGCAGGCGACTGACATCCTCCTTATCAGCTGATGATGTCATTGGTCGTTAGGACACCAACAGCTAGAAGGTTGTAATTGTGCACAATGAAAACCTGTGGCTTTGTGTAACTAAAGGACAGCCTTCGTCCACCTGCTGGCTTGTATACAATTTTTGGGCAATTTTTAGGCATTTTGCCAAGGCACCCCTGAAGAAACTTCAAGGCACCCCAGGGTGCCTGGACACACTGGTTGAAAAATGCTGGTCTAGAGCACCCCCCCCCCTTTACCTCAGATGTCAAGAGCCCCCCCCCCCTACCATCAGAATTTTAGTCCCCCACTCTCCCCTACATCACAGTGTACTCCCCTTACCTTGTGCTGCTTCCGGGAAGAAACTGGGGGCAGAGCTGGGAAGCAGAAAGTTCAGGGTCTGGAGGGGGACCAGAGGAGGGCTGGAGTCTGCTGCTGGAGTCTGCTGAATGCTGAGACCAGCGGAGGCGAAAATGAGGGGGTACTGCCATTGCATAGAGAGGTGCATGATGTGTAGGAGGAGTTCTGTCCTCCTGGCTGCTGCCAACTGCTGAGACAAAGTGGGGGCAGAAACAAAGTGGTTGCTGTAGCTGAATGAGAGGTGCAAGGGCCACATGAAATGGCAAAGAGGCCGGATTGGGGTGTTTGGAACATGTGCCCTAGACCAGCCATTCTCCAGATATCATAATAGAAAGATCATAAGAAGGTATACTTCCTCACTTTGGAGACAAAAATGTACCCAAGATGATGTCGACCCATCATTCCGATATACCCAAGATAAAGACCTAGCATTATGTTATATTAAAGATGATGACCCAGCATTATGATATAGTATACCTGTATCATAATACCCAGCATTATATATACCCAATATGATGACCCAGCATTATATATACCCAATATGATAACCCAGCATTATGATATACCTAAGATGATGACCCAGCATTATAATATACCCAAGATGACGACCCAGCATTATACTATACCCAAGATGATGACCCAGCATTATACTATACCCAAGATGATGACCCAGCATTATGATATACTCAAGATGATAACCCAGCATTATGATATACCTAAGATGATGACCCAGTATAAGATACAGTATACCCAAGATGATGGCCCAGCATTATCATATACCTAAGATGATGGCCCAGCATTATCATATACCAAGATGATGACCCAGTATTATCATATACCTAAAAAGATGACCCAGCATTATGATATACCTAAGATGACTCAGCATTATGATATACCCAAGATGATGACCCAGCATTATCATATACCTAAGATGACTCAGCATTATCATATACCAAGATGATGACCCAGCATTATGATATACCAAGATGATGATGAAGCAATGAGAAGGGGGAAGCCGCTCAGGTGTATGTTCCAAACCTGGTGCAGGTCAGATCCGTCATCCGAGAACAGAAGTAATCCAAAATTTGAGACCGCACTCAAGGTATTTGGTGAAATCAAAAAAGTTTATTTTATTCCTCATAAATGAAATAGACAGACAGTGTGCAAACAGACGTGTCGGGTTGACGCGTTTCATGACGCTGTAGGTCGCTTACTCATAATAGACCTACAGCGTCGTGAAACGCGTCAACCCGACACGTCTGTTTGCACACTGTCTGTCTATTTCATTTATGAGGAATAAAAGAAACTTTTTTGATTTCACCATATACCTTGAGTGCGGTCTCAAATTTTGGATTATACCAAGATGATGACCCAGCATTATGATATACCTAAGATGATGACCCAACATTATAATATACCTAAGATGATGACCCGGCATTATGATATACCCAAGATGATGACCCGGCATTATGATATACTCAAGATGATAACCCAGAATTATGATATACCCAAGATGATAACCCAGCATTATAATATACCTAAGATGATGACCCAGCATTATTATATACCTAAGATGATGACCCAGCATTATTATATACCTAAGATGATGACCCAGCATTACGATAAACCTGGGACCATGTTAATGGCATTTGTTAGCAAGAGTTAATCTGGATACATTGTGAATCATTCCTTAAGAACTGTCGTGGCTCTCCGCTGCACAAAGCGGCTTTTCCTGAACCCAAACTTACATAAAGGGGGGATTTTTGTCTCTCCCCTCTGCCTATTTTCTTCTGGTTTGCGGGAGGGGAAGCTGTAGTTTTCTCCTAGCAACAAGGAAGATCACGTGTTACCTGGAATTATCCTGTTGCTGAGATACAGAGAGATTGTGTAAAGAGCAAGAACGCTTTTCATGTTCCCGGCTTCTCTCCTGTACACTCACATTCACATCTTAGATAATTATTTGATAATTAGCCCAGCAGATCTATGCAGGCTTTCTACAGCACAAAAGTCATTAGGGGGGAAAATGTGATAGATAGATAGAGAGATAGATAGATAGATAGATAGATAGATAGATAGATAGATAGATAGATAGATAGATAGATAGATAGATAGATAGATAGATAGATAGATAGATAGATAGATAGATAGATAGATAGATAGATAGATAGATAGATAGATAGATAGATAGATAGATAGATAGATAGATAGATAGATAGATAGATAGATGGATACATGGATAGATAGACAGATACATAGATAGATAGATAGATACAGTACATAGATACATATGATAGATACATAGATACATATGATAGATACATAGATACATATGATAGATAGATAATAAATATATTACATTTTTGGTTTTGGGTTTAGGTACACATTAACCAGCTCCCAAACCTGTACATCCATTGCACCAGATATATACAATATGTGTATATATATATATATTACACAGCATTGCAAAGTTTGAAAACAGGAAGCCAGATCACTGCAGCAAAACAGGAATTTGAAGACTTGACGGAGGCTGAGAGCAAAAAAAGGGACTTTGTGAGTTAAGAATACATACTTAAACAAAAATTGTTTTTTTTTTCTTTAATGTTGTGCTCTTTTTCAAGGGTCACTAAAAGTAAAAAATTACTGAACAAAACAAATAAGAATGAAAGGAACAGATTAAATAAATACTAATGGTTTGAACAATAGAAATATTAATAATAATATTGGAAAAAAAATGAAATATAAATCTAAAAATTCAGGAAAATAATAGTTAAGTCAAAAAAAATAAAGGAGTTATTTACAGCTGATTAGTGTAAACAAAAGGTTAATAAGTGCTTAGATAGTAACCAGTTTTATTTATTTTTTTAAATTGTGTTTTATTTGTCAGGTTGCGTTAATGTATCATGTGAAGATGAAAGGTCATTCCTTTGATTGGCAGATAAATGAAACAGTGTAGACACAAAAGTAACAATGCTAAATTGTATTTCTCTATCTTGTATCTGAACAATGTTTATAAACAAAGTTACATTGTATCTCTCTATCTTGTATCTGAGCAATATTTATTAAAAATATTACATTGTATCTCTGTCATGTACCTGAATAATGTTTATAAACAATGTTACAATGGGGAGAATTCATCAAAACTGGAGCAGCCAGAATCTGGGGCAGTTGTTTATGGCAACCAATCAGCTTCTTTCTTTTATCTTCAAAGCTTAACACAACAAGCTGAAGATAGAGTCTGATTGGTTGCCATCCACAGCTGCTCCAGATTCAGGCTTATCCAGTTTTGATAAATTCCCCCCAATGTCTCTCTATCTTGTATCTGAACAATATTTATAAACAATGTTATATTGTATCTCTCTATCTTCTGTCTGAACAATGTTTATAAATATTAACTGGCTAGTCCCATTCTGACTCCACCCTCTTGTCAGCATGGCCCATCCAATTCCCACTTATAATTAAACTGTGACCCCCTAATTGTGGTCCCTTGATCAATGTAATGAATGTCTTATTGAGCTGCTGTGCATGAGCAGCAACGCATATAAGGGTGACAATTTGATGCCAGGACATTGCCTGGGACATGGTATCATCAGGACTGAGACCCAAGATACAGGACTCTCCCAGCAAATCAGGGGTAGTTGGTATCTATAGACATAGACAGGCATAAAATAGGATCTTTAGCCACGTCTGATAAAAGATGTTACCATGAGTATTAGAAATGTAATTTTTGTTCTATGAAGTCCCCCAGCTAAGTGCGCCTATTATAACTATAAGAGCCAATTACGTTTCGTCATCCTCACACAATACATAAGAGGTTAATAAGCAAGTCGACAGCAGGCAATAGAGCTCTTTGTAATCGCAAACGGAACAATAGAATTTCCATTTTGTGAACACAGAAGCATGCAGCGCCGTTCTAAGGCTTGTTCAACTGATGACAGACGAAGAATCCCATTCCATCTAAATTTATACATACAGATATCAAATGTGAGAATGCCTTTGGAGAGGCTGGAAAGTGAAACGTAGAGCGATTTCTATCCAGCCAAGGATTTGTTGCAATGTTTTATATATATAGACATGAAAATTGGAACAGCGACGACAATGACAAAAACAAAAATATTTTTGTCTCAGTTTGAAGAGCACAGTTATTTATTTTTTTGTTTTTAAGAGGAAAAAGCAAGTTGATAATTGTAATCTGAAAATTGTATAAAAAAACATGCTTACTAGTCCATGGAGGAGCCCAGCATTTTCTTCCTTGCGGCCTAAATTTTTCTCCCACCATTCTGCATCCAGGCCGCCATCTTTAAATTTCTATTATTGTTGCTTTCTGGTTCCTGTGCATGCTCATATATGTCATAACTCTGCCATGTGCCAATTACCTAGATGAGATCAGGATTCCACAAGACTCAGAAACACAACGCAAGTCTCTGCCAGGTCAAATTATGCTCTAGGGGGGGAACCTCTGGGGGAATCCAGGATGGAGAAAGATCTGGGGGTTCTAGTAGAAGATAGACTAAGCAATAGCATGCAATGTCAGAACTGTGTGGTGATCCCTAAGAGCCTATTGTAGTAGGTGTAGCCAACGTCCTTGAATAGATTCTAGGAACAAAAGTTTGGTGCCTCAGGCCAAGGGGGTGGGACTTTATGGGCTCAATAAACAATATAATGAAAATAAAATGAATATTGGTAATTTATTGGAGCAAAATCCATAGATAATACAATATAATACTTGATTGTGTGTGTGGGTTATAGACCCATAGGTGATCGTGAGATAAGATAGAAAAAAAGTGACAAGGTGATTGGTGACAAAAGATATAGCTCTCTGTCTGTTATTTCTCCTGTGTAAAGCATGGGAACTGTTGAGAGAGAATATCTGAAGTTACCTACGCGTTTCGGCATTTACAATATGTTGCCTTTGTCAAGGAAAAATTGGCCACCATATTTGTGACATATATGTCTGCTCCGGGAACCTTGCGTCAGATCTCCCAAGTATATCACACAGGATTTGAGAAAGATGCTGCCTATAAAGGTGTGGGTATTAGGTTTGACTGGTGGGGAGCGATTCCCTTGTTGTTTCTGGTCTCCAGTGGTTGTAATGTTAGTTATGCACCAGTAGGGGGTGGTTCCGGTCTCTGTTCCGGTTTTGCCTGTTGGTGGTAAGGTAGTTGGAGATGTGTCCAGATGCAGCGGGTCCCGGGCGTCCGTCACGTTCCCTCTGCTGGGAGATCTGACGCAAGTGCAGCCTTTTTACGGGGCATCAGAACGGCCAAGGGGGCAGTTGCCCCCCTGCCTTTCGGCCAAGTCCGCTCCTGGCGGCTGGGATCGCTAAGGCCCACCCACCCTACCTAGGCTGTCAGGAATAGGTTAACTACTTAATGATGAACCTGCCATGCCTAATAGAGCAATGACTAAATGTGTTTGAATATATCAAGATGCAGAGTTCAAACAGCATGCCTTCACCTCCTCCTTCCTCTGTAAGATCGTGGCTGGTAGCGTGTGAACATGCAGGCAGTTTGTTGCCTCCATCAGAGCACTTTGATCTTTATTTTTTGCAATAATGCAGACATAATAAGACTGATAACAAAAGGGACAAAGACTTTGTGAAAGAACCTCTGATTGTGATGTCTGCTGGGGAGCCATTATGTCTAACACTGATGTCTCTGCAGCTAGCAGAGGGTTAAAGACTGACGTCTAATCTTCAGGAATCCTGTTTTTTCAGAGATTTGCATTGTGGATTTGACTGACTCCCGTGCCTGTCAAGTGGCTGATTTTCTCTATTAGAGCCCATTGTCTTCTGATTGCTCCTCACCCCCTGCACTACAAAGAATGCTTTCATTAGCTGAAGTAGTGATGCAGGTATGCTGTAAAGATAAAAAGATAATTAGGATAATCTGAAAATGTATAGTTAAGGAGCGGAGAGGGGAGCGGCAACTAGGAGGAAGTGTGCCGAAATCAGGAAAACATCTCTGTGAGATAAAGGAACAGAATGTAAAGCTGGGTCTCTATGGAGACAAATCAGAGCTTATTACCCCCCCCCCCCGCCCCCACACACACACACCTTTCACGTAACACCCAAAATCCAGACTATAACTGATGTACGTCAGATGTGTTTTGTATTCACTGGTCTGAAGTGTGTGAACTTCCTTCCTTCCTTCCTTCCTTCCTTCCTTCCTTCCTTCCTTCCTTCCTTCCTTCCTTCCTCCCTTTCTCTCTTCCTTCCTCCCTCCCTATCTTTCCTCCTTCCTTCCTTCTCTTCCTTCTCTTTTTCCCTACTCTTCCTTTTCATTCCTCCCTTCTTCTTTCCAATATAATTACCCGCAACATAATCCCCCATCTCCTTTCTTAAAATGTGTCCTCCCTTCATTTAAGCCACTCACTTTCCTCCTTCCTTTTTCCTACTTCTTCTTTTCCTTCCTTCCTTCCTTCCTTCCTTCCTTCCTTCCTTCCTTCCTTCCTTCCTTCCTTCCTTCCTTCCTTCCTTCCTTCCTTCCTTCCTTCCTTCTTCTCTTCCTTCTTCTCTTCCTTCCTTCTCTTTCTTCTCTTCTCTTTCTTCTCTTCTCTTCCTTTTCATTCCTCCCTTCTTCTTTCCAATAGAATTACCCGCAACATAATCCCCCATCTCCTTTATTAAAATGTGTCCTCCCTTCATTTAAGCCATTCACTTTCCTCCTTCCTTTTTCCTACTTCTTCTTCTCTTCCTTCCTTCCTTCCTTCCTTCCTTCCTTCCTTCCTTCCTTCCTTCCTTCCTTCCTTCCTTCCTTCCTTCCTTCCTTCCTTCCTTCCTTCCTTCCTTCTCTCCCTTCCTTCTCTTCCTTCTTCTCTTCATTCTCTTCCTTCTTCTCTTTCTTCTCTTCCTTCTCTTGCTTCTCTTCTCTTCCTTTTTATTCATCCCTTCTTCTTTCCAATATAATTACCCGCAACATAATCCCCCATCTCCTTTATTAAATTGTGTCCTCCCTTCATTTAAGCCACTCACTTTCCTCCTTCCTTCCTTCCTTCCTTCCTTCCTTCCTTCCTTCCTTCCTTCCTTCCTTCCTTCCTTCCTTCCTTCCTTCTCTTCCTCCTCGTCCTTTTTCTCTTCCTTCCTTCCTTCTCTTCCTTTTTCTCTTCCTTCAATTTTTCCCTTCTCTTCCTTTTCATTTCTCCCTTCTTCTTTCCAATATAATTACCCGCAACATAATCCCCCATCTCCTTTCTTAAAATGTGTCCTCCCTTCATTTAAGCCACTCACTTTCCTCCTTCCTTTTTCCTACTTCTTCTTTTCCTTCCTTCCTTCCTTCCTTCCTTCCTTCCTTCCTTCCTTCCTTCCTTCCTTCCTTCCTTCCTTCCTTCCTTCCTTCCTTCCTTCTTCTCTTCCTTCTTCTCTTCCTTCCTTCTCTTTCTTCTCTTCTCTTTCTTCTCTTCTCTTCCTTTTCATTCCTCCCTTCTTCTTTCCAATAGAATTACCCGCAACATAATCCCCCATCTCCTTTATTAAAATGTGTCCTCCCTTCATTTAAGCCATTCACTTTCCTCCTTCCTTTTTCCTACTTCTTCTTCTCTTCCTTCCTTCCTTCCTTCCTTCCTTCCTTCCTTCCTTCCTTCCTTCCTTCCTTCCTTCCTTCCTTCCTTCCTTCCTTCCTTCCTTCCTTCCTTCCTTCCTTCCTTCTCTTCCTTCCTTCTCTTCCTTCTTCTCTTCATTCTCTTCCTTCTTCTCTTTCTTCTCTTCCTTCTCTTCCTTCTCTTCTCTTCCTTTTTATTCATCCCTTCTTCTTTCCAATATAATTACCCGCAACATAATCCCCCATCTCCTTTATTAAATTGTGTCCTCCCTTCATTTAAGCCACTCACTTTCCTCCTTCCTTCCTTCCTTCCTTCCTTCCTTCCTTCCTTCCTTCCTTCCTTCCTTCCTTCCTTCCTTCCTTCCTTCCTTCCTTCCTTCCTTCCTTCCTTCCTTCCTTCCTTCCTTCCTTCCTTCTCTTCCTCCTCGTCCTTTTTCTCTTCCTTCCTTCCTTCTCTTCCTTTTTCTCTTCCTTCAATTTTTCCCTTCTCTTCCTTTTCATTTCTCCCTTCTTCTTTCCAATATAATTACCCGCAACATAATCCCCCATCTCCTTTCTTAAAATGTGCCCTCCCTTCATTTAAGCCACTCCTTCCTTTTTCCTACTTCTTCTTTTCCTTCCTTCCTTGCTTCCTTCCTTTCTTCTCTTCTATCCTTCTCTTCCTTCTCTTTTTCCCTTCTCTTCCTTTTCATTCCTCCCTTCTTCTTTCCAATATAATTACCCGCAACATAATCCCCCATCTCCTTTCTTAAATTTTGTCCTCTCTTCATTTAAGCCACTCACTTTCCTCATTCATTTTTGCTACCCCTTATTTTCCTTCCTTCCTTTTCATTTCCCCCTTCTTTCTTCCTTCACTCAACTTAATTCCATCTATCTCCTTTCCTAAATTGTGCCCTCCCTTCATTTAACCCACTTTCACCCTTCCTTCCTTCCTTCCTTCCTTCCTTCCTTCCTTCCTTCCTTCCTTCCTTTTCATTTCCCTCTTCTTCCTTCCTTCACTCAACCTAATTCCATCTATCTCCTTTCCTAAATGGTGCCCTCCCTTCATTTAACCCACTTTCACCCTTCCTTCCTCCCTTCCTTTCTTCCTACCCATTGTTTCATGTATCCTCCTTCCTTTGATTTTTTCCTTCTTCTTTCCTTCCTTTTTAAAATTCACATTATCTGAAACAGCATAACATTATCCACAACCCCTCTTTGTATTATTTTGAAAAGTCACGGGAAGACATATAGAAGACAACCCATAAAAAAATAAATGATAAAATGAGCAGAAAACTGGAGTTGTTCTCCCAGGTGACCCATCAGAATTCTTGTTTCATTTTCCCATGAGAGATGAATCCTGATAATCCTGATCAGTTGATATTACCAGCTTCATCACTTTTGTGTTCATTTTCTTCTCTCCAGCTTCAATGACTCCATGTCGCCTTCTTCCAGAAGGGCTGAACGTGAGCAGTGAAAGCCCAAAAAAAAAAAAAATGGTCTCGGGTTATTTATAAAGTGACTTCCCCGAGATTGCTCTTACACCTAAACTTTCCAAGGCATCATAAATAAGCTGTCAGCTCACGTCCCCAAATGGGCAACAGCTAACATTATATTAAAGGTCAAATCTCATGTAAATGTTTTCTCTCCAGGATGACTTATGCCTCCTATTTGAGGTAAGTGCTGCAAAATAGAAAAATTGAGGCAATGTATCAAAACTTTAACTGCACAACTAGATCAGGAACACTTATATCCCGGCCAAATAAAACTCAATTGCTTCCGTTTTTCAGCCCTGGTTGTGCAGACCGGAGCCAGTGATGGATGGTTCCTGTTCTGACGGCCTGTGTGCGCTTCGGGACTCTGATGCTATTTTATGTAAATAAGGCCAAATAGTACATTTAAGAAAATTACTGTGGCTGATTATATCCCAACAGTTAGGAGTGATAAATTCTACGCTTTCTTCCTCTAAATATCTTTACAGTCTGACTTCTGTGGCAAATAAACCTAGCAAGATGTATTGCTTGTTTATGAAAAGTCATCTATAGACTTTTGTGTGGCTTTTCTTTTAGATACGTACAATATGAACAAAGGTTTGTGTAAACCTGACCATCACATCTACCTGTATGGCCCAATATATGTGGACATCCCACCAAACGATTGAGTTCAGGTATCTCCAGCAAAGGGCACTGTTATTACTATGGCATACAAAGACATTTTAGTCCAAACTTTCTGCACCTTCCAAACATAGAGGAACCCTTGAATTAACGTTTAGGTCTCAAGGAATCCCTGCTAATAATTTCTATATCTACAACTCATGATACATTCGTGTGATGGTCAGTGGGAAGAATGGTCCTTACACTTGTGTTCATTAGGAAGAATTAGCCGCTTACAGGTAACTAAAAAGATCAGTGATGTCAATAGAAACTTACCTGAGAGGCAGAAATTGCTCATTGCGCAAGGGACCCCTAGACCAGTGTTTTTCAACCACTGTGCCGCGGCACACTAGTGTGCCGTGAGATATTGCCTGGTGGTCATCCGAAGCGCATGTTAAGGACTATAAATAGCTCCGGTGTCACTGTTACACTGACAGGAGGAGGAGGACAGGAGGAGACATCGCAGTAGATCGCCGATGAGCAGAAGAGCGCCGATGGATCTGGATCTGGAGGAGACATGAGCAGAAGAGCAGAAGAGCGCTGACTGATGGATCTGGATGGAGACATGCGCAGAAGAGTGCTGAGTGTGATGGACAGCGGCTATCTGGAGGAGACAAGCGCAGTAAGTACTGAGTGACAGTGAGATACTGCAGTGATGGACAAGTTTTTGAAAAGGAAAGAACTGGACTCTGAACAAAATTCTGAGCCAGATGAGAGCCCAAGTATGAGTGGGGATCAAAAGAAAGCAAAGATGGTTAGCTCAAGCAAATTCTCTGGCACAAGGCAATATAGTGAAAGCTATATTTCATTTGAATTTACTTTCACCGGAGATGCAAAAAAAAAACAACTCCACTGTGCGTACATTTTTTCAACATTTTCTAATGGCGGTGTGCCTCGTGATTTTTTTCATGAAAAAAGTGTGCCTTTGCACAAAAAAGGTTGAAAAACACTGACCTAGACAACCTCTAGAAGACCCCTAGTAAAGAAACCCTATTTTAGACCATTATGCATTTCCAACCATGGAATAAAAATTGAAGGAGGGCCCTTTTCTATTCCACAATGACTTTATTCCTGTGTACAGCTCCATAAATACATGGTTTGACCAGTTTGGTGTTGAGGAACTCAGATGGTCTCTAGAAAGCCCTTACTTCACCCTACTGAACATCTTTGGGATGAATTGAAAGATCTATTGCGAGCCAGCTCCAACATCATCATTTGACTTCACATATGCTTTTTTTTTTTGCCTGAATGGGCACAAATTCCAACACACATTTCAACATCTTGTAAAAGCCTTGCCAAATAAGTGGAGGCTAATATAGCCTCATGGAGAAAACAGGGTGGGTTAACTCTGTATGAATGCCCATAGTATTGGAAGGGGATGTTTAACTAGCTCATATGGTAATGGTCAGGTGTCCTCAACCTTTAGAAATAAAGTGGTCCCAGATGATGAGTGACACAAGATTGCCATCATCCCATATAACATTAAAAAATAACACTGGTGTGTTGTTCTCCTCTTAGGGGGGGGGGGGATTTTTAAGGCAATGGAAGAAATGAAAAGAGAAAATGCAAAACAACAATGTATATATAAAAGATATATGAATATGTATTGATACATTTCTAATTAAAAAGTGACAAATATTCCAAACTTGAACAATTCACATGGCCTCATATATTTGTTGAATTATTAATGGCCACATTACACATTTACCATTATTATATATATATATATATATATATATATATATATATATATATATATATTTTTTTTTTTTTTTTCTTCTTTGTTTTAAGGCACCGCACTTTAGGGGGTCCCTATAGATCTGTACCCTACATTATCTGTGGGTAATGACTCATGTGTCAGTATGTGGAGTGTTCACGTCTTTGGCTATTGTTTGTCAGACAAGTGATGCAGTACATTTATATATGTTTTTTCTTTGTGTGTTTGTTTGTTTTTGATTTTTCAGAAAGGGGATCACAAACTTGTATATATCCCTGATGAAGATTTGAACTCAAAAGTTCACCAACTATTTCGAAACGCGTTGGATTCAATACTTTCCCTCCCTTGGGGGTCACACCCCAGGGCGGGAGTTGCGTATCCCCATTCCTTCTTCTTTGGTGCATTTATTGCATAGTATTTTTGGTCCTATTTGCCCATGACCAACTTTGGTTCCTTCCGTTTTTGGCCATGGGAGTAGGATGAGGCCATGTGAATTGTTCAAGTTTGGCATATTTGTCACTTTTTAATTAGAATTGTATCAATAAATATTCATATATCTTTTATATATGCATTGTTGTTTTGCATTTTCTCTTTTCATTTCTTCCATTGCCTTAAAAATCCCCCTCCCCCCCGAAGAGGAGAACAACACACCAGTGTTATTTTTTGGTGTCCTCAACCTTTTGGCCATACCATGTATCTGCACAGTAGCTTGCACTCTTGTCCTGCAGTGCTGGGTCCTTGGAGTTTACAGCACCAAATATGCCATCTGCATAGAGCTTTTATGTTTTGTCCATTTGCAGATCAATTCATTTTGGCACATGGCTTTTTGTGTACTTCTTATGGGAATAGGTATTTGGTGCATTGTAAATAGACACCCAACCGGCTCTAATGTGATATTTTTGCTGTGGTCCATGTTCATTTTTTTGCCACTAATATTATCAGGATAGTATAAAAAATGTTTGCTGTAATATTATGTGGCCTGTGTTAACATGCTCTATATTGCATCAGGAATGCTTCTCCCCCCAATAAAAGCAGTATGAGACAGGTTAATGCATTTTAGAAGAAGGTTGAAAACAAACCTGTCAATAAATTCTAATGACCTCATATGGGTCTCAAACTGATCTTAAATGCAAGCTGCATTTGACCATCTACACAAGCCAAAGCCTATTGATAAAGGACTTAATTTTACATGAAGCTCTCTATTCAGTAGCAGTCAATCTCACATAATGCTCGATTTATGTGAGATGGATTGGTACAAGATGCTAATGCATGCTACTTGTGTAGCTTACTTGCTTGTGTAGCCATTTGTTTAGTAGTCCTGTGCTACACCTAGCTACTAGTTTCTAGCAATTTCAGAATCATAACTAAGCTACTAAAAATGTTCTTGTGTAATTCAACCCAGCCTTTCCCAACCCTTCTAACATTGAGGGACCTGTGAAACAACGTTCTGGTGTCGGGAAGAATACATTGATGTAGTAGTCAGTAGGAGGAATATTTCTTAAGTTGGTGGCTAGGGGTATAAGTGTCCTCCCTACCCGCCGCCAACATGTGCATTCCATGTCACTGGCTTTCACCCTCTCCCCCCACTGTAGCTGACTGGCTGCGGAGGGTGGACAGGATTTCCCGTATGGAAGATCTCACCTTCCAAGCCCTTGACACCCCTTCCAAGTTTTATGACATTTGGGCCCTTTGGATTGACTTTGCTTCATTGGATGAATACCGCCGTCTGCTGAATACCTAGAAAGGACACGTGCTAGCTTAACACCCATGCCCTCCGGCCGAAGTCTGGGGGAGTGCACCCACATTCCTCTTCTCCTTCCCTCTCTAGCTCTGGTTTCTATCCCCCTCTCCCCACTTAGCCTGCCTTTCCTGCTCTCCCCTCTCCCTTTCATAACCGTCCTCCCCACCCACTGCCTCGGGATGCCTCTGGCGTCTGCCTTCCCCTTTAGTTTATCCCTACCCCCCACTCCTCCTTACCCCCACATCCCCATGCTCAGTGAGGGGCAGTCCTTTCACATTAGTGGATGGCCGTCCCCCGGTTCTGGACACAGTGTGCTCCCTTTGGGGGTGTCCATTCCAGAGGTGTGCCATCTGGAACTGTCATTTTATCGCCTCCCTACTGCCCCCTTCCATTTCTCTCCAGGTTGATGGGACAGAGTTTTCACCTTCCCCCCCCTAGCTGTTCTGTTCTGTTTTTTTTTTTTTCTCTCTCTCTCCCTCTACCCCATTTGAGAGCACTCAGTCCTAATGCATACTTGTTTTGGCCCATGTAGCTAGGGCATGCGCCCATGCTGCATCGTGCCCCTCCATATACTGTACTGTACCTAGGTGTCGATCATATACATTAAGCCTTGTCATACTATGACGTGTTTCTGTTAGTTTATCTGTTGTATACTTTGGATTCCTGTACCTGGGTATGGTTTATGTTGCTCTCGGATATGTGATGTTATTTGTCTGTGTATCAGTTGGCTTCGCCACATTGCTACTGCTTGTCATTGTTCCTTTATATATTTTTTTTTTCCAATAAAACGTTTATTCAAAAAAAAAAAATAAGTGTCCTCCCTACAGATAGCAAAACTGATCATTGGTGTAAATTGTTGCATATCTGAGTAGCAGAAATTGCTCCTTGCTCAAGGAACCTCTGGCAACCTCTCGAGGAACCCTAGAGCTTCATGAAACCCTGGCTGAGAAAGGCCTAACATATTCAGGGGACTGTCAGCAAGTCTTTTTCCAGCTATTCTGGGCTAATTTCCCCTAGGCCTCTTCTTCATCAAAAGATGTCCTCAATTTTCCAGGTTGAATGATGTCCATTGTCACTCAACCCAGAGGACTAAGGTAAAACTGCACGGTCTTATAGTCCTCCTGAAAATGGCACCTTCACTATAATGCTTTGATGCAGGGAGTGGAGCTGATGTCATCACATGGGTTCTGCTGTCTGCATCATCCACCATGGCCCACTGTTAGTGGAAGAGTACCCAGCATATCATGTGACCAGCCAGAAGACAGGGAAGAGGAGCAAGCAAAAAAACGGCCAGATAACAGCTAAAAAAATATAAGAAAAAAAAACTAAAAAAACATACTGCTTTTTTTAAGCCCGTGGTGTGTGAAACACTCAAAAGACTTACAGTGCACACTTACGGTGCATAAAAAAGTGCACACGCGCAAAACGTGAGACACACAAAAAGTGCACAAGGCGTACACATAGCCTTCCTCCAAAGAGGAAGGGCCCTGACCCTGATCTCCCGGGGCGCGAGGCTCCTGGCGGGGACTAAGGTACTAACTTTGGTCCGCCCAGCCGAAGCCGGGCGTACCCTGTTCTCCAGGAGGACTGCCGAAACAGCCCACCCCAAGTACTAGGTGGGGCTCCCCCGAAGGGAGACCCCATGTGAGAGGGCGAACTAAGCCAGAAGGCCATATCCACCCCCTCCCAAGACTTTCAGGGCAGGCCCGAGGATCTACGCCATACCAGTCTTGCAAGTGATCAACAAAAAAAGGGACAAATGTGAACACACAACAAAGAAAAAAGAGTGGGGAAAAGGGAAGTGGAGAAGTGCTGGGTAGTGCCAAAGTGCGAGACTTTGACAGGCCCCCCACTGCTGGAGAAGCTCAAGGGGGTAGGGGAGGTCTTCTAGGAAAGGGGAAGCAGGGAGCCCAGAGCTGGGCTGTAAAACCTTCTTTTGAGCTTTATCCTTAAATGGGCTAGATGCCATTGTACCTCCTCCCCCACCCAAAAAAAATGACAAGATCCTGAGATGTTTTAGAACAAAGAAAAAGATCAATAATAAAATTACAGATCTTAAAAGTTCTCCCCCTTTCTCGACATCATGGAGTAGATTGTGTAGGCGTGTGCGGTGGTGTGATTACACTGATGATGACACACTCACATTCGGTTCGCCTGAAAGCAAATTATCGTGTGTTGTTTTTGTGCATTTTCCCCGCAGGAGCCTTATTTCTGTTTTTTTTTTTTCTTTCTTTTTTTTCTTTTTTTTTTTTACAATTTACGGTTAGCTGCATGCCCAGACACTGTAAATTACACTTGACTGTACAATCTGCCACAGACTGTGAAAAGTGCGGTGAGAAATAGTTCATTTCGGGTCTCTGGGAAGGAAGCAAATAGGCTGCATTGTTAGAAGGGCTGTTAAACAGTGCATAACATACTGTATCCATGAGCTTCCACTTTGCAGGAGAGCCGTAAAAGTCATCAATAAACGAAAAACGCCTCGAACATCATGTGGAAACTGTTGCAGAGGAGACAGCAAAGCTCCTTGGTTTGAAGAAGTAGAAACTTTGCGGCCATTACAGAGAAAATTGCAGATCCTTTTGAAGCTATTCAAGAATCATATCCCGAAGAGTTGGCCAAATAGCTCCTGTTCAAAATGGCTTTATTGATAGCCCGCCATGGTGACATCATGTACAATGTCTCTCGTTTTCTGTTAAGCAGTGTCTAGTATTGTTCACGTATAGAGTATACTGCATGTAGCGCGTCTCAAATCTGCCAGAATTTAAAGTGTGTTTAAAGCCATAATGTTTTCTTTTTAGTTTGGATAAAGAAGGGAATAACATTTTGTTGTCTGTGCTCCTTTAGGGATATTTTCTTTCAATTCCTTTCTTGGAGATACAACAATCTCTCTGTAGTAAAATAAATCTTCTCCTAGAGAGTTGTCATCCAATCAAGTGTTCTCACTGAAAAATTTCCCATTATTTCCTGTTCTGCCGACAACTAAAATTTTCTGACTTTTAGTGATAATGGCAGAGGTGGGAGACTTGAGTCACATGACTTGACTTAAGTCAGAATTAAGTCACCAGTTTGAGGACTTGAGACTTGCTTGACTAAAATTAATAAAAGACTCGACTTGACTTTGACTTGGTATTCATGACTTGAGACTTGACATTGACTTGAGACATATGACTCGAAATGACTTTACTTTTTGAAGTTATTAAATATTTGCATTTTCTCAAGATGTGTTAAAGCAATATTCTGACTTGATTTGTGACTTGACCAAATAAATGACTTGACTTGCTTGACTTCTAGCAGGGACTCGACTTGACTTGCTTGCTTTTCGCCACAGTAACTTGGGACTTGCTTGAGACTTGGAGGTTAAGACTTGAGACTTGCTTGTGACTTGCACATGTGTGACTTACTCCCATGTCTGGATAATGGTCATCAAGACAAGTAGAGAGAATGATTTTCCGTAGCGTAGAAACAGAAAGCAACTGTAGCACCACCCCCGTAGGGGCCGCCAAGTAGTATGCCCGGATCTATTAACCAGTAGATTCCTCACAGCAAAATTAAATAGTTTTGGGGATATGATTTTTATGATGCTTTAATGAGAACTTGGATAGGTAGTGGGTAATGGTAGGACACTCCATTAACCCTTAGTAACAATTTGAGGACATTGAACTTTCCCTTGTAGAACTATGACTCAAGTCCTTGCAAAAGTAAAGAGTGGAGTGGGCTTTGTAGGGCCAACTTAAGGAGATGTATCTTCCTCTTTCTGGACAGTCCAAGCAAAGTCCTTTTACTAAGAATAAATAGACAAAGCTCTTCAGGACAAAGGACACAATGGGGTTGATTCTTCTAACAGCAACTTGTTCAATTAGGCTTTTCAATTAAAACCTGGAAGCTAATTGGTTTCCATGCAGAGCTGTACCAGATTTTGCACTCTCCAGTTTTATTAAATTAACCCCAATGTTCCCTATAATCCCACTGACTCTAGCACAAGAGGGATGGCGACTGCACACAGTTTCTAGGATCTCTCTTTAGTCTTTACTTACGAATGTCCTTGGAAAATTGGTTGCCTCCTTCCTCTAGACACTTTCACCCAGTGATACTACACTAGGTCCTCAGACAACAGTCCCTTATGGCACTTTTCCACTGCAAGTACCGGCTCGACTCTACTCGGCCCTGCTTGGCCTTGCTTGGCCCGGTTTGCTTTTCCACTGCTGGTACCGCATGGTACAGTGTTGGAACGGTTCGGTACGGTACGGTATGGTTTGCTTTTCCAATAAAGTAGTACTAAAGTTAAGTGGGTGGGATAACAACGATTCTCTGACCAATCAGTGGCTAGTAGTGACTGCATGCAAAGGATTGTGGGATATGGTACCGGGTATGGTACCTCTTGGAACCACAATCAAGGTGGTACTGTTTTTGAGAGCCTTACCGTTCAGTTCCATGCAGTGGAAAAGCGCCGCCGTACCATACTGAACCGAACCGTTCCTACATGCGGTACCAGCAGTGGAAAAGCACAAAAGCTAGCTGAACCGTTCGGTTCCATGCAGTGGAAAAGCGCCGTTAGTCAGCTCTCTGCAGCTTTCAGCAAAGCAGGCCTCCAGGTAGCCCAACTGAGGCCTTAATGCCCCATAGGCACATGGCAGGATGGCCTAGGGGGCTAGCAGCCCCCTTAGGCTGTGGTCTCCTTCTCAGGAAAAAGACCCTGCTGTTCTCAGTCTCAGAGTATTTCTACAGACTCCCAGCTGCCATCTGGGCACTTCTCCCCAGGGATTGGACGGGGCTGTATAAATATTCAACTGCTAATTAGATCTTTCTTACCTACTATTTTCCAGAACATTTCTGGACCAGCCAGGGGAAAGCAAGTAACTCCACAGCCACTGAAACATAGAACATACCAGAGTAATCAACACAGCCACACTGATTACAGTGAGCCAAAATGTTATTTCCCTAACAACATAATATAGCTTGAATGAATACAGTGAGCCAAAACTAAATTTACTTAACTCTAGCACCTGTCTAGGGCACCACACAACAAAGACATGAAAAGGTTTCTAAACTTTAATCAAAAATGAAAAAAGACCATCCCAAGACAATAAGTCAATTTGAACACATTGGTGGTTGCATAGGAAGACAGGTCACTTTAGAAGCCACAGAAAGACGATTTTGACCACATTTAACACAGATCTGGTGAAAGTCTGTTCAGCTACCACTCCCTGGCTACATGAGATTACTTATATCAGCCACTCTTTACCAAATCCCATGGAACCCTAGGGTTCCTTCTAAGGTTTCTAGGGGTTCCTTGAGTTGAGGATGTCCAATTCCACTTCATGGCGCCACTTGGCAAAGTCAGCTGCAAGAGCCCAATGACCTTCTTAACTGACTGTAAGGGTGGCATTCTTCCTACTCACCACCATTGTAAGGGTCATTTTCCCATTGATGTCCAATAAATTGTTTTTTCTGTGGGTTCCTCTGATTATAAGAGTTTGTTTAGGGTAAAATGGGTTGAGAGAGACTTGCGTCTGTGGAACTATTATTTTAATGTTGTGGCTTTGTCATCCAGCTTTGGAAATGTAAGTGTAATTGATTAGGAGTACATGCAGCATCTGGTCTAGTCCCTTTTTTTGCAACTCCGTAACTCTGAGTAGCTGTAGAGTGATAACCACTTGCTGTAATTAGCTCTCATCTTATTGAGACAGGCAGGGACAAGCATGAAAAATGTATGTTTTATCTTTTAAAAAATATCAGTGCACTTCCTGTACCTTGAGTTTCATAGCTATATATTTGCAGGGTGAGATAATCTAAGGCACTGCTGCCTCTGGCTGTTATTGTCTCCAGATTTGTAGTAAGATTTGGTGATTGGCTACAGAAAACTGGAGGTGCCTTTCAAGGCTCCTTCATCCCCATCTGATTGCTCACATTGTTGGGTGCTGGCTGGATTGTTCCCATCCTTGCTCAGTGTACTAGATTCAGCAAGAGAAATTATCCAAATGCCGCACACCAACATGCTCGACACTCACCTTAGTAAAAAAAAAGCATCAGCCCAGCTCTGTCCAGGGCACTTGACCGACGTGTTTCGCCCTGCCCATGGGACTTAGTCTTGGAGGTGGGTGGGGCAAAATGTGTGAAGTTCTGTAGGTGGGGAGAAATACATCAGTGGCGTGGCCTGGAGGGAGCTGGGCTGAGGTTGCTTTACTTAGGTTACTGCCGGGCATGTTGATGCATGGCATTTGGGATTTCTCTTGCTGAGATTGAGTGATGCCACTAGTGTACTGCTCACTCTTCTCCTTTCTGGAGTGGAAGCTGTACTTGAGAAATGCAAAGATCTCCCTGCTATTGTTTTACTTTATGCGTTCTCCATCTTTCCTGTTTCTTCTTGATCCTTACTCACCGGTTATCACATCATCAGTCATTTGTGGGGGGAAGTGTGGCACAACTCTGATATGAGAATGCAAAGCCCCGCCTCCATGAAGATAGTGGCCTGCATTTAGAGATACAGTGCAGAACAAGGAATGGCAAGTCAATAATGGAAAAAAGGTCAGTTTCAGGGAGACCACAGGCAATTGTGGTGACTAACCAGCTTTATTGGGTGCAGCTTCCACAGTTTAGGTATGTGATATATAATATTCAGTCATATCTAAACAATTCCACGGGTTTTTCTTTCTGGGCACCACGCAGGATGTAATACGACAGATGCATAGTATTGGGCCACTTTATACAGAAGCCAATAGACCTAACAGCATGTCTTTTGAATGTAGGAAGAAACTAGAATACTCTGAAAACCCATACAAACAGAAACATGCTTTCAAACCAAGAACCCCATTCTTGCAGAGCTATCGCTAACCTGTAAGTTATTATGGGTTGCCACATTTTCAACACTTTAGTCTAAAGATGAAACACAAAGCAAAGGAGAAAGTTAACTTAAAAATGGCTCTTCTGTAAATGTTCCATTTATTTTCTAAAATATGTACTCATCAAAAATATACTATAGTTCCTGTTAAATCTTCGATGTCATGACCTTCCTGCGTTGGCCATTATGTGTTTGATGTGCCTCACCGACAGTTTTCACCAAGAATTATTCATGGCTCTCTTCTAGGATTTAATTACTAATTCATCCTGAGAGAGTCAGACCCCAGCGGTGGTCATTGTTGGAGCGGTCTCCGGCACGAATGAGCTCCTTGATGCTGATTGTTTTTGGCCGGTTTTTAATCAGTTTTTCTAGTTTCTATCTATACATTAAGATGTAATTTCCAGCTAACCCTCGGTGATCAGTTCTGGTGTCAAAACAACTAAGGATGGCGCAGTGTTTAATCACATGTTTCTTGTTAGCTCAGGGACAGTCAATTTCATTATTGATTGCTGGGGGTGTATAATCTCTTCAAATTCATCTTGAAAAAAATAAAAGTCTTTGGCTGTCCACATCGAAAAGGTCACCAGGAGCGAAGGATGGAGTAGATGTAGCATATTCAGGGTCAGAATATCAATTTGTTCTTTTTACACTTCTATAGACTTAGCAGAAACTTCTAGAACTGGACATACAGAAGCTTTTCAAGCATCCAGGGAAGTCTTTTTGACCCAGCTTTGGCCACAAACAATTGCATGGTTGGTATCTCAAGTATTTGGAAAGTGAAATTTTAAATCATTCAAATGTTCTGTTCTGTTAATCCTTTTATGAGCCTAACTCTAGTTTGTGAGCCACTCTGAAACTCGTTTCACATTGTTACTGACTTTCTTTCTGTACTTACCATCTGGACTTATCTTCTGGTTCACAGAGACTGTATCAGAGGCCAATTAGGACAGGGGGAAGGTGGTTAGATTAGTATAACTTAGAATAAAACAAAGAACAGTCTGAATACTTATCTCAAAGGCAGGTGGTGAGTCCTCAATTCTTACCTATAGGACAGGTGGGGAGTTATCACTTCTTACCTCTAAGGCAGGTGGTAAGTCATAATTTCCTACCTCTACAGCAGGTAGGTAGTGAGTAATCACTTATTACCTCTATGGCAGGGGGTGAGTCATCACTTCTTACCTCTACGCCAGGTGTTGAGTCATCACTTATTACCTCTTCAGTGGGTGGTGAGTCCTTCTTATCTCTGTGGCAGGTGGTGAGTCTACACTTCTTATCTCTACGGCAGGTAGTGAGTCCTCACTTCTTATCTCTACGGCAGGTGGTGAGTCATCACTTCTTATCTCTACGACCGGTGGTGAGTCCTCACTTCTTATCTCTGCGGCAGGTGGTGAGTCCTCACTTCTTATCTCTACGACCAGTGGTGAGTCCTCACTTCTTATCTCTACGACCAGTGGTCATCACTTCTTATCTCTATGGCAGGTGGTGAGTCATCACTTCTTACCTCTAAGACAGGTGAGGAGTCATCATTTCTTACCTCTACGACAGGTGGGGTGTCATCACTTCTTACCTCTACGGCAGGTGGTGAGTCATCACTTCTTATCTCTACGGCAGGTGGTGAGTCATCACTTCTTACCTCCAAGACAGGTGGTGAGTCATCACTTCTTACCTCTAAGGCAGGTGGTAAGTCATAATTTCCTACCTCTACAGCAGGTAGTGAGTAATCACTTATTACCTCTATGGCAGGGGGTGAGTCATCACTTCTTACCTCTACGCCAGGTGTTGAGTCATCACTTATTACCTCTTCAGTGGGTGGTGAGTCCTTCTTATCTCTGTGGCAGGTGGTGAGTCTACACTTCTTATCTCTACGGCAGGTAGTGAGTCCTCACTTCTTATCTCTACGGCAGGTGGTGAGTCATCACTTCTTATCTCTACGACCGGTGGTGAGTCCTCACTTCTTATCTCTACGACCGGTGGTGAGTCCTCACTTCTTATCTCTGCGGCAGGTGGTGAGTCCTCACTTCTTATCTCTACGACCAGTGGTGAGTCCTCACTTCTTATCTCTATGGCAGGTGGTGAGTCATCACTTCTTACCTCTATGACAGGTGAGGAGTCATCATTTCTTACCTCTACGACAGGTGGGGAGTCATCACTTCTTACCTCTACGGCAGGTGGTGAGTCATCACTTCTTATCTCTACGGCAGGTGGTGAGTCATCACTTCTTACCTCCAAGACAGGTGGTGAGTCATCACTTCTTATCTCTACGGCAGGTGGGGAGTCATCACTTCTTACCTCTACGGCAGGTGGGGAGTCATCACTTCTTATCTCTACGGCAGGTGGGGAGTCATCACTTCTTACATTTACGGCAGGTGGTGAGCCATCTCTTCTTACCTCTACGGCAGGTGGTGAGTCATCACTTCTTATCTCTACGGCAGGTGGTGTGTCATCACTTCTTACCTCCAAGACAGGTGGTGAGTCATCACTTCTTATCTCTACGGCAGGTGGGGAGTCATCACTTCTTACATTTACGGCAGGTGGTGAGCCATCTCTTCTTATCTCTGCGGCAGGTGGTGAGTCCTCACTTCTTATCTCTACGACCAGTGGTGAGTCCTCACTTCTTATCTCTGCGGCAGGTGGTGAGTCCTCACTTCTTATCTCTACGGCAGGTGGGGAGTCATCACTTCTTACCTCTACGGCAGGTGGTGAGTCATCACTTCTTACCTCCAAGACAGGTGGTGAGCCATCACTTCTTATCTCTACGGCAGGTGGGGAGTCATCACTTCTTACCTCTATGGCAGGTGGTAAGTCATCACTTCTTATCTCTATGGCAGGTGGTGAGTCATCACTTCTTACCTCCAAGACAGGTGGTGAGTCATCACTTCTTATCTCTACGGCAGGTGGGGAGTCATCACTTCTTACATTTACGGCAGGTGGTGAGCCATCTCTTCTTATCTCTGCGGCAGGTGGTGAGTCCTCACTTCTTATCTCTACGACCAGTGGTGAGTCCTCACTTCTTATCTCTGTGGCAGGTGGTGAGTCCTCACTTCTTATCTCTACGGCAGGTGGGGAGTCATCACTTCTTACCTCTACGGCAGGTGGTGAGTCATCACTTCTTACCTCCAAGACAGGTGGTGAGTCATCACTTCTTATCTCTACGGCAGGTGGGGAGTCATCACTTCTTACCTCTACGGCAGGTGGTAAGTCATCACTTCTTATCTCTATGGCAGGTGGTAAGTCCTCACTTCTCACCTCTACTGCAGGTAGAGTCCTCACCTTTCTCTTTTAATCCTTTGACATCTCTTGGTGCGTCAGATCTCTGCATCCCCTGCTGCATGCTGTAGTTCCATCCACTGGCCCCTAGGGCAAAGTAGGAGCAAGTGTGAGAAAACACAGCCCACAGCAGGGGATACAGGCATCAAACACATGTGAAAGTGTGTTGAATGTGAAGATTTTGCTTGAAGTCATAGCTCTTGGGTGGACCTCTGCATAAAGACCACTGCTCTCTACGTGGAAGCAGTGATCTATCTGCAGAGGACCGGCTTGTTTCCTACTGAGACAGACCTAGAGTATATCTGTGCAAAGCTCTTGCCCCCCAATAATTGGAGAGCTGTGGAACCTATGCAGAGAAACTACTACTTTCAAACAGAGAAAGCAAGGGTCCTTCTATGCAGCATGTTGGCAGGAGACAGACTTTTCCACACAGGCTGTGGCTGCTTTCTAAAGAAAACAAACTGTACTTGGTCATTTTTTCTTTTGATGCACCTAGAATGAATTTAGTTGATTTAAAATAAACCTTAAATTAGAATTGAAAAGTTTTTGTTTGCAGATTTTTTTTTTTTTTTTTTGCAGAGTGGAGGCTTTTCTTGCTAAGAAAGGCAACAGAATGCAGCTATTTGGGTCTATGTAGTAAAATTCACTGCTCCAATGTCTCAAGTATTTTCTTCAAATAATCCCATCTAATTTGTTAATATGTTTATTACCTATGATCGTCAGCTCCATCTAGCAGCCATATTGCTATTATTTACCTGCAAGACCAAAACGGGAAAATACTGCATTATGACAACTAGATTGTGTAGCTGATGATAGCAAATAAGCATATTTGACAAATTACCAGAGTTGTTCATGATGGCTGTGGGAATGTGTGAGGCATTCACACAGCAATTATTATTATATATATATTTTTTAATATTGACCCCTTGTTTGCTCTAAGGCAGTCTTTTTACTTTTCAAAGATTGGCCGCTACCTGTATCCTGTTACACACTGATTATGTTTCCATTGAAATCTTTTTAACTGAACATAACTGTATACATATCTTTTTCTCAAAAAGAATATATAAAATATATATATATATATATATATATATATATTTCAAATATATTTTATGTGCGTGTGAAAGAAAAAAACTATATATATATTATATATATATATATATATATATATACACACACTATATTTACCAAAAGTATTGGAATGCCAGCCTTTACAAATGAACTTTAATGGCATCCCAGTCTTAAAATATATATATATATATATATATATATATATATATATATATATATATATATATATATATAATGCAATACTGAGTTGGCCCACCGTTTGCAGCTATAACAGCTTCAACTCTTCTGGGAAGGCTGTCTACAAGGTTTACTTCAATTAGTTTTTTATTTGATTTTCACAAAAAAGAAACAATCACATGGAAGCACAATAGATTAACGCAAGGTAATAATGATAGAAAAAAGAAAAAAAAAAGAAGAAGAAAAAAGGGAAAAACTATTGATATAGTATATTGATCACAATACCTTATGGTATTTTAAATAGCGAGAACAGGATACAAGGAAGTCCAGTACTGTATGCGTTCAGGGCCCAGAGGCTACCTAGTGGGTGTATAGAAAATACATAGGAGATACCCCAAAAGGAGAAAAAAAAACAAAACAGAAAAATGCCAAGACAGATACCGGAGGAGGCACCATCATACTCTGTGTCTCACCATCCATCCGCCTCGATTCTACCGTTAGACACTGTGAAAGTAAGGACTTTGTTGCCAGAGAAGCCAAGCTGTATGAAATTTCTTACCGCGACACATTGAATAAGCATATGCCTTTTCCAAAGAATAGTGCTGGTTAACTAAGCCTATTACCTCTATATGCGAGGGGGCTATAGGTTGTTTCCAACATCTGGCAATTACCGTTTTAGCTGCTATCAGTATATGTATAAATACTGTTCTGATATCAAATGGTATATTTTCAATACCCAAAAATAGTAACGCTATTGCGGGTTCAGGTTTAATCAGTATGCCGGAAACTTCAGAAAGTACTTCAAAAATTTTCCTCCAAAAACTAACAAGACCTTTACAAGACCAGAATATATGAAAAATTGTGCCAGTTTGGTCACACTCACGCCAGCACAATGGATCATATTTAGGGTATATTAGGGACAGGCGGTAGGGGGACAGGTACCATCTAGTGACTATTTTTTGGAATTGTTCCCAATGTGTTACACACTGTGTTGGCTCTATAAGACGTTCGTATCGCCCATCTCCATTGCTCATTGGAGAAGGACATACCGAGGTCTCTTTCCCATTTCTTCATGTACGATGATTTAAAGAAGGTAAGTTTCTGCTGTAGTTGATTATAAAACACCGATATCCCTTTAGGCTTGGAGTTTGGGTCTGTAAGATATTTCCAAAGTAGTTGAGGAATTTCAAGTTTAGGGAGTGGGTGTTTAGATATAAAGCTCACTATACTAATGTAAGCAAAAACCGCCTGGGGAGTGAGTGAAAATTCTTGTTGAAGGGCTGCAAAGGACTTAATGGTATTATTTTGGTATAATTGTGTCACTGTGTCGATACCTGCTACCACCAATTTATTAATATGAACATTAGGGAGCAAGATACACATTGTCGATAGGGGTATGGGAACTGATATGTTATTTGGCTGTGATTGTAACTGTAATTGAGCAATTAGGTGGCGCCAGGACTGTAGAGAAGCTCTTATTGTTAACGGAAGGGTCTGGATTATTATAGGTTTCCACATGTCTGCCAGAAGTAGTGTGTATAGATCCTGTGTGTTAGATAGTGCAGCTTCAATCGGAAGCCACGGAAGAGAAATTTTATGGGTTCTATGGGTAAACCAATACTGTAAAGGAGCCAAGCGAGATGCATGATAATAGTCCTCAAGGCTTGGTAGTCCCAACCCACCAACTGATTTGTGTCGTATCATATGTAGATGTGCACACCTTGCACGTTTCCCCTGCCAAACAAAGGTGCGCAGGAGTTTGTTGAGCGAATTAATAAAGTGTTTAGGAATATGAATCGGAAGGGCGCGAAAAATATACACTATCTTAGGGAGGCACGTCATTTTAAATGCAGCTATTCTTCCTGCCCATGATAGTTCCGTCTTCTTTAACTTATTAGTATCATTGGAAATGGAAGTTATCAATGGTCGCAGGTTGAGTGTCTGTAGCCCTGAAGTTGGAAATGTCAAGGTTATACCCAAGTATTGCAAAGCTTGGGGGGTCCATGTATAAGGAAAGTTTTGCTTAAGATGGCTAAGTGCGTGGCCCTGTATGCCCATATTTAGGATGACTGATTTATCGAAATTAACCTTGTAATAGGAAATATTACTAAATGTCTGTAAAGTGTCATGGACAGCAGGTAAGGACACGATGGGGTTCGTCAAGCTCAGAATTATGTCATCCGCAAAAAGCGTGATGGTATGTTGTAGGTGCTGAAATTTAAAGCCAAAAATCCTAGGATTTTGTCTTAACGTTTCCGCCAAGGGCTCGATCAGTAAATTAAATATCAAAGGGGAAAGTGGGCACCCCTGGCGCGTGCCATTTAATATTGGGAAAGTTTTGGATAGGGAGCCCGCAGAGAGCACTCGAGCAGTTGGAGATGTATATAAGCTCATAATAGCCGAGAAGATTGGTCCGGTGAAACCAAACTTTCCCAATACTGCCCTCATGTACCCCCAATGGACGCGATCAAACGCCTTCTCTGCGTCTATTGATAAGAGCAGAGAAGGCGTTTTAGTGCGCTCTGCTTGATGGAGCAAGTTAATAACTCGCCTTGTAGCATCAGGCGCCTGTCTCCCCTTGACGAACCCCATCTGGTCCTCCTTTATCAAAGTAGGTAGAATTAATGCAATCCTATTGGCTATTAGTTTAGCATATAACTTAATGTCACTGTTCAAAAGAGATATCGGCCTGTAGCCGGCAGGATCAGAAGGAGATTTACCAACTTTAGGGATTGTGATTATATTGGCTTGTAACATTTCAGTGGGTATTGTACCGGTCTTAACAGTTTTTGTGAAAAGGTTCAACAAGTGGGGTGCTAGTTGATCTTGCAAGGACCTGAAATATTCATTTGTGAATCCATCAGGACCTGGAGACTTATTTGAAGGCATAGTTGCAAGTGTATCAGTCACTTCTTTGATAGTGAATGGTCTGTTCAGTTGTTCTAATTTATCAGTCGGCAAGGTCGGAAGATGGAGGTTATGTAAAAAATCGCAGATGGATGCGTCCGTCGGTTGAGGAGTATCTTTGTCTTTCTTAAGACTATATAGGGTGCTGTAGTAATCAGCGAACGCATCCGCTATCTCTTGTGGGTGTAAATGTTTGTTACCCGTATGTGGATGTACAATATCTTTGATTCTAGTTTTAACTCTCTTCGTCTTAATCCTAGATGACAAATATTTGCCTGCTTTATTATTTGCAGAATAATACTGCATGTGAAGGTGTGCTAGCATGTTTTCATGACGTTCCAACAAGAGTCTTCGAAGGTCAGCACGGAGAGACCTCAGTCTTGAGGCATAAGATACTGAAGGGGTCTTTTTATTTGCAGTGTCCATCATTTGGACATCGCGAATAAGATCTTCCATTTTGCGGTTGAACCTCCTCCTCAGCTTAGCCCCTAGCTGAATGAGGAGTCCTCTCGCAAAAGCCTTATGTGTAATCCACAGCAATGTCGGATCTATATCCGGTGTATTGTTAATAGAAAAAAATTCCTCCACTTGGGCTTCCAAAGATTTGAGAGATTCAGGATCTGATAAAATGGAGTTGTTACATCGCCATGTAAATGTAGTTGGAGAGACAGGGCGATGGGACAATGACATGTGAATTGGTGCGTGGTCTGACCATGTTATCGGAGAAATAGATGTATGAGTGACATATGATAGTGTTTGTATATCAACTAAAAACATGTCTACAAGGTTTAGGAGTGTGTCTATGGGAATGTTTGACCATTCTTCCAGAAGCGCATGTGTGAGGTCAGGCTCTGATGTTTGATGAGAAGGCCTGGCTCACAGTCTCTGCTCTAATTCATTCCAAAGGTGTTCTTTCGGGTTGAGGTCAGGACTCATTGTAGGTCAGTCAAGTTCCTCCACCTCAAACTCCCTCATCCATGTCTTTATGGATCTTGCTAAGAACACCGGTCCAAATCATTTGGTGGAGCGGGGATTATGGTGTGGGGTTGTTTTTCAGGGGGTGGGCTTGCCTCCTTAGTTTCAGTGAAGGGAACTCTTAAGGCGTCAGCATACCAAGACATTTTGGACAATTTCATGCTCCCAACTTTGGGGGAACAGTTTGGGGACGGTCCCTTCCTGTTCCAATATGACTGCGCACCAGTGCACAAAGCAAGGTCCATAAAGACATGGATGAGCGAGTTTGGGGTGGAGGAACTTGACTGGCCGGCACAGAGTCCTAACCTCAACCCGAAAGAACACCTTTGGGATGAACTGGAGCGCAGACTGGGAGCCAGGCCTTCTCACGCCTGACTTCACAAATGTGTTTCTGGAAGAATGGTCAAACATTCCCATAGACACACTCCTAAACCTTGTGGACAGCCTTCCTAGAAGAGTTGAAGCTGTTATAGCTGCAACGGGTGGGCCAACTCAATTTAGAACCCTACAGACTAAAACTCGGATGCCATTAAAGTTCATGTGTGTGTGTAAAGGAAGGTGTCTCAATACTTTTGGTAATATAGGGTGTGTGTGTATATATATATATATATATATATATATATATATATATATATATATATATATATTTACACCATTTTAAATATATATTTATATATTAAATACATATTTTTGCTGTGCTTCCTGCTTAAGTAGCACAGCCTGACGACTGTGCTTTACTGCACCTCTTATACGCTTGTAACTACTCTATGCATGGAGCTCTGTCAATAGACTTAATTGAGAATATTTCTCTGGAGGGTTAATCCTGTCAAGTCACATAGAAATCAATTAGCTATTTATGGAACCGATATAGCACTTACAGTTGCCTGTTCGCTCTCCTCCCGTCGGCAGTGTGAAGCAGCCGTTACTTGTGCCCAAAGACAATTCCAAGAAAACAGCACATTTTCTGCAGACACATCTTTTTATAAAGAAGCCAACCTGTAATGTGATTTACACTTCTAGTTGCCATATCCTCAAAAAATGTAAGGGCTTCTTCACGCCTCTACAGTGCAATGCGGTGCATTACGACACGCTCATTAAAAAGGAACCCTCACCCGAAAATGACACTTTTCAACATTCTTCCCCCCATGTATGTTCTTCATCCCTTGCCTAGGTGCAGAAGATGCCATCCTCTGCCCACCCACCCTGTCTAGATCCTCCTGGGATACATGTCACACAGGCCACAGGTCCGGTTTCACTGCAGTCTGCGATATTGCACATGCACAGTAGGGAGCTGGCTTTGAATGATCAGGGAGTGACAGCTGCCTCCCATTTGCAAAATGGCGGAGTAGAAGATCAGAAGCGCTGAGAATAATCAGGCACCGGGAAGACAGCGCTAAAGTTCATGGGCTGGTCAGTATGTGTTTCCCAAAAGTTAGCAGCTACAGTATTTGTAACTGTTGACTTTTGGTTTTCCCATAGCTAAACCCAGGAGTGTATTTATAACATTGTTGCATTATTTATAATGTGAAACTGCATGTACATTCATTCTGTGGGAATAGTATTAAAAACAAATGGAGTGGAGTGAACTGGAGCACTACAGCCATGTCTAGATAGAAATCCTAAACCCTAAGCTGAAGTCACTCAATACAGATAACACAATAAAGTACAAAGTAACTTTATTTTTAGTAGTAGTATCTCTAGATATGTGAACTTTGGCCTAATTGAGATGCTTTTTTTTTTGTTTAAGCAGTTAGGCTGACAACAACCTTAAGAATTGTCCCCACCGGCTACATTGCATTTTAGCAAAATTTTTAATTTTTTGTAGAAGTTTCAAAAGACTGAAAACTTTAAATTTTGCCAAATTCCTAAAGCAGGTGTTCCCAGAAGGTTAACCACTTTACCACCGGAGGATTTTGCTGTCTTACGTCCAGGCCACTTTTTACGATTCGGCACTGTGCGACTTTAACTGACAATTGCGCAGTCATGCAACGCCATACCTAAACGAAACCCACAAACAGAGCTTTCTTTTGGTGGTATTTGATCACCTGTGCGATTTTTACTTTTTGCGCTATAAACAAAAAAAGAGCGACAATTTTGAAAAAATAACAATATTTTTCACATTTTTTTTATATGAAATTCCCCCCCCCCCCCCAAAAAAAATTTAAAAATCTAAATTTTTTATCATTTTAGGCCAATTTGTTTTCTGCTACATATTTTTGGTAAAAAAATCTCAATAAGCGTATTTTGATTGGTTTGCGCAAAAGTTATTGCGTTTACTAACTAAGGGAAAGATTTCTGTCATTTTTGGTGGTTTTTTTTTTTAACGAGTAATGGCGGCGATCTGTGATTTTTTTGCGGGAGTGCGACATTGCAGCGGACAGATCGAACCCTTGACTGACATTTTTGACACTTTTGGGGGTACCAGTGACATTACTACAGTAATCAGTGCTATACATATGCACTGTTACTGCAAAAATGACACTGGCAGGGAAGGGGTTAATTTTTATCGGAGAGGGAGGGGTTAATGTATGCCTGGTGCTTACTGACGTGTGTGGGGGGAGGTGACTGAGTGACACAGGGACAGATCGCAGGTTGAGCTATGCTGAACCCTGCAATCTGTCACTGTCTGTCACTTAGGAGATCAGCCCGCTTTGTTTACACAAGCGGGCGGATCTCCACACTCGATTCCCCGACGATCAGGGAAGAGCGGCGATGATCACCACCGCTCCTCCCCTGGCCCGGCTCCCGCTGTAACTGAATACAGCGGGAGGGGAATGTCTGGTGACGTAGGTCTACGTCGCCAGACGATAACGAACCACTTTGCCGCAGTACAGTCAACGTGACTGGCCGGCAAGTGGTTACTAAAAAGGGTGTCGGGTGGACTGGACCACTACAGCCATGTCTAGATAGAAATCCTAAGCAAGTAGACCATGTATGTTCGGCCTCATTTACAATTTTGACCGCAATGTGCCATCATTTAATTAGAAGTCGTTTAACACAGATAACACAATGCGGTACAAAGTACCCTTATTCTTAGCAGTAATATCTCCAGTGTTTTGCACATTGGCCTAACTAAGAGGGTGTTTTGTGATTTAGGCAGTTAAGCAGACAACAATCTTGAAAATTGTTCCCATTGGCTCCATTGCATTTTACCAAAATTTTAAATTTTTTGTGGAAGTTACAGAAGACTGAAAACTTTCAATTTTGCTTAGTTCCTAAAGCAGGTGTTCCCAGAAGATGAGGTGAATGAAAAGGGAGTGGGGTGAACTGGAGCACTACAGCCATGTCTAGACAGAAAATCCTAAACCCTAAGCTGGTAGACCATGTATGTTTAGTCTTCATTTCCAATTTTGGACTTAAAGGGCAACTCCACTTTCGTGGAGGAAAAAAATTGCAAATAAAGAAAAAATATAGTGTATACAATTGCAACATAAGTCATATTGTAATTGAATGTTATTAAAAGTTACCTTGCCTTTTCAATCTGCAGCCACTGTAAATTTCTTAACATGCAATGCAATATGGCCACCTGGAGCTGTTCTGTACACAGAATGTATACTGACCACACCCCCAGAAACATAATTTCCTGCTTGTGTGATTGGCTCACCAATTTTCCCAGAAGTCTGAACTAAGACACAAGTCAGATTTCTGGCATCCCCTGCAACAAAAATGTCATTTTTGGTGAGATACTCCCAATTGGAACACGTCTAAAGGAATGCAGGCCCATCAGATTTCCTCATTAGAGCTACAGCTGATAGATAATTCTGAAACTACTCGCATTAGAACTGCTCAGCACGGAGGCACAGAGGAACAAACAGGGATTTCTTCAGAATAACAAAAGGTAGGAATCTGCAACAAAGTTTGGTAAAATCCTTGTAATGTACAGAGATCACCCAGAGGGGAATGTTTTTTTCCTTTGGGGTACATCATTCTTTGAGACTTCGCTCTGCTTCAGTAACACAATACAGTACAAAGTAACTTTATTCTTAGCAGTAATATCTCCAGGTATTTGCACATTGGCTTAATTAAGAGGGTGTTTTGTGATTTAGCAGTTAGGCAGACATCAACCTTGAGAATCGTTCCCATTGGCTCCATTGAATTTTACCAAAATGTTAAAATGTGTGTAGAAGTTTCAGAAAACTAAAGCTTTCAATTTTAGAAGATGGGGTTAATAAAAAAGGGAGTGGGGTGGACTGGAGCACTACAGCCATGTCTAGATAGAAATCCTAAACCCTAAGCCGGTAGACCATGTATGTTGGGTCTTTATTTCCAATTTTGGACGCAATCTGCCTTTGGGGTACATCATTCTATGAGACTTCACTGTGCTTCAGTAACACAATACAGTACAAAGTAACTTTATTTTTAGCAGTAATACCTCCAGGTATTTGCATGCTGGCCTACATAAGAGGGTGATTTGTGATTTAAGCAGTTAGGCTGACATTGACCTTGAGAATCGTTCCCATTGGCTCCATTGCATTTTACCAAAATGTTAAAATGTGTGTAGAAGTTTCAGAAGACTAAAACTTTTAATGTTACTTCATTACTAAAGCAGGTGTTCCCAGAAGATGAGGCTAATAAAAAAGGGAGTGGGGTGGACTGGAGCACTACAGCCATGTCTAGATAGAAATCCTAAACCCTAAGCCGGTAGACCATGTATGTTGGGTCTTTATTTCCAATTTCGGATGCAATCTGCCTTTGCGGTACATCATTCTATGAGACTTTGCTGTGCTTCAGTAACACAATACAGTACAAAGAAACTTTATTCTTAGCAGTAATATCTCCAGGTATTTGCACACTGGTCTAATTAAGAGGGTGTTTTGTGATTTAGGCAGTTAGGCTGACAACAACCTTGAGAATCATTGCAATTGGCTTCATTGCATTTTACCAAAATGTTAAAATTTGTGTAGAAGTTTCAATAGACTAACATTTTCAATTTTACTTCATTCCTAAAGCAGGTGCTCCCAGAAGAGGCGGTTAATAAAAAAGGGAGTGGGGTGGACTGCAGCACTACAGCCATATCTAGATAGAAATCCTAAACCCTAAGCCGGTAGACCATATATATTGGGTCTTTCTTTCCAATTTCGGACGCAATCTGCCTTTGGGGTACATCATTCTATGAGACTTTGCTCTGCTTCAGTAACACAATACAGTACAAAGAAACTTTATTCTTAGCAGTAATATCTCCAGGTATTTGCACACTGGCCTAATTAAGAGGGTGTTTTGTGATTTAGGCAGTTAGGCTGACAACGACCTTGAGAATCGTCAAGCCCAGGACACGTTCGGCAGAACTTAATTTCTCTTCCTGGAGGAAGGAACGGAGAGAGGCGAGGATCTCGAAGGGAATATCTACTCCTCAGCCTCTCTTGGGCTCCAAGCCCCTCTCCTCGGTTATCCAGCAGCACCGTTTGAGCCCGTTTATAATACCAGCCAATTAACTACGCATTAATTATAGCAATATCATAAGAGTTGAATTCTAATAGACAGCTTATGCTCCTGTCAAAATGTCCCAAGGGAACAGGCTGCACTGAGAGGTAGGAGAAAGAGAGAGAGAGGGAAAAAAAAAAAAATCGGAAATAGCTATCTCGGCCCTATTGTGAACGGTTCTTATGCATATACAGCAACTTAATGGCAAAGTAATAATAATCGGACCCATAGGACTGAGAGAATGATGCTCCTTAGCATCTCCATGTTTCCATATTTGCATTATACTCTTTAACCTTCTATTTTATTGCTCAAGGGTAATCCACTAATATATTCTTTGAGAAAACTGACACGGTGCCATTAGCCAGGCAGAGAATGGCGCCCTCTTTCTAAAAGAATCACAGCGACAAAAAAAAAAAAAAAAAAATGGTGGAATATACTTTTAAAGGGAAACTTCAATTGTGATACAAGCTAATATTACATACAGTATTTACTCCATGAATCTGAAGCCCACCACAACAGCTATGGGGCTTGTTTAGACTCGTTGTTGGGGGGGCTAAAAACGCACAGGTGTACATGCACATGGTTGTGGAGCATTTGTGCAGCAATTATGGGGTAAAACAGGCGGCAAGGAGGCGTCATGTTGTCTTCGTACTGCCTGCAAAGCAATCTAAATGTGCATCACTTTTCAGAGGAACACCAGCTTAGATGAAAGTCTAAACCTAGCCATGCACCGCTGAAACAATCTGATTGGACAGTGAAAGAGCAGCAGTAGACTGAGGTCATCTCCCTACTCACTCCCTTCTCCCTTCCTATCAGCATATTCCTTGTCATCACATTTGCATACAGCACACCTAATTGGCTCCCAGGCATGCCATAACCTCTCCCACTCACAAGTGCTGCTGGATAGGGCAATACAAGAGTCTAATATCATCCCTGGGATGGCGACTTTCTCTGTTAACCACTTTACCACTGGAGGATTTTCCTGCTGTACATCCAGGCCACTTTTTGCGATTCGGCACTGTGCAACTTTAACGGACAATTGCGCGGTCGTGCGACGCCGTACCCAAACGAAATTTACGTCCTTTTTTTCCCACAGAGCTTTCTTTTGGTGGTATTCGATCACCTGTGCGATTTTTACTTTTTGCGCTATAAACAAAAAAAGAGCGTAAATTTTGAAGAAATAACAATATTTTTCAAATTTTTTCATATGAAATTCCCCCCCCAAAAAAATGTAAAAATCTAAATTTTTTTTAATTTTTGGCCAATTTGTTTTCTGCTACCTATGTTTGGTAAAAAAAAATCACAATAAGCGTATTTTGATTGGTTTGTGCAAAAGTTATTGCGTTTACTAACTAAGGTAAAGATTTCTGTCATTTTTGGTGTTTTTTTTTTAACGAGTAATGGCAGCGATCTGCGATTTTTTTTGCAGGACTGCGACATTGCGGCGGACAGATCGGACCCTTGACTGACATTTTTGACACTTTTGGGGGTACCAGTGACATTACTGCAGTAATCAGTGCTATATATATGCACTGTTACTGTAAAAATGACACTGGCAGGGAAGGGGTTAATTTTATTGGAGAGGGAGGGGTTAATGTATGCCTGGTGCTTACTGATGTGTGTGGGGGGAGGTGACTGAGTGACACAGGGACAGATCGCATGTTCAGCTATGCTGAACCCTGCAATCTGTCACTGTTTGTCACTTAGGAGATCCGCCCGCTTTGTTTACACAAGCGGGCGGATCTCCAGACTCGATTCCCCGATGATCGGGGAAGAGCGGCGGCGATCGCCACTGCTCCTCCTCCTGGCCCGACTCCCGCTGTGACTGAAAACAGCGGGAGCGAGCCTCCGGCGGCGCGCGAGCACCGCCCACAAGGGGAGGAGTCCAGCGACGTAGGTCTACGTTGTAAACCTCAGAGAAAAAAAACCTGAAAGACAAAGGCATAATCAGCTAGTATGCATCGCATACTGGCTCATTATGACATACTTACCTTAGAATGAAGCCCCCGCAGTGCCGCCCACTCACTGGTGACACGGCTGACATATTCAGCCGTCTCCCTTCCAGGTTTGCATCCCCGGCCATCTGATTGGCCGAAGTCGCGATGACGTCATTTTTGCACTGCAGCACAACTGACAAGTGATGTTTCTTCCTCTGAGCTCTGCTGTACAAGAATTGTAAGAGGCTGATACTAAGTTATATTCTGGTACTTACACTGCTTGTGTTTGAATAAAAATGCATTTAAGGGTGTATTATTATATACAGAGAGTATTTAACCCCTTAACGCCGACGTAACGCATATATGCAGCCTTCTGCTTCCACTGCAGGCATCACCCCAGTACCGTTTGTTTTAGAGCTGATGGTTGGCTTTCCTGTAATAACAGCCGATGCAGCTAATCAGCCGCTCGGCTGCTATTACAAGCAGCTGAAGGAGACGCCCTGCCCCCCTACTGCCACCTTCCACTGCTCGCCCGGGCCCTCCCGTATCACTGGGAGGCCCGGTTGTCCAGCCAACATGTCCGCCAGCCGGACATGGCTTTGATCGGGTCTTGGATCTAGTAACCCAGAGGCGATGTCATGACTTCCGGTTTACTAGAGCCTTGAAGGCGCCAAATTTAAAAAAAAAAAAAAATGTTAGTATTTAAAACAGCCAAACTTTGCATTTTGAATGCTTTTAAATGCAATGGAGGGATTTGGAGTAATTTAAACGCTAGATTCCTCCAAAAAATAAAAACCTGACACGTGACTATTGCTGTCACAAGGGATATATAAACTCCTTGTGACAGGAAAAATGATGATAAAAAAAAATAAAGGGACAGTGTAAATAAATAAATAAAACATTAAAAATATGAAAAAAAAAAAATGTACCTCCGTGCTCACATTCAGAAGCGAATGCATACGTAAGTCACGCCCGCAAATGTAAACGGTGTTCAAACCACACATGTGAGGTATCGCCACAATAATTAGAGTGAGAGCAATCATTCCAGCACTATATCTCCTCTGTAACTTTAAATTTGTTACTATTAAAAATGTTTAAAGTGTCACCTATGGAGATTTTTAAGTACAGTAGTTTGTCGCTATTCCGCGAGTGTGCGCAATTTTAAAGCATGACATGTTAGGTATCTATTTACTCAGCATAACATTATCTTTCACGTTATACAAAAAAGTTGATCTAACTTTACTGTTTTATTTTAATTCATGAAAGTGCATTTTTCAAAAAAAAAAAAATTGTGTTTGAAGAACCGCTGCGCAAATACAATGCAACATAAAATATTGCAATGACCACCATTTTATTCTCTAGGGTAGCCTTTGTCAACCTTTTCAACACAGAGGAACCCTTGAAATAATTTTCAGGTCTCAGGGAACTCCTGCTAAAAATGACTATATTTACAACTCATGATACATCAGTGTGATGGTCAGTGGGATGAATGCTCCTTACACTTGTGGACATTGGGAAGAATTAACCCTCTTACAGATAGCTAAAAAGATCAATGGTGTCAGGGGAACTTATCTGAGAGGCAGAAATTGCCCATTGCTCAAGGAACCCCTAGCAACCTCTGGAGGAACCCTAGGGTTCCATGGAACCCTGGTTGAGAAACACTGCTCTAGGGTCTCGGCTAAAAAAAAAAAAAAAAACTATATATATATATATATATATATATATATATATATATAATATTTTTTTTCATATATATATATATATATATATATATATATATATATATATATATATATATATATATATATATATATATTTATTTATATATATTTATTTATATATATTTATTTATTTATATATATTTATTTATATTTATATATATATATATATATATATATATATATATATATATATATATATATATATATATATATATATATATATATATTTATATATATATATATATATATATATATCTCTATTTATATATATATATATATTTATTTATTTATATATATATATATATATATATATATATATGTATATATATATATATATATATATGAAAAAAATTTATATATATATATATATATATATATTAGTTTTTTTTTTTTTTTTTTTTAGCAGAGACCCTAGAGCAGTGTTTCTTTTATATTTATTTATATATATTTATTTTTATTTATTTATTTATTTATATATATATATATATATATATATATATATATATATATATATATATATATACTTATTTATATATATATATATATATATATATATATATATTTATATATATATATATATATATATATATATTTATTTTTATATATATATATATATATATATGAAAAAAATTTATATATATATATATATATATATATATATATATATATATATTAGTTTTTTTTTTAGCAGAGACCCTAGAGCAGTGTTTCTCAACTAGGGTTCCATGGAACCCTAGGGTTCCTCCAGAGGTTGCTAAGGGTTCCTATATTTATATTTATATATATATATATGGGGGTTCTAAGTAATTTTCTAGCAAAAAATACAGATTTTTAACTTGTAGGCAATAAGTGTCAGAAAAAGGCTTAAGCTCCAAGGGGTTAATTTATGTCTTTTATATTTGCCTTGAGTTCAGCTTTAAAGAAAAAGTTGCAGATCTGAGCGATACTCGGTAGTTGGATGTCACTGACCGGCCGTCAAAACATAAAAAAATACAGCTTTGGCAAACGGCAACGACTCCTGTCTGGCTTTAAAATCTTCTGCAATCGAGTCTGACCGTGCCAAAACTAGAAGGACACATTTCCCTGCGAAGTCAGCCCAGAGAACACGGCATCGCCTTTATGCCATTCAGCGTGACACATCATTGAAACTGATGCTTAAAGCCAAAAAAACGCCGTCTGCTCGCTCCGAGCCGAGCGAGAATTTTGACAGTTCCTAAAATAAAAAAAATTATATATATATTTATTTCTTCAAAGAGAAAATATAAATCTCTGCGGGTTTAGCAGATCCGAAGCGAGCGGGAGAATGACTCCGCTGTTTATTTGGCAAGGCACGACGCTTGGTTAATGTTGCACATTATCAAAATGGATTGTCGGCCCTCTCGCTTTACCTCTCCTTATGCTGATTTAATTTTATTGGATGGCATCAGTTAGGAAATATTCGACATGTTGTAATGTCACTGCAGCTTCCAGCATTCGTCACGGGGCGATGGAGGGAACTTTGACAGCGTCTTAGCTTCAGCCTTCACCCATCTTTTGGGTCAAAGGCGCCTTTCACCAGTTTGTCAGAGTTGACGCTTGAGAAGTTTGGAATGGAATTTTGAGTTTGACGAAAGGGCAATTGTAAGCTGTGAGTAGGTTAGTCCCTTTCATAGTACCCAGTGGACTATGACTAACTGGGAAAAACTCAATGGTTTTTAAAATACATCTAGAAAAGTCTCTTAAAAGTCCAATGTTGCTGCACCTATGCTCATCTTTGATACTCTTCCCCACTATTCTGTTGCTTTGGTAAAGCCATGAGTCCAAACCACATGTAAATGAGTTAATGACATCCCCCCCTTACTTCAAGTGACCAGTGCTGGGACAAGGTCATCTAGTGCCCAGTACAGGGCTGGCCCAAGACATTCTGCTGCCTGGGTCCAAGAATGAAATGTGCCCCCCCCCCCCACAATAGAAAATCATGCCCACCAAAAGGCCCACACATCCACTATTTTATATAAATATAATATTTAGAAAATATTATATATACTGTTATCATCTTCCATAACTTGCCACCGGACCGGTCCACCAAACGTCCACTGTCTGTCCTCCTGTCACTCCTGTGTCTGCCGCGCCCACCGCCCTGGAAGATCCAGCCTACTTTGCGTGAGATGGAGTGCGCTGATGTCTGACGTGATTGCGCACACCACAAGCACGTGAGGGACGTTCCCCGGAGGAGACACTCCGCCACCTCATACGCATCAGTTTGCATTATGGGCGGCAGTATAAGATGAAGAAATGCTGCCCATAACACGCCACAAACTGATGACACACAAATCTGCTGGAAAAAAATCCTGAGAGTCAACTTGCTGCCCCTCTTAAAGTTCTGCCTGGGTCCAATGGACCCAGCGGGACCCTTGGTGGGGCTTGCCCTGACCCAGTGTGAAGACAGGACCACCCCCCCCCCCATTATGTAAAATGTAAGCACTCATCTTCACACTTACCCCCTAAGCATAAATTCTCTTTCAAGCCAACATTTACCCCAAACAAAAATTTCCCTTCTTCAAGTACAAATCCCCTCTCCCAGCTTAAATCCTCTCCCTCCCCAAACCCACCCCCCCCCAGCATAAATCCTCACCCCCTCTAAATCCCCCTCTCCCAGCATTAATCCCCCCCCCCCAATCCCCTCTCCTAGCAGTAATCCTCCCCCCCAAATGTTCCTTCCTCACACAAATCCTCACAACCATCCCTAGTACTGATCACCCTTCCCAAAAGAAATCCAATCTCCTAGTACTAATTTCCCCCTCCAAATCACCAGTTCTAGCACAACCTCCTAGTTTCCCACCACACCCAGGGCAGCCACCCCTCCAGCCCACTCCTGGTCCTGTGTAATAGGCATAGTGATTGGCAACTTAGGCACAAGTATGGCAGTTTTAGAGTAAAGCACATACTCTATAGACAGGCATGACAATTGCCAAGTTATGTCCAAATTTGTCAGCTTGAGAGTAGGGCATGTGCTCCACCATACCCAAAAGTACTGGATGTTTCTGAAGGCTCAAGTGAGGTCAGAGAGTAAGCTTTTAAAAGACTGTATTACTTTTCCCATTTAGCATCTTTAAAATAAAACTTGACTGGCAGCATGCAACATATTCTAAAGCTGGACATTAACATCTGTGACCAGTCTTTAAAGAAGTTCCTGACTAGTTAGGGAAGGGCCAGCATCAAAAATGCTTGGCCATCACTCTCCTTACGACCTTCTAACTTACCCTTTTACTTAAAACAAAAAACGACCACATCTGAATTGAATTTTAATGTAAAAACTGCAACATGGATAAAACATAATTACACATTTAACAGTATGAAAATCTTCAATGTCAGGTCATTGCATCTGTTGAGCCACCACAGAAAGGCCCCCAGCCTCATTACCCCACCTTGGAGATAACTACACCAAATGACAACAGACACGCTCTATCACCACAATACCGGGTTACGTTACATCTGTTCAACCACCAAAGATTGGCCCCCAGCTTCAATATACCACCTTAGAGACAGTTACAGCACCAGACACACTCTATCTCCTCAATACTGGGTCATTACACCGCACAAATGAGGGGCAGCATACCTTAGACAGGTGCCTATGCACTTTTTTATCAACAAAATGACTCTCTACAAAGACCTCTCAATCAGCTCCCACAACATATTAAGGAATGTAATTATATATTTTTTTTAAAAATGTATTATGAGGGTGAGTAGGAACCTTGGGGCGCAGCCTTGAGTAGGCACTCTCTGTCCATCATGAATGATCCTTGTGAGCTGTGGGGAGGGGGCGGCAGTGGGGGAGGAAGAATGGACAGAGGAAGATGCCAGGTGTCTGGGGCAGTGGCTGAACTACCAGGCCCGGGCTTTCCACCACTGTTGGGGGGGGGGGGGAAAGAGGCAGGAAGAGAGCCCACAGGAGTGCTGCCAGCATGATGATCCTCTTTGGCTGGAGCTGAGTGGTGTAAACCCTGGGCAGGAAGTGACTCTCTGCACTGAGCTGGTGGGCAGCCGTTCATTTCCCTGGGTTGGTATTAAGCAGGGAGCGGAAGAGAGCTGAACCTGACCCCAAGCTTGGCACTGGAGGACGGCACCTTTACTGGAGCAGAAACGACGAGGCACCGGCATGGTCTGAGGAGGCTGGGGATTAGGGACGTGCGGAGTTCTCTGACTGCTGCTTCTCCCTTCACCAGGAGCCGGTTGAAGCTGTGGTGAGCACTGTGGTCCAGAAGAGGAGCATCCTAGGAGAAGGAATCAGCAGGATCACAGTGAAGGAGGGCAGAGTGCGGGCCACTCTCTTCATACCGCCCAGTGAGTGTCCCCAGTACAGGGGATCAGGGTCCCTGGGTGTGACATGGAGGTTCCCTGGTGTGAAAGGGAATCAGGGTCACCAGGTGTGCCATGGGGGATAGGGGTCACCGGGTGTAACAGGGTTTCGGGGTCAACAGGTGTGCCATGAGGAATTGGGGTCCCTGGGTGTGCCATGGGGGATTGAGGTCCCTCCTTTTAAGACCTACTGCCTTCTGTCAGTTAAGGGCCCCTTTTATTCTGTTCACCACCCTATAAACTATTGACCCTTTGTATGCTTACCCCCCCCCCCCCCTTCCTGTAGGCTTTGCTCTTATGTTTTGGGAACACGTGCAGTGACTGAGTCTCTTTAAAGTCATTTCCACCAAACACAACATCTGTGGCTAAGCGCAGAGACAGGAAGCCTCTACAAAAGTCAACTATGTGTATCCTCAAAAGTGTTGTGAACATAATTCAAGCTCTTTTTCTGTCTGCGGCTCGGTTGTACATCTACCTGATTTTAATGCACATAAAGTTATTTGTACCAGCGCTGGTCACTTGTACATCCACCCCAGAGTCTGCTTGTCACACAGTAAAGAAAAAACAGAACAGCATATACCCAACAAAGAATTGAACGCAAAGGCCTGTTAACGTGTGAGACAAGTCATAAGGGTGTAATTGCTGCTGTATCTGCACAATGTACGTAGTAAAAGTACGAGGAGCTCTGAGATTGATGGGTAACAGCTGATAATTAGTCTTAATTAATGTCACGAAAGTATAAGTAAAGATATGGGGAAGAACAGAAACCTGATCATAAATCATGTAGATCCAGTTATTGTCAGTTAAACGCTGCACAATACCACTTCTGTTGTGCTGCTTACTGGAGACAAAATGTTTATTAAAGTGTGGCTGTCATTAATCATCGGACATTCCACTGATGGTGCTAAATCCCGAAGAAAAGGCTTAGGCTTAGGGTTGTACAGGCATGCTGGGACTGTTTTAGCCCTCATTCACATTTGAACGTGGGCGTGTTCATGAGGTTTTCAAGCTCTTCTTTGCTTGTTTTTGCATTCATTGATGGCTGTTTTTTTAGAGTTTTTCATGTTTGGACATATTTGATCAATGGGAAGCAGTAACAGCTCCTAGGAAACGAGGTACATTTAGTTTTTTTGTCTTGCTCTGTTATCAGAGGAACAGTGGTCATTTGCTTTGGTCTGTTTGTGGTTTCACAAGCTGGGAGTTTGATTGTTTCTCTCTGCCTCTAGGAGAAGCTTTCAGAGCTGAGGGCGGGAAATTCAAATGACTAGCCTGAATATTTACTATGCCCTGGCCAATCCCTGAGTAGGTGTGCCCAGAAGGTAGTCTAGGAAGGTGGTAAATAGGCTGAAGCCCAAGGAAGGCTGTCTTCCCCCCATGAAGGATGGATCAGTGAGATTCAGGGGGCTGCTTGCCCCCAAGGCGTCCCTGGACTGACTGCTGCTCTTTTCTATCAAGGGATCAAGCCAGAGGAAGTGTCTGCTCTGAGAATTGTGAGGAGAGACTTGAACTGTTCTGCAAACCTATATCATGGGTACCAGCTGTGAGGATTTATCTATCCTGGAGCTTTTTCATGGTCCCCAGCTATGAGCCTTTAACTGCCCTGCACAGTCCCTAGTTGGAAGAGTCCAATTGTGCTATCTTTAGTGAGAGAAGAGAGCCCTCTGCAAACTATTCATAAGCAATTTGGAGTATCCTATGCCCCTTACTCCTCTCCTGATGAAGTTCTGCAAGCAATAAACCTTAAAAAGACATGCCCTAGAACACGTGTCAAACACAAGGCCAGGGGCCAAATCCAGCCCGCTAGGCCATTTCATGTGGCCCTCCCACCTCTCCTGCAGCTATGGCACCCTCCTCATCTCCGCCCAACCTTGTCTCAGCAGTTGACAACAGAGAGGTGGACAGAACTCCTCCTACAGATCCTATGTCTCTCTGTACAGCTGCAGCACCCTTCTCTGCCTCCCCTGGTTTTAACATTCAGCAGACTCTGGAAGCTGACTCCAGCCCTCTTCTGGTTCTCCTACAGACCCTACATTTTCTGTTTCCCAGCTCAATCCCCAGCTTTTTGCCGGAAGCGGCACAAAGGAGGAGCACTGTGATGTAAGGGAAGGTGGGGGGCTTCTAATTTCTGATGGTGGAGTGCTCTGGTCTTACAGATACAACCGGCCCTTTGGGGGAAACCAAAATGCTGAATTCGGCCCACAATGAAATTGAGCTTGACACCCCTGCCCTAGACTGTTCAATAGAGCCGAAGGGAATGAACAGTTGTCTGTAAAAATAGGGGCCTCTGCACTGTTTTGGGAAGGAATCAGTTAAATCATCTGTTCTTATGGGGGTAGCACTATAAATCTATGACATCATATGTCACCATCCTTCTTTCTTCTTCCTGCTGTTTCCATGTGGTGTTGTGCTGGTGTCCTGTACTATTGGCGCCATGTCCATTATTCCATTTTCTTACCAGGCCCTCTGCTGCTTGTCATTGTTTTTGTAAAGAGCACAGTTTTTAAAGAATGCAAAAAGCTTTAAATAACTCCTAGTGGTTAGAGAGACTCTTTTGGACTTTCATGGACCTATTTTTGTTTTGAAAACTAGCCCCTTGTTAGCTTTAAACATGGCGTTAGCTATTGAGGAAAATAAGTCACCATGTCAGCGCTAGCATGTTGAACATATGACTTCGTATATAAATGGAAAGTTCTAATTTGGGTTAGGTTTTAATGATCATGTGGCTTTGACGTGACTTTTTTTTTTTTCAGTCAAATTTCTCCATGGCAAAATTGATGGCTATTTTCATAGATTTTTTTGGCAATGGCAAAGTTTACTGTAAACTTAACAATTTTACTTACATCCTTACTTAGCACACAATCCCGAAGCAAAAGGTCATAGTTCTGCCTCAATGTATTTTTAAAGTCTTGCTTAGTCTAGCAGTAGGTAAAAAGGTAAATCAAACAGAAATCTCACACCATGGCAGATCAATTGAACTTTCTGACTTAAGCAGCATTGCGTTGTTTCCTGTATAGTGTTAGCTATAGGCCCTACCAAATCATTTTACCTATGAGTTGCCTTTGCTCTTTATTCTTTTCCCTGCAATCCAAAGTTCCTGGTCATACCAATCCTATATAAATGAAGTCACATTCTTCCATTCCGTTCCTATCCTCAAACTGTCAGTTTCAATTCTTTAAACTCTCATTTCTGTTGGCCCTGTGTTCAATGAAACAGGCCCTGTGCCAAACGAGGCTCATCGCCTCTCATGTTGCATGTGTGTAGCGTGCTGGGGAGAGACCAAGGGGGCACTTTTCACATGAGAGATACAGTATAACGGTGGTACCAATGCTCTGGGGATTATCTTTAATATTGAAACATTACTAACAACCTCCAGGAAGTTCATATATGACTAGCGAGTGCCTCTGGGTGCCCTTTTCCATCTGTTGATAAGACGTGTGTGACCATGCTTTGCAAAGGTAATGGTGTGAGGATATTACAGCTGTTCATTTATAGACATCTAGGAAAAAAAAAATCCGCACTCGGCTAATGATGCTGAAGTAGGTAAATCTCACTATAGGATGTGTAACTATAGGAATACAGCCAATGTGCTCAGATGTATGCCACAATTTGATTCCATCCAAGGCAAGTGCAGTTTGAGTAGATCAAAAGCCGGTCATTATATCCCACATACACTTCAGCATATCAATGTAATTCCAAAAGTTAGTTTCAGTAATTTTAAAGCTGTACTCCAAGCAAAGAGATATATACACAGTTAAATATGTGTTTAAGACCTGTTTTAACTGTCAGAGGATTTGCGATTCTGTCTTTTCCACCCTGAGATGTTCATATTTCGGCCAGACATTAGACCCAAGCTGGGAACTTTTCTCTCCAAAGTTGGGCTTTAAACATCTAGCCCAGTCTTCCTCAATCTTTTTAAGATGTAAGATCCCTCCTAGACCCAGTAGCATGGAGGAACCCTCCTAGACCCAGTAGCATGGAGGAACCCTCCTAGACCCAGTAGCATGGAGGAACCCTCCTAGACCCAGTAGCATGGAGGAACCCTCCTAGACCCAGTAGCATGGAGGAACCCTCCTAGACCCAGTAGCATGGAGGAACCCTCCCAGACCCAGTAACATGGAGGAACCCTCTTAGACCCAGTGACATGGAGGAACCCTCCTAGACCCAGTAACATGGAGGAACCCTCCTAGACCCAGTAACATGGAGGAACCCTCCTAGACCCAGTAGCATGGAGGAACCCTCCTAGACCCAGTAACAAGGAGGAACCCTCCTAGACCTAGTAGCATGGAGGAACCCTCCTAGACCCAGTAGCATGGATGAACTCTCCTAGACCCAGTAGCATGGACGAACCCTTCTAGACCCAGTAGCATGGAGGAACCCTCCTAGACCCAGTAGCATGGAGGAACCCTCCTAGACCCAGTAGCATGGAGGAACCCTCCTAGACCCAGTAACATGGAGGAACCCTTCCAGACCCAGTAACATGGAGGAACCCTCTTAGACCCAGTGACATGGAGGAACCCTCCCAGACCCAGTAACATGGAGGAACCCTCCTAGACCCAGTAACATGGAGGAACCCTGCTAGACCCAGTAGCATGGAGGAACCCTCCTAGACCCAGTAACATGGAGGAACCCTCCTAGACCCAGTAGCATGGAGGAACCCTCCTAGACCCAGTAGCATGGAGGAACCCTCCCAGACCCAGTAACATGAAGGAACCCTCCTAGACCCAGTAACATGGAGGAACCCTCCTAGACCCAGTAACATGGAGGAACCCTCCTAGACCCAGTAACATGGAGGAACCCTCCTAAGCAGTAGACCCTGGCTTCCCCGAGTTGGGCTTTAAACATCTAGCCCAGCATTTTTCAACCCGCTTAACATGGAGGAACCCTTGAAAAACTTTTCCAGGTTCAGGGAACCCCTGCTAATAATTACTATATCTACAGCTCACAGTACATTAGAGTGAAGGTTTCTGGGAAGATTGTGCCTTACATTTGTGGTTACTAGCAATAATTACAGATAGCTAAAAAGTTTGGTGTCAGGGTTTACTTATCTGAGAGGCAGGAATCGCCAATTGCCTAAGGAACCAATTGCCTAAGGAACCCCTGGCAACTTTTGGAGGAACCCTAGGGTTTCTGTGAAACCCTGTTTGAAAAATGCTGATCAAGTCAATAGGACACAAAGGCCTGTCATGTCAAATGTGACATTACTTAAAAGTTCTTTCTACTTTTGTTGAGATTATTGATCAGTTGCTTACATTTCCTCTTCTTCATACAGCCAAGCATGTAGCAATCCATTGTTGATATGGTTTCTGCCATAGCAGAGGAACAATGGACCAATAAGTAGCCTGAGCATCAGTCCCCCAAAGCCCTTGAGCAGAGACCATGGGACCACAATGCCACAAGTCTCATCATCAACACCAGAAGGGTGAAGAATTGCAAGGATCTCTGTGAGAGCTCAGGTCCTCTTTAAAGGTGCATCTCTTCTTGTAAATTATAGTAGTCAAGAACATCAGCACTTGTAATAAGCCTGAATACAAGTGATGGACATAGATTTTAATAATTCTAAAAAGGAAAGCCAGATCTTTAATTGCCTTTCAAAATGTTAACAAATTAAATAGCTAACACAGGATTTGTAAGACACCGTCTGAGACTTCATTTTCAGTCTTTTCATGAAAAGTCTGTCATTAGTGAATGCAATGTGCAGGTGTATCAAGATGGTGTTGAACAGAATATTAAGTAAAAGCAATTATAATAAAATTCTGAAAATGAAGTTCGGGCCAAATTAGTTTTTAAATTGTAGATCTTACTCAAATTATGGCTCATCCTTAAGAAAAACTCAGCTAGATACATATACACAACACCATGATTTACTCCGGGAGCTGTGGTGTGGAAGCTGCACCACTGCAATGTTCCACCGCCCAACTCCTTTCTTGGTTTCCTTACATTCTAACAATATTCTCTCCAATAATAATTCTAATTCTAATAATTCTATGGTTAAGAAGGGGGGCATTTAACCCTCTGCCAATGGTAAAGAAAAGTGTTCCTTACCAATTTTACCATTATTCAATTGTTACAAATTTAGCAGTAGGCTTACCAATTGCCAACATCCCTTAGATACATATACACAGAATGAAACCCTCATCAATGGAACTTTAAAGGCAACTATAGGGGGAAAATGTAAATCCGTAGACGGTATTGTATAAAAATCCAACCTTTATTAGTACAAGCAATATAAAAAATATAATATAATATTTTTATATTTTATTATATATTAATATATATATTATATTTTATTTTTTATATTGTCTGTACCAATAAAGGTTGTATTTTTATGCAATATATATATATATTAAATCCTTAGATACATATACACAGAATGAAACCCTCATCAATGGAACTTTGAAGGCAACTATAGGGGAAAATGTAAATCCGTAGACGGTATTGCATAAAAATACAACCTTTATTGGTACAGACAATATAAAAAATGGAATAATTATATATTATATTTTTATATTATATTATATATTAATATATATATATTATATTATATTTTATTTTTTATATTGTCTGTACCAATAAAGGTTGTATTTTTATGCAACATATATTTATATATATTTTTTTTACAATATGTGTGTGTGTGTATATATATATATATATATATATATATATATATATATATATATAGTATATATATATATATATATATATATATATATATATATATATATATATATATATATATATATATACTGTGTATATATATATATATAGTATATATATATATATATATATATATATATATATATATATATATATATATATATATATATACTGTGTATATATATTTATATATATATATATATATATATATATATATATATATATATATATATTCAAAATTTTGTAGTGGCTGTTTAGCATGTACATATACCATATAAATCATAGTACAATATTTCCAGTTATTAGTCACCATTTGGATAATTGCCATGATGGTGAACACCCAACGCATTTCGAAACTTAATTTATTTTCCTTCTTCAGGGGTGTATATCATGTGGGGACATACAGTACATTCTATGATGAAAACAAATTATTAGATGCAAGTTAACAATATTTTTCTTAATAATCTTGTTGTATATCGTACACTAATAACTGTGGGAATATTGTACTGTGATTTATATATATATTTACATTCTAAATAGCTGCTACAACATTTTGGATATATATTTTTTTATATTTTTACATTGTCTGTACCAATAAATAAAGTATTTTCATGTAATAATGTCTAAGGATCTACATTTACCCCTATAATTGCCTTTAATGAGTCCCATTAATGAGGGTTTAATTCTGTGTATTATTGTTGTTATTATTATTGTATGCATTGTTAGGCTATATAACTGGTGGTTTTGGTGCTATATTGTGATTGAATAGGCTGAACTTCCAGTGATACCATTGGTCTTTAGAGAATGGATAGGCTGCATTCTCAGTGGGGTCAACAGTTTCTAAAGAAAAGGCTGCATCCCCCATGGTGTCAGTGATTTCTGGTGAATGGATGGCTCAGTTATGTTATTTGTTTCTATTGAATGAATAGGCTATATATTCATACATGTGTGGATAGTCTGCATAGCCAATAATATTTCTGTTCTCGAGTAAATGGAGAACCGGCATCAATTATTAGGCTATATTACTGGTGGTGTTGGTGCTATAGGCTGAACTTCCAGTGATACCATTGGTCTTTAGAGAATGGATAGGCTGCATTCTCAGTGGGGTCAACTGTTTCTAGAGAATAAAAAGGCTGCATCCCCCATGGTGTCAGTGATTGCTGGTGAATGGATGGCTCAGTTATGTCATTTGTTTCTGTTGAATGGAAAGGCTATATATTCATAAATGTGTGGATAGTCTGCATGGCCAATAATATTACTGGTCTCTAGTGAATGGAGAACATGCACATTCAATGATATCACTGACTGTTAGTGGATAAATAGACTGCATTCTTAGTGATATAATTCATCTCTTGAGTCTGAATAGGCTACATGCTCAGTGATTTTACTAGTCTCTAGTGTATAGCGAGGCTGCATACACCATTATGTCACTAGTCTCTAGTCTGTGGATAGGCTGCTTGCTCAGTGGTGTCACCAGCCTCTATTGTGTGGGCAGATTGCATTCTCATTGAAGTCATTGGTCTCTAGTGTATCTATGGGCTGCATATTCCATTATGCCATTAGTCTCTAGTCTGTGGATAGGCTATATGCTCGTTGATGTCACTGGTCTTTATTGTGTGGATAGGCCACATTCCCAGCAATACCATTGGTCTCTGGTGTGTGGATAGGCCTCATTTATAGTTATATCTCTAGTCCTAGATGTGTGGATCAGGAACATTCTTTGTAATGTCACTGATTACTGTTTAATGGGTGCGCTTGCATGTTCGGTGCTATACGGGTCTCTATTGAATGGATATTCTGAATTCCCAGTGATGGCACAAGTTTCTGGTATATAGATAGACTGCAAGTTCAGTGATATCACCAATGTCTATTGGATGGATATTCTGCAAGCTTGGTGGTGCCACTGGTCTCTATTGAATTAATATGCTGATGTCACTGGTATTTAGGGAATGGATATATTGCATGTTCAGTGAATAGACAGGCTACATTACTAATGATGTCACTGGTTCAAGGTGAATGGACAGGCTACATAACTAATGATGTCACTGGTTCCAGGTGAATGGACAGGCTACATAACTAGTGATGTCACTGGTTCCGGGTGAATGGACAGGCTACATAACTAGTGATGTCACTGGTTTCCAATAAACAGATAGGATTGCGAATAGATTGGCTGTTTAAATGGCATCCAATACATTTTCAGTGGCTTCATAGGTAACTTGGAGGGGGGGGGCTGGGGTGAGGGTTACATTTTTGTCTCACTTGCCAGATGCTTCTACAATAAACAACCCTTTAGTCACATCTGCAATGTGCCGCTACCAATTACCGGATGGAACTATCACAAATATTAGGTTGTCTGTAGAAGTCATGCGTTCATGCTCCCATTTCCTGTGGGTCTGTTGGTTTCACTTTAATTGACTGGATACAATCATCCCGATACGTGGGTGTCATAGTGGGGGAAATTATCTACAAGCTCCTGTAGGTGACTGTGATCGGGAAATTTGATTGCAAGCTCCACTGGAGCAAAAACTGATGTGCCTGAACACAATTCCTTTAGTAACAGAAACCAATATAATACCATATACATTACAAATGACTCTCCTCACCGTCATCTCTCAAGCTCTCCGGCCCGTGTTGTCTTGACTGATGGCACCGTCAGCGCAATACCTCTCGAAGCCCTTATCATGGTACGATGTCTTCTCCAGTATAGTGATGGCAGCAAGATTCTCTATAAATCTTCACAGAAACAGATATAGAGTTGGACGATTTCAAGTGAAAGTGTCCGAACAGCAAAGGTGAACAGCTCGGAGGCAACATTAATTTGAGCCTTGAGAGCTACTACCTATCATCCAATGGAGTTGTATGGCAATTGTCTTCCATTTATAGCACAAAATGTCAACTTTCACACTCAGACACAGATAACTGAAACTAAAAATATAAATATACAGTATATATCTAGATTTATGTATTTCTCCTTAAAGTATATCTAAGCCCAGGAACAGAAATGTCATATTTTGAAGCTTACATGTTCTATGATGCAGTGGCTGCATTAGGTTTCTTTTTAAGGCTAAGAATATTTTCTACAAGTAGAGAAAAAATTCTTGGTGATCCTGTCGAAAAACTAGCGTCTTCATTAGCGTCTTCATCTACGTTTGCAAAATTTGCAGCAAATCCTGGGGGGGGGGGGGGGGGGGGGGGGGGTTGGGTTGGGAAGGGGATGGGTGAGGGGAATTTCCTTAACTCTGCCCATTTTTAGGGTTGATAAGCAAGCTATTGGGCATAGGAAGGCATTGGAAGCTGGGCACTACCATGGGGGACATCCACCATTGCCAAAAAGAAAAGAACGGCTATGCCTACAATTATTATTTTACTTTCCCCAACAGTTGCGACATATGCTGGCCTTTTAAAATAATTGGGACTGGGTAATCCATTTCTTAATTATTGGCTATTGTGGCTCAGCTAACCAGGGGAATGGCTACACAATGCATTATAGGCTGTTCCTTATTTCTATCAGCAACCTACAGATGTTTCATCCAGAGGTCCTTGATTTGCAAATCCTGGGGATTTGAACCCACTGATGTGCTGAATGCCAGCCTTATACCTAGCCATCATACCATCTTGTGGACCAACCTGAAATATCAAGCTAGGTTATTAGCATTTTCTAGCTATCTTTTATGACCTACAAGGCAACATTCCCCTATGTGAGTGGTCTCCAGGGGCCAGATGCGGCCCTGTGCTTGCCTTTATCCGGCTCTTGGGGGAACTATTCCTCCCACTGACATTACCAATGGGGCATAATTCCCGCCACTAACACCAACAGTGCGGCACTATTCCTCCCACTGACACCAACGATGGTGCACTATTCCCCCCGCTGACACTAAGGATGGGGCACTATCCCCCCCCCCCGACTCTAAGGATGGGGCACTATTCATCCCGCTGACACCAATATTGGGGTACTATTTGTGCCCCTGACACCAATGTTGAGGTAGTATTCCTTGCACTGACACCCATGATGGGTCTTTATTACTCTCACTGACACCAGTGATGGAGCACTATCCCTCTTACTGACACTAATGATGGGGCACTATTCCTCTTACTGACGCTAATGATGGGGCACTATTCCTCTTACTGACACTAACAATTGGGCACTATTCCTCTCACGGGCACCAATGATGGGACACTGTTTTTCTCATTGACATCGATGATGGAGCACTATTCCTCTTACTGACACCAGTGATGGAGCACTATTCCTCTTACTGACACCAGTGATGGAGCACTATTCCTCTTACTGACACCAGTGATGGAGCACTATTCATCTTACTGACACCAGTGATGGAGCACTATTCATCTTACTGACACCAGTGATGGAGCACTATTCCTCTTACTGACACTAATGATGGGACACTATTCCTCTCATGGGCACCAATGATGGGACACTGTTTTTCTCATTGACATCGGTGATGGAACACTATTCCTCTCATTGACACCAATGATGTGGCACGATTCCTTTTACTGAGACCAACAATGGAGCTTTATTACCAATGCCAGGGCATTTTCTGCTTCTACTGGCTACTATCTGGCCCCCCTAAAGTCTGAAGGATTATACACTGGTTCTTTCTTTAGAAGATTTTGAGGCCCCTGCTCTATGTGATGGATATGAGGCGAGAGGGAGGTTTTTGCTGTCCAAATCAGGAGAGCAGTCTAGGCTTTTGATAATGCTACTTCTACAGGGAATCAGTGCAGTGAGTGAGCGTTGTCACCCTAGGAAAGGCAGTGTGTTATTCATAGGATCTCCAGTTAATAAAAAAAAAAAAAAAAAATGCCTGAAAAAAACAAAACAAAAAACAAATGCAGCCAACACATCTAAGTATGAAAACTGCAGTTTATTACATTTTTTTGTTTTTATGGTTGGGTACACTTTAAATATTTGAAGTAGCAGAGAGAAGATGTTGATATTCTGATACGGGGTATGAGTAATATGCATTGTACAGGGTTATCAGGCAAATTAATTGCTTTTAATTAACCTTGCGTGTTACTAAAGTCACCTAACAAGGTTATCATCGAGCTATTGTCCTTGTTACACGTCTGGGCCAATTGTCAATACTTTGCGTCATGTTCATGAAAATGTATTTAATGGAAATCACTAGCGTTTATTTATTTATTAATGTTCAATTTTATTTATCGCAATTAAGACTATAAAAAGTGTTGCACTAATTCAAAATAACTCAAACAAACTAAAAAAAGTTTCAGAAATAAAATGTGAAAATCCACAGCATTTAAACACAAACAAATATTCCAACAAAAATTCTTGGAAAAGTTCCAGGATAGATTCAAAGCCTCCACCAAATGGTAGCAAATGCAGGCTTACCAAACCAAGTCATAAATGGCATGTATGATGATGTGCCATGTTCACTGCATCTACCCTAATCGTTTTCAGAGTCCCCAGGTAGCCCGGTTTGTTTTAGGTCTGCATCTCCAGCTTCCAGCCACATTCATTCAGAAAGAGAATAAGAGCAAACGCCCCATATAGTGTAAAACCATCCAGCAAATTTTATTAAAAATAATATTTCACTTGCAATTCATTCAGGGCAACTACATTGACTCAACATATTAAAGTAGGAAAATAAACAACTTCCAGGTTGCGTGATGACGTCAGCATGTAGCTCCGCACTACGCGTTTCATTATATTTGACGTCTGCCCCGAAGATTTAGAATCAAATTCATGATTCAACAGCTTACAATTTATGAGGGTAGGGACATGTATTACAAAAGGTAATATGAGTTGATGGAGAAAGTAGAAGTTCAGTTTTTAGGTAGCGGCAGGATAGAATTCCCTGAAGAGATGAGTTTTTAGGGATCACCTAAAGATGGACAGAGTAGGAGACAGAAAGACAGATTGAGGTAGGGAGTTCTAAATGGAGATGCCCTGGAAGAGATGACAAGGGTGCTAGAGAGCAGGAGGTCTAGGGCACAATTACGGTTTGGCTGATATTTTAAGGCCCAACCTTTTCTTTTTCATTTTGGATAGACTAGGGAAATGTTAAACCCTTGTTATTTTATGGATTTGTTTTTTATTGATTTATTTTTGCAACTTGCCCTGTACACATCACAAGAAATAAGAGGAAATTTCCATAGAGTGAGAAATATCCCCTTAGACAGTTGTCAATTAAGTACGTTTTCAAATTGGAAGACTTCCCCTTACTACTATTCTGGTGACAACGCATAACTTTGAATTTTGCCATAATTTTATCATAAACAATGGCCTCTAGAACAAGTAGAGGGGGGAATCTTCCAGCAGGGACACAGACAGTAATAAAAATGGGTTTGGGTCTATCTATTTGTGAGATTTACTCAGCTCTGCCACAGTGGCATCACTATGGGGGTGTGGACCGCACCCGGGTGACACCCGCTAGAGGGGTGACCCCCATCAAGTAGGAAGTGATATTTGACTGCGATGGTGTCACCCCAACTTGGACACCACACCATGACTGATATGGGGGGGGGGGCGACGCCATGTTTTACCCCTCCCCATTGGAGGCTCTTTCCTGTCTAGCCTGTGGGGCTAAACATGGTGTCACCCCCCCCCCCATGAACAGGCTCTCTTTCTAGGGGGAGGGAGGGGGGTGACACCATGTTTTACCGCACCAGGTGAAACAAACCCTAGTGATTCCTCTAATTCAGCTTTCCTGCACAGGATCACACAGGAAAGTTTTACTTTCAGTCCATTCAAGTCTCTCATTTTTGCAACTGGTTTCCCACTTCAGTTTGTGTTGACTATGCTTGTTTGCTTCCTGCCCTGAGCATTGGTCTGTCCCTGATTCTGTGTCTGTCTTCTGACTTTGTACCATGCTCTGGTTCTAACCTTGAGTCAGCTACCATCTGCACAGGCTTGTCTGAGGGCTGTAACCTGGAACGACCTCTAGTAAAGTCCATCATTCCTTGTGGGGTGCCCTGGAGAAGATCTAGTGGCATGTACTTAGACTCTGCGCCTTAGCCCAAGTCAGCTACCATATGCACAGGTGGTCCTGAGGGCTGTAACCTGGAACACCCTTTAGTAAAGTCCATCATTCCTTGTGGAATGCCCTGGAGAAGATCTAGTGGCATGTACTTAGACTCTGCGCCTTAGCCCAAGTCAGCTACCATATGCACAGGTGGTCCTGAGGGCTGTAACCTGGAACACCCTTTAGTAAAGTCCATCATTCCTTGTGGAATGCTCTGGTAAAGGTCTGGTGGCATGTACTTAGACTATGCGCCTTGGCCCTTTTTTTAAAGGCTCACACTCTCTCCCATGTGTAGCTATCAAGTAGGGTTCACTATCCATTATTGAAAATGACACTAGCCTATGACCTTTGGCCTGTCCCTGTTTATGTATCTGTCTTTTGACTTTGTACCACATTTTGGTACTAACTTTAGGTCAGCTACCATATGCACAGGTGTACCTGAGGGCCGTAACCTAGAACACCCTCCAGTAAAGTCCATCATTCCTTGTGGGGGGCTCTGGTAAAGGTCTGGTGGCATGTACTTAGACTCTACGCCTTGGCTCTTTTTTAAAGGCTCACACCCTCTCCCATGTGTAGCGATCAAGTAGGGTTCACTACCCATTATTGCCAATGACTCTAGCCTATGGCATTTGGCCTGTTCCTGTTTCTGCATCTGCCTTGTAACTTTGTGTCACATTTTGGTTCATGTTCAAGTCAGCTACTCTATGTACAGGTAGTCCTCTAATTCAGCTTTCCTGCACAGGATCACACAGGAAAGTTTTACTTTCAGTCCATTCAAGTCTCTCATTTTTAACCGAAGCCCTGATAAAGGGGGAGTACCTTTGACCCCCGAAACACATTGGTTGTCTTTTAGCACAATGCCAATATATGAATTTGGATTCTTTTATTTTTTGGTCTGGCACTCCTTCCATGTATGCCCATTTTTTTCTGGTAATTCACTTGGGTACACACTGGAGGGTAGCCTTGTCTGTGGTGAGCACCCTAACCTGAGCCAGTAGGCTCTTCAAATGTTTCTGCCCTCTCACAACTTTGTATAAATTCATTTTAAAGTCCCAGTGCCCCATGGATGCCTTTTTTATTCATTGGAGTCTGCCATACAACATGGCCCTGGCTGGTAGGGCAGGGGGTCTGATTTTCTCTGCTGCTGTTCAGTAACACTTACAGGTCTTGTCCCTCCCCCAGCCTATGACTGGACAGTGAAATGAGAAGCAGCAGACTGATGAGCTTGTCTCTCTTTCACTCTGCTATCTCCTTCTGTTAGCAAGCTGCTTGCTAACTAATGAGTACTGCAATGCAACTGTTTGACTTCTTGTAGTGTTTTTCTTAGCCTTGACTGGAGCAAACCTTTAATGTTCTATAGGTCCGCACAACTAGAAACTGTAACAAAGGTTTTATTTTAGATATTTTCCTGAATTTTTCAAGTTCAGGATTTCTGATTGTGAATAGTGGTAGGGTTTACGATAGGGTGAAATGGGTGCAATGACTACAATGCAAAGATACAAAGAAAAAAAAGGCAGGTCAATAGCTGATCTCTGGGTTCCACCAGGATTTCTCCTTTAAGCCTAGCAGACATTATATACTGACAGACAGCCATCCAGCCATAGGCTCCCTTTTAGAAGCGGTGTGAGTGACAGTGGAGCAGAGGGTGAGTAGGAAATTAATCCAATGTAAATGAATTTAAATGGATTCTTGGGTGCTATCGGTGACAGGAGACAGCGGGGAGAACTTCAGCATGCAAAATACTCCAAGTTATCTCATCCCACTTGCTCGGGGTCAATGAGACTGCAGCATTTGGAGAGACCCCAATCCTTTTTATCAAATGAGAGGAATAACGGGGAGAGAGACTTGTTAACGACTAAATCTAAGGCCAGGATGCTCATGAATAAATTAGTCTTGATGATAAAATCTCTCCTCACCCTCTGACATTCCAGCGCAAATTATTCACCACTGAAGGTCTGCATACTTTTCTCTTAGTTAAAGCTGTATGCTAATTCTGCTTAACTCCTTCCCTGCTGACTAAGTAGCCCAGGATTAAATCAAATACCATTTCATAAGGAGGAGAAGATGAGGAAAGCATTCTCTTAAATCTAAACTCTAGGGGAATATATAATATTCTTGCAACTGGTTTCCCACTTCAGTTTGTGTTGACTATGCTTGTTTGCTTCCTGCCCTGAGCATTGGTCTGTCCCTGATTCTGTGTCTGTCTTCTGACTTTGTACCATGCTCTGGTTCTAACCTTGAGTCAGCTACCATCTGCACAGGCTTGTCTGAGGGCTGTAACCTGGAACACCCTTTATGAAAGTCCATCATTCCTTGTGGGGTGCTCTGGAGAAGATCAAATAGCATGTACTTAGACTCTGCGCCTTGGCCCAAGGCAGCTACCATATGCACAGGTGGTCCTGAGGGCTGCAACCTGGAACACCCTTTATGAAAGTCTATCATTCCTTGTGGAGTGCTCTGGTAAAGGTCTAGTGGCATGTACTTAGACTCTGTGCCTTGGCCCTTTTTTTAAAGGCTCACACTCTCTCCCATGTGTAGCTATCAAGTGGGGTTCACTATCCATTATTGAAAATGACACTAGCCTATGACCTTTGGCCTGTCCCTGTTTATGTATCTGTCTTTTGACTTTGTACCACATTTTGGTACTAACTTTAGGTCAGCTACCATATGCACAGGTGTACCTGAGGACCGTAACCTAGAACACCCTCCAGTAAAGTCCATCATTCCTTGTGGGGGGCTCTGGTAAAGGTCTGGTGGCATGTACTTAGACTCTACGCCTTGGCTCTTTTTTAAAGGCTCACACCCTCTCCCATGTGTAGCGATCAAGTAGGGTTCACTACCCATTATTGCCAATGACTCTAGCCTATGGCATTTGGCCTGTTCCTGTTTCTGCATCTGCCTTGTAACTTTGTGTCACATTTTGGTTCATGTTCAAGTCAGCTACTCTATGTACAGGTAGTCCTGAGGGCTGTAACCCGGAACACCCTCTAGTAAAGTCCATTATTCCTTGTGGGTTTCTTTGGAGAAGACCCGGTGATGTGTATTTAAACTCTGAACCTTGGTCCTTTTTAGGGTTCACACCCTCTCCAGGGTGTAGCCCAGCCTTTCTCAATGAGGATTTCATAGAACCTTGAAGTTCCTCCAGAGTTTCCTAGGGGTCCTTTACGCTGTGGCTGATTGACCTGCCATTTGATAGTGATTGCATAGTTCTGGAACCTATCCAAATTGGCAGAGCCAACTGCCTGACACTAATGGCTTTTTAGCTGTCTATATGGGAGGCATTTTGACCACCATGGCAAAAGGGGAATTTTTCCCACTGACCTCCAATGAATTGGTTTTAGAAAGGGTTCCCCAAGTCCTGAAATAGACTTCAAGGGTTTGTTTTGGGTAGAAAGGTTGATGTAGATAGTACAGAGGGCCCACTATAATTGCCACTGACACTAGCCTATTAATATGAGGTATGTATTCTCTATTCTCTCTAATCATGCTCAGATCATTGTGTATGGGCCCTGCAAACACCCTTCTGTCAAAGAAAGTTGTTTTTTTTTCAAAAAGTAATACCACTTTTTCCAAAAAAATGGCTGGAGTCAGGAGTGACTTCTCAATGTGCTTTCTCCCTTGGCCATAGCAAGCTGTCCTGGAAAGTTCTTGGGTTTAGTGTAAACATGGCAGTACCTCTTAATTAGACTGAAACATGGTCATCCTAAAAAAGAAGATCATTACTTACCTATTCATCAGTTGGCAAGTCAAATGTTTGTTTTCTATAGATACCAGCATTGTTACTAGCCAACACTTCTGGGTGCGTAGGATAGCATTTCCCCACCAGATGCTTTAGTTCCTTACGGAAGTTTCTTTGTCACTACAGAATACAATGATGACATAGCCTTTATGATGAGGTTGTCTCAAGCATGGCGGTTTCTCTTTCTATTTCAATAGTTTTGAAGAAATTGTAAAAACACATCTGTTTGGTTTACATGAATGACGCTTCATTGGCAAAGCAGAAAATATTGCAAATCCGTTTAGCAAAGACAAACTAAGAGGCCATGACATCAAGCCTAGTTTCAGAAGGTAGGATCTGAGGATGGGCGTGTGGGCTTGTAGTCTAAAGCCTCGTACACACGCACCGATTGTTGGCTGACCGATCGGCCGTCTTTTGTCCAGTGTTGTTGTGTTGGTTGAAATGTGCTCTAGACTGCACACGAATTTTGTCGGCCAACAACAACCAACTGCAGAAGTGATGTCATGTTCTGGTTTACTTTCCGTGTGTTTTTTCTTCTCTGAGCATGCCCAGTCTTGCTCATCTGACTTTTGTCGGCCGAAATCTGTACTGACTGACGAACAATCGGCCGTTCTGGTGACGGCCAACAAAAATTTTATAGCATGCACACCAGATATTGTTTGGCCGAAAAGTCGCAGTCGGTTGTCGGAAGCATCATACTAACAAGCCGACAATCGGCCGATCGAACGTTGGCTGAAAATTTACGGCCAACAATCGGTGCGTGTGTACGGGGCTTAAGGAACAAAAGTAGGCCTGGAATGGTCTGAAACTGGGGACATAGCCATGTACTCAGAGTCCCCTCCCTAGTAAATTATATGATAAAGCCTCAGCTGTTGCAATCAATTGTTATCCATTAAAAACCATAAAGAGAGCTAGTATTCCAAGGAAAGGAGGCAGTAGAAGTAAAGATGAAAGAAAATGGAAAAAATAAAACCATCCTTCCAGTGTATGACTCACTGAATCCCACATCCCTGCAATGAATCTTCAATAGGGGAAGGTATATATAGTGTATTCACAGTTTCCAAACCCTCTCAAACCTCTCCTCTTTCTCCTGTGAAGTGTTTTCATAATTCAGGAGCTTTTACTTTTTATTGTAGTAGTGTGGTCTACAGGTGATGACTTTCTAACATAGCAATCTCTCTCTCTCTGCCCAATGTTCCTTCGGCTAACACACTTTTTTCCTTAATATCTTGGAGGTCTATCATGTGACTTCCTGGTAAGGTTTCAAACTGTTGTTGACCAGTTTACACCAACATTTTTGTTTTAACAAGCATAGGTATTATAGGTTAGTCTATATCAGGGATCCTCAAACTATGGCCCTCCAGCTGTTGCAGAACTACACATCCCATGAGGCATTGTAAAACTCTGACATTCACAAACATGACTAGGCATTATGGGAATTGTAGTTCCTGAACATCTGGAGGGCCATAGTTTGAAGACCCCTAGTCTATATTAAAAGCTATCTTCCCTTTTCAAAAGCCATGCCTCTTCCACAAATAAACCCTTAAAGCCTGTGTTGATGGGATTGTGTTCACTTTAAGCAGTCTGCCATTGGTGCAAGCCCAGAGCCCATTAACACATGCCCTAAAAATGCCACAAGCACCACTATATTGTTAGGTGTCGTTAAATAAACAGCCACTAGCACAAAAGGACAGCATATTGGCAATAACCAGTAGCCAAGCAGTAGTCAAGGATAGAAAGACACTTCCATCTAGTATAAAAATAGAAAGCATACTACATACAGCTAATACAAAGAGAGTGCATACCCCCAGCATAAGTATAGAGAAGTCTTTGTGTGGGAATGCATAACAGTGTTAAGCTGCAACAAGGTTTACATTTATTTTATTTGTATTTTTGGTTATTGTATTTGAAGATTTGGTACCACAGGGGATTTTCTTGTTAATATTAGAGCAGCTTTTGTCAACCTTTTTTGCCTTAAAGGAACCTTTAAAAAAAATGTTCTGGTCCTGGGATACCTCAGCTAAACCAATTTATTGTTGGTCAGTGGGTAAAATGTTCCTAACGTTGGGTGGCTATGGGTGGCTAGTTGAAAGAATTACCCCCCCCCCAGAATGCAACCTTTTCAGAAAGTTAAAGGGATCACTGGCTTAATGCAGCTGGCTTTGTCATGTAGCATTGACTCTGACAATATGTAGGCATCATAAGGTGGGAGGTTAATTAGCCAAAGCTCAAGGAACCCCTAACAACCTCTGGAGGAACCATAGAGTTCCATGGAACCCTAGTTTAGAAAGGCTGGTATAGAAGCACAGCATAATGCCTGCACCTAGCACAGAGGCAGAGCATACTGCCAATAGGTAGAACACGACAGCACTACTTGCATTAAAGGACCCGGATCACAGTAAATGAGTCCACATTTAGAACAAGAACTGTTCTTCAAGGAAATCCTGCCAGGCCTCTGAAGGATATACTGCAGTTTGATAGTCTGTAAGCTTGGTTGACCTGACATCAGTCTTGAAGGGGGTTCAAGCAAGTTCAACAAGAGGGTTCGAACAGGTGAACCATCACATTCATTTATCCATGTGCGTTCTCTGCCAACCATTGTCCCGTCTAACAACTGGACACGACCAACACCCAGTGTGGCCCAATCGAAGGACAGCAAAGCTGGGATTTTCCCGCCAAGGTCCTTCCTTGGTATTGGTTCACACCTTTGCCGTTTTGCTTTATGTGTGTTCTATTGAAATCAATAGAAATGCATCTCAATGTGCAATTTGCATCAAAAGTTAAGTATGGCTTTTAAAAAAAAAAACTAACATACTCTCCTGTCCCCCCAGCTGACTCTGAAGTGAAAACTGACCGATCAAAGACCGCTCTGAGTTCTCCCTTTCCACTCTGAGCAGAGAGCCATAACTGTCAGTCAGCGTCTCTCTGCTCTTCCCTCCAGCATTTACTAGGGAGCTGGGCTGTAGAGGTGGCAGGAGGGGCTGGCTCAGGCTCTCGGTGGATTGCTGAGAGGCTGAGCCAGGTGCCAGCCCAGGGTTCTGGGTGGATCCCGATCATATGGTTGGGATCTTTTCAGAGCCTTGGCCAACTCTTTGACATCAGCTGTGGGCTGAAAATGGGTCACTGGAGTGCAGAATAAACTGCACTCCTGTGATCCAAAGGAGAAGTACAGCTAAAAAAGCTTTGGCTATGCTTGGCTATACTTCTCCTTTAATGAGCATCATGACATAAAGTACGTCAAAGCGTCATGATGCTCATAAATGCATCACAATGCACATCAATGCACATTATGATATGCATTGTCATTAACTACAAAGTACATTGCAATAAACATTGAAATATGGGCCAATGATTTACACCTGTGTGATTTGCCATGCTTTGGCCGTCGCACGACAACATGCAAATAGAGGAAGACTATTAATGTCTATTGGGCTTGTTTACACCAATGCAATGTTCTTTTGTGCAGGTAGGAAAGAAAATGCATAAAAAAAAAAAATGCTGACACACATTGGTGTTGATTTACTAAAACTGGAAAGTGCAAATATGGTGCAACTCTGCATAGAAACCAATCAGCTGCCAGGTTTTTTGTTAAAGCTTAAGGGCTCTTTCACACAGTCCACCTCCGTAGGCAGATCCGTGCTGCTCAGCAGGGATCGATCCGCCGATCCCCGCTGAGCCGGCGGATGACAGCTCCATCTCCGCTTGCAGTGCGGAGAGGGAGGTGTCACAGCTCCCGCTGCTCTCTATGGGGGATCGGATGAGAGCGGACCGCCTGTCCGCTCTCATCCGATCCGAGCCGATCCCTGAACTGATTGAAAAATAGGGTTTCCATCCGTCCAGATTTTACAGACAGGATCGGATACGGATGGCAGTGGGTGTCAGAGGAGGTGTCTCCACTGACATCGGCTGCCCCATAAAGCTGCATGGAGGATCCGATCAGATCCGCCTAAAAAATTGACAGGCGGATCTGATCGGATCGCCCGTGTGAAAGAGCCCTTACTGAACAAGCTGAAGTTAGAAGCTGATTGGCTACCT
>NC_138768.1:38318041-38463041 GCF_965119305.1 Pelophylax lessonae | reverse complement strand
TACAGCATGCTGGCAGGCAGGGTCACTATTAGAAATGATGGGGCCCCATAAAGCCTACCTGACAGGCCCCACCACCTTTTGGGCACCTAGAGGAGAAGAAGGAGTTAAAAATAAAAGTTCCCCTCTCTGCCGCAGGCCTTCTGCTGAACTAACGAGGGCCTTGGTGTGGTAGAGAATGGATGGCTCTACCTCCATCAGTCGTCCTGCTGGTAGGGGAGAGGCTTTTCTACAAAGGCCATGTCTTCTTTCTAAGGAAAACCAATTCTAAGACTTTTCACACCAGTTGATGCACCTGGAATGTATTTAAATGATTCACACTGGAAGTTCGGTAGGGCTTTAACCACTTAAGCCCCGGAAGATTTTACCCCCTTCCTGACCAGGGCCTATTTTGCGATTCGGCACTGCGTGACTTTAACGGACAATTGCGCGGTCGTGCGATGCTTTACCCAAATGAATTTGATGTCCTTTTTTTCCCACAAACAGAGCTTTCTTTTGGTGGTATTTGATCACCTGTGCGGTTTTTACTTTTTTGCACTATAAACAAAAAAAGAGTGTACATTTTGAAAAAATAACAATATTTTTCACATCTTTTTATATGAAATTCCCCCCAAAAAAATGTAAAAATCAATTTTTTTTAACATTTTTGGCCAATTTGTTTTCTGCTACATATGTTTGGTAAAAAAAATCACTATAAGCGTACTTTGATTGGTTTGTGCAACCAGGGGAGGGGTTAACTTTATTAGAGAGCAAGGGGTTAAGTGTGTCCCTAGGGGTGTGCTTCTAACTGTAAAGGGGTGTGGCTAGTGGTGTAACAACAGAGACATATGATCCTACATAGCAGAACCGGATGATCTCTGTTATTACAGAGGGGAGAATGACAGGCGGCTTTGTTTACATCAGCCACCTGCCTTTCTCCCTCTCCACGGGGAGATTGCGAGTGACCGGCGGACATCGGGTCCGCCGGTCACTCGCGCAGACTGCTTAGGGAACGAGCGGGGGCGGGAGCGTGCCTCCGGCGGCGCGCGCTCGCCCCCTAGAGCCTCACAGGCGTGCGATGTAGTACTACGTCACTTTGCCTGTGAAGGGCTGACAGCAAGCGGTTATTAGTCTTCATCAGAGTCAGGTTGGCTCTGATGAAGAGGGTTCTCCCTTGACACACGTCAGCCCCATCACCACGGACACTTTCCAGGCCTCCTGCTTTACCAAAAAATGTATTTGTCTTGGAGGTCTCCTGATTGCAAAAGTTGTTTTTTTTTTGAAAAGTCGATGGCTGCGCTGGACTGACCTGCTCAATAGAGGGTCTGTGGGTGGGTGGGTGTTAGGTGAGAGAGGGCCACTTGGGGAAATTAACTCCCAGAGATGTATAGTAACGAAGTAGAACTACTTAAGTACTGTACTTAAGTACCAAAATGCGGTATCTGTACTTTCCTAGAGTAGAATTTTTTTCTCCTACTTCTACTTTTACTTCACTACATTTTTTCGATGATTTCAATACTTCTACTCAAGTATTTTTTTTTTATGCTGCATAGTTACTCGTTACTTTTAAAAAAATTACCACTGCCAGAACAGTAGATGGCAGGTTGCATAAAGCTCAAAAAAATGTGTATAATGTCATTTGTAAATCAGCACATACGAAAATAAAGGCTGTGTATAATAAAAGCTGCTATACCAAATCTTTCCAATAAAAAGAAAATATGAAACAAACAAATAAATGGTGCTACAGCGCTTAAAGTGCATCAAGAAACTACTAACAAACACAGGTTAATCATTTGAATAAATCATTTGAAATAATAAAAACAATATGATGTTCATACTTTTGACTTCTTTCTTTAATAACTACATAACACAGTACTTGTACTTCTACTTTCAGTACTTGAGTAGAATTTTTTTTTCAAAACTACTGGTACTTTTTACTTTTAGTACTTAAGTAGCAAATTTTTTGAAAAAACTACTTGCAATACTTAAGTAAAAAAAATGTTGAATACTTTAGTACTTCTACTTAAGTAACTTTTTCTGCGAGCACTTCCACTTCTACTCAAGTAATTTTTTGATCGAGCACTTGTACTTTTACTCAAGTAGAAATTTTGAGTACTTTATACAAGTCTGTTAACTCCCAATCAATCTGGCCGGACTGGATGAAAGGCAGTGGATCCTTGTCAAGGGGTCTGGGCTGCTACCTTAAGATACAGCCTAGTGGTCGTTTCCAAAGTTTCTAGAGGTAGTCGGTTAAAGCAGCGCCCAAAATCAGCAATAAGAATCCCACTTGGATCAAAAGATCTTCATTTTATTGGTAGCAGAACATGTTAAAGCCTGTTAACCACTTAACGACTGCCCAACGACTATTCACGTCGGCAGTTTAAACCTAAATACCGGTCTTATGGCAGCAGATAGCTGCCATAACCCTGGTATTTTTTTAAACTGCAGGCGGTAGGCTTTCCGATAAGGGTGGTCACAGCGGCGGATTCGCCGCGGGATTACCATTTCGGGGCGGCGGAAGAGGTGACCCCCCTCCCTCCGCGTCCCGGTCCTTTTCCCCGCTTACCGGACCCACCGACAGTGGGGAAAACTATCCGGTCCCGGATCCTCAGAGACAGGATGTCGAGTGAGGGCAAGCTTTCCCTCACTCTATTATATGGTATTGGAGGACCGGAGCGACGGCAAACGTCGTTGCCTTGCAACCGGTTTAAAGGTCCCTTTTTTATTTTTTTTTTTTCATCTTTTAGTGTACTTGTGAGATCTGAGGACTTTTTGACCCCAGATCTCACAAAAATAGATCCTGTCGTGCCTATTTCTATTACAAGGAATGTTTACATTCCTTGTAATAGGAATAAAAATTATCAATTTTTTTTTTTTTTTTACGGTGTAAAAATAACAAATAATAAATAAAATTAATAGTAAAAAAAAAATTAAAGCGCCCTGTCCCCGTTAGCTCGCACGCAGAAGCGAACGCATACGGAAACCCCACCCACATATGTAAACAGTGTTTAAACCACACATGTGAGGTATCGCCGCAATCGTTAGAGCGAGAGCAATAATTTGAGCCCTAGACCTCCTCTGTAGCTCTAAGATGGCAACCTGTAGAAATGTTTAAAATGTTGCCTATGGGATTTTTAAGTACCAAAATTTGTTGCCATTCCGTGAGTGTGCGCAATTTTGAAGCATGACATGTTGGGTATCTATTTACTCGGCGTAACATTATCTTTCACATTATGGAAAAAAATTGGGCTAACTTTACTGGATTCTTATTCTTTAATTAAAAAAAGTGAATTTTTTCCAAAAATAATTGCGTTTGAAAGACCGCTGCGCAAATACGGTGTGATAAAAAATATTGCAATAATCTCCATTTTATTCTCTAGGGTCTCTGAAAAAAAATATATAATGTTTGTGGGTTTTAAGTAGTTTTCTAGCATAAAAAAACAGATTTTAACTTGTAAACACAGAGTGTGAAAAACAGGCCTGGGGCTTAAGTGGTTAAAGAGGCTTTAACCACTTAAGCCCCGGAAGATTTTACCTTCCTGACCAGGGGTATTTTGCGATTCGGCACTGTGTGACTTTAACGGACAATTGCGTGGTCGTGTGACGCTGTACCTAAACGAATTTGATGTCCTTTTTTTCCCCACAAACAGAGCTTTCTTTTGGTGGTATTTGATTATCTCTGCGGTTTTTTAATCATGCGCTATAAACAAAAAAAGAGCGTCAATTTTGCAAAAATAACAATATTTTTCACATTTTTTTATATGAAATTCCCCCCAAAAAAATGTGAAAATCAAAATTTTTTAACATTTTAGGCCAACATATGTTTGTTTTCTGCTACATATGTTTGGTAAAAAAAATTTCAAAAAGCTTATTTTGATTGGTTTGCACAAAAGTTATTGCGTTTACTAACTAAGGGAAAGATTTTTGTCATTTTTTTTTTTTAACGAGTAATGGCGGCGATCTGCGATTTTTTTTGCGGGACTGCGACATTGCGGCGAACAGATCGGACCCTTGACTGACATTTTTGACACTTTTGGGGTTACCAGTGACATTACTACAGTAATCAGTGCTATACATATGCACTGTTACTGTAAAAATGACACTGGCAGGGAAGGGGTTAACTTTTTTGAGAGGGAGGGGTTATGTGTGTCCCTAGGGGCGTGTTTCTTACTGTGATTGGCTGTGGCTTGAGGTGTAAGAACAGAGATCAACGGTCCTACATAGCAGAACTGTATGATCACTATTCTTACACAGGGGAGAATGACAGGCGGCTTTGTTTACATTAGCCGCCTGCCTTTCTCCCGGTGTAACGGACGATCGCGAGTGCCCAGCGGACATCGGGTCCGCTGGGCACACGCGCGGGGGGGGGGGGTCCGTGACTGAGCGGGAGCGGGAGCGCGCCTCCGGGGGCGCTCGCTCGCTCCCTAGACCCTCACTGGCTAGCGACGTAGATCTACGTCGCTTTGCCTGTGAGGGGCTGACCGCCGCCGTAAATAGTCGTGCGGCGGTCGGCAAGTGGTTAAGATACAGCCTAGTGGTCGTTTCCAAAGTTTCTAGAGGTAGTCGGTTAAAGGAGCGCCCAAAATCAGCAGTAAGAATCCCACTTGGATCAAAAGATCTTTGTTTTATTGGTAGCAGAACATGTTAAAGCCTGTTAAAGAGGCTTTAACATGTTCTGCTACCAATAAAACGAAGATCTTTCAAACCAAGTGGGATTCTTATTGCTGATTTTGGGCGCTGCTTTAACCGATTACTCCAGATTGCAAAAGGAATCTTTTCTTTTATGCTTACTTCCAGCATACGTTTGTGAGTATCATGTATGGCATGTTTTTAATTTTCCAATAAATATCTTGCGGTATTGCATTAGGTCGGTGCGCCCTTCTCTAGTTTTTAGTCCATATGAATACCCATCATCCTTAGAGGACAGCAAGACCCTAGATAGCCGTCCCTTGAACACGGCACTTGAGCGCAGGAGAGTTTACTTGTCTTCTGGGCTTTAATAGTGTCCAATGGAGTACAGTCCACTTTAAAGCGGAGTTCCAGCCTAAACACACACTCACCTGTCCAACGGTCCAGTGATGCGGCCGCCCGAAGCCTCGCTCTTTTCCCTCTCTGCTCTGCGGCGCTGGCATCACTGGTGTGGGCACCCGGCTGTGACAGTTGTCGGCTTCACAGCCGGGTATGCACTGCTACGCGTTGTGATTGGCCGGCAATCTTCTGGGACCTCTGACATGTCCCAGAAGATTGCAGGGAGGGAGAGGGAGAGGAAAACTTCCGCTCGGGGCGCCGCGGCGCTCCGAGCGGAAGTGGGAGCGGGTACCTGTAAAAACTAGGTACCCGCTCCCCCCCAAAAAAAAATGACATGCCAGATGTGGCATGTCAGGGGGTTAGGACCACCTAAAGCGGAAGTTCCACTTTTGGGTGGAACTCCGCTTTAAGCCACAAGCCATGGTCTAGTCCTTTTTTCTTCTCCACAAAAATGCATTGGCCACCATAGAATAAAGCCGGTTTCGATGTCACATAATAAGAATCTGGCTTTGCCATCCTCAGCCATCAAACTCCATTTGTACCGTTATACAACACGCTGCAATATGAAATGATTTTGTAGTCACAACAGGTTTTTCTCCGATTAAAGAGACAGATTGCTGGTGTAACAGTAGATCAAGCTCTTCTCTAAACACACTTTAATAGGAATAATTATTGAGGGATAATGTATCCAGGTTCTTTGATGGCAGGCTTAAGTAAAATGGAGGAGATTTTGCTGCTGTTGCTCTCGTTAACTGCATACTTATGGAATTAGGGAAAGCATATCATTTTTGCCTCATATGCTGTCAGGCTCACAGACCTATTTAAATACACAATGATCTTGGGGTGAAAACGAGGTCAGTTCCACTAGCTGGTACAAGCGAGGCTTTTTCTTGCCCTGGCATTTAGTAAAGCATTCTATTTTATCGCGCCAGACGCCTGTTAAATGGATTTTATATATGCTATCCATAGCATGGCATCACAATGTTCCACTGCAGCAAGGACTCCTTTGAAGAGAACCAATCATCCATGGGCATTTACAAAAATCTGTATCTTTATTGTTCAACTGCAGCATTGCCCTTATGGGTGTAGCTGGCTTTCTGTTATTTACTTGTGTTCTCTCCCTGCCAAAGCATATGGTTCAGGCTACTTTTCAGGATACAAAGTCACCCGTAGAGACTGTAGAAGTGCTCGATTTATTCTCCCTGGAGAAGAGACGTCTGAGAGGGGACATGATAGCAATTTACAAATACCTCAACGGTGATCAGAGCATAGAGAATAAACTATTCAGTCGCAAGGAATGTATGAGGACACGAGGCCATGCAATGCGATTAGAGGAGAAGCGTTTTAACCTCAGGCAACGCAGGGGGTTCTTTACAGTAAGGACTAAAAGACTGTGGAATTCTCTACCACAAATGGTAGTAACTGTGGGAAGTATGGCTACTTTTAAAAGACTCTTGGACATACATCTCAAGGATAAAAACATTCAGGGGTATGAGAAAGGATCACACCTACACAGGTTGAACTGGATGGACTATTGTCTTTATTCAACCTCACCTACTATGTAACTATGTATGTGAATGTCCTGTTTTCTGTCTTAGCCCAGTTCTGATAGAGTCCTTCTTAGTATGAATGTGTGTGTTTGCCATTGCTACAGGAAAGTAACGGGTTCACTTTGTTACCCTTGCAGTATAAACTTCATTGCATTTTACCAAAATTTTAGATTTTTTTTGTGGAATTTTCAGAAGACTGAAAACTTTCAATTTTGCTTAGTTCCTAAAGTAGGTGTTCCCAAAAGATGAGGTGAATTAAAAGGGAGTGGGGTGGACTGGAGCACTACAGCCATGTCTAGATAGAAATCCTAAACCTTAAGCTGGTAGACCATGTATGTTGGGTCTTCATTTCCAATTTTGGACTTAAAGGGTAACTCCACTTTCGTCGGGGAAAAAAAATTAGCAAATAAAGAAAAAATATTATAGCGTATACAACTGCGACACAAATCATATTGTAATTGAATGTTATTAAACATTCACTTTCCTTTTCAATCTGCAGCTGTTGCAATTTATTGAAAATGCAATGCAATATGGCCGCCTGGAGCTGTTCTGTACACAGAATGTATACTGACCACACCCCCAGAAACATAATTTCCGGCTTGTGTGATTGGCTCACCAATTTTCCCAGCAGTCTGTATAAAATACAAATCAGATTTCTGGCATCCCCTGCAACAAAAATGTCAGTTTTGGTGAGATACTCCCAATAGGAATACAAGCCGAGCAAATCCAGCAATGTGTGATGTAATCTTATCACTCCACCGACCATGCCGGATTCCATGCCACCATCATCTCTTTTGACGTCATCAGGGGCTAAATGTCTTTTCAGGGGTTCTTGCAGCAGCCCCTGATGACAAGCGGCAGTTCATACACAGTATGCTAGAGATTGCCCAGTGCATGTGAAGTGTGCTGGAGAGTCCCGTAAAACCCATTGGAGAACACGTAGAAGAGGGCATCATTCTCACTAAGGCAAGAGAGCCAGAAATGCTATTTAAGGGAAAAAAAACTGAGCCCCTGAGAATCAATAACCCATGGGCATTTGCAAAAATCTGTATGTTCACTCTTTAATTGTTATAGCAGTGTAGCAATGTCCTTATGGGTGTTGTTGGTTTTCTGTTATTTACTTGTATTCTCTCCTTGTCAAAGCATATGTGTCAGGCTGCATTTCAGGATACAAAGCCCTCCTATAGAGACTACCCTATTTCCTGTCTGAGCTCAGTGCTTATAACAAAGGTCTACACGCTCAGTGAATCCAGTATTGTCAGGTTTAACCTGTCACTCTGCTGATATTTCCTGAATCCTATGTCATCATCATCTCTTCTGATGTCATCAGGGGGGCTGAATGTCTTTTTAGGGGTTTTTGCAGCCGACCCCTGATAATGGACATTGGCTCATGTACAATGTGCTAGAGATTACCTGGCACATGTGCAGTGACCTCATTAGGAAGCTGAATGTGTTTTCAGGGGTTCTTGCTGCCGACCTCTGATAACTTGTGGTACCTCCTGCACAGTGTGTAGGCAGGTGCAGTCTGTACTCCCCACTGCAGGTTGCGCTCAACCAAAGCGGCAGTGCAGAAAGGGAAGTTGTAAGGAACTTGATTCCTTTATGACTTCCTGTGGTCACAAGGAGGCAGCTGTCTGATTGAACGCTAGCACCCAATGTGACTTAAACCGCCATCTTGGGTCAGGCAGAGTCTATTTAAGACTCCTGCTCCTGGGTTTGGCACAATTTATGCGAACAGCTAGTGTAGGGACTTGTTCTCTGTCTGGAGGAACAGAGACAGTGCAGGGACTATGTCTACCTTGCTTTAGGAAACCTCCCATTTGGGTGTGGACCAACCAGACCGCATTCCGCTCCTCATTGACATCTTTCAAGTCTTCAGACTGCTGTTACAGTTCATAAGTGACTCCGGACAGTTTTGCCTACCCACCAGGCCTAGTTGTATTGTGTTGGGCTTTTCTACAATATATTGCTATTAACTAACTAGGATGCTGTGTATTTATTGCCCAACAAACCATGCTGCACCCGGCTCACAAGTGTGCTAGAGATTGCACAAGGCATGCACAATGTGCAGGAGATGCCCTAAAGCCTTTTGGAATGCCTGACGTCGGAGCAAGGGGAAGAAGCCATCATTCTTGCCTAGGCAAGGAAGCCAGAATTTGTTTTTAAGGAAAAAAAATATTAAATTTCTAATTATGTAACAGGATAAGTGAGAGGAGGGTGTGCAGGTCCCTTTTAATTCCCTTTGAATGTTTACATGGAGTGGTGAGGGGATTAAGTTAAAAAGTTAAAACATTCCTTTTTAGCCAAAAGCCAAAATGCCAATCCAAACATACACAGGGCTGACTGTTGCCCCAATCACTAAGCATCCAGGCTGTCTCAAGGGGTAAGACACATGCTTATCCATACCCCGAACCTTTTCTTCATTGCCCCTGGGGCGGGGCTAAGTAGGGCAGTTGGGGAGTGAAGGAAACATATGTTTAGGCTGCTGGAGGAGACTGAATTTTAAAACAAACCTTGCTTTGCCCTACTTAGACAACATACAGGCGTGCTTTTATTGGGTATCAGCCTTGGGAAAAGACTGGCCAGCATCTTTAGAAACCTTTCAGCCCGACAATAGCTCTACACTTTGTAAATGGCAGGGAGAGAATACAACTAAATAACAGCACACACAGCCAACAATGAAATAATAAGGTTGCACTATTTTAATGAATAATAATAATTAAATTATATTATAAGAACAAGCAAGTTTGCATTACTATTCTAGCACTGCCCCTGTAGGGGTTGCTGAGTATAGATTTCCCTGGGCCTCCTCTGATTTTCCTGCAGCCAGTTGCTTGGGTATTTGCACTCGACCAGGTGCACACTCATTCACTCGTTGACCAATCTAGGGTATTTTTTTTTCTTTTATGTATTTATTGGTAGAACTTGGATAGTAGAAGGGATTAGTGGAATACTCCAACTTTAACTATGTACAGATGAGGACAACTCTCACTTGGCCTTACTGAATAGCAGAACCATACTGCATTTGTATGGAAGAATACAGCAGACTCAATGAACGCTGATTCTTCGGGACACTAACCATTATCCCCTTTAGCTGGTACCCATCCACTGACTTTACTAGCTTGAAGCGATGGCCCTCACAGAACAGGCTCCTAGACTTAGGTCTGTACTCACAGTAGACAGGAACAGATCCTTCTAGGTGTGTCTCCCTCCCAGTCAGCTCTGCAGGACATCTTGGTTGCAGATTCTGCAACTACGGCCCTCAGGTCGACTACCCGAGGCCACATGGCAGCCTGTACAGAGGAGGGGCAGTGACTCCCCATCCTCTGGGACCTCGCTCTCCAGCCAAAGACCTCGTGCACATGTGGTCTCTTGGTATATGTATAGCCACCCAGCATGCCTTGAGGCACCTTCCTCTGCCAATGGCCAGGGCTGTATCTAAACCCATGCTCCCATTTGTCAAGTTTCCTTCCACTGTCCAATATGCCCCTTCCTATTGGACCAGTGTGAACCAGGCAGACAACATGAGCAGCATCTGATCACATTGAGAAGACCCTATCAATGGATCACTGCTCCATGCTAGGCAGAGAGTACTTACATCTGCCTGACAGTCCCTCTGTTAAGCAGGGAAACCCAAAAACTAAGCACTCTCTAGCACCTACCTAGGAGGGGGCTTCATTATAACAAGAGGTATATAGTCTTACAAATGCTCATTCCTGATTGGTTTAAATAATAGCAGGGCGGCAGCCATATTTGCTCATTATAGGCTCTGCTTACTTCTTATCATTGCTGTACAATGGGTCTCTGATCCCTCTGCAACCTGACATTATAAGATCTATCACACTGCCAACAATTGACTCTCCGCAGTTTCTAATGACCATATGATCTTTTGCCAAGGCTTTAGGTCACATGGCAGAGCTTTTCTATTCACTGCAATAAAGGGAGACAAAATAATAATGGGCTTTGGAAATGCTGAAAGAAGCACTTTTGATTCATGTGAAGTGTGAGATTTAATGACAAGTCTAAGTCTGAAATCCAACATCTTATTTAGTCCACAAAAGTCCAAAGACCATTAGACCATAAGTCTTTTTTTTTTTCTTCGCAAGATCTTGATTTTTTATTTATTTTTTGTTTTTTTTTTATTGCATTCTGAAGTTTAATTTACACACTCCTGCGTGACCTTTGACTCGTGTACTTGCTCCGCCAAGCGGGTTTACTGTAGCGAGCTCGCCCCGCCACGAACGCCAGAGGCTCTGTCCATCGCAACTGTAGGTGAATGCGAAGAAGATCATATGGCGTCATTTGTTGTGGAGTTAAAGGAAAAAATTACAGACATAAAAAAAATCCCTTGCTGGCCCCTGGGTATCGTTTCGTCTTTCTGGTTAAATTTTATTTCTTAGCGTTTGTAAAGTACGGGATGTCTTTGGTTCTTTAATGACCTCCTATGGGGCTTTCAAATGTTTATTTTTTTGTATTTTATTTTTTTTTTTGCTTTTTTATTTATTTAAAATAATATTACGTTCAATGGCATTAGCATTGTCTAAATTTCCTCTTTTATGCTTCCTTTGGTTTGCCGGTTTTTCCATTTTAAACATATATTAAATTACCTAATTACATTTGGCTTCCTCGAGACTCATACAGGCTCATTTGAAAACCAAGTCGGTTTTAAAACGTTTTCTGATATTCCGAAGAACAGACGGACGGGCTTTGAGATGCTATCTGCAGCGAGGTATTAAACACAAAAGGTTTTAGATTAGAAAATGAGACTTATTAACGACTTCATTGCAGCCTTACAAATAAGGATTAGGTTACCGGTAAATAAATTAAAAAAAAGAGACGTTTTGAAGAGGCAGCCCTGTTATTAACGTACAATCTTCTTTTACGAAATTAGCTTAGTAATACTGCAAACAACTAGATTCTTACCGAGAAACTGTTAGCTAATGAGGGCTGTGCAAGACTTAAAGGAGTTTTAAAGTCAGGAAGCTTTTTTTTATCTTAATGCATTTTATGAATGTGTGCAGAAGCCTCCCTAGCATCCCCCTAAAACTTACCTGAACCCCCTCTCTATCCAGCAATGTCCACGAGTCACTTGGCAATCCGGAGACTCTCCCTCCTGATTGGATGAGATACAGCAATGGTGCCATTGGCTCCTGTGGCTGTCAATCAAAGTCAGTAAGCCAATCAGGAGGGGGGGGGGCGAATGGCAGCTCCATGCAGCTCAGCTCAGGTGCCCCCCATAGCAAGCTGCTTGCTGTGGGGGCACTCAACAGAAGGGAGGGGCCAGGAGCACAGAAGAGGGACCCCAGAAGAGGAGGATCCAGGCTGCTCTGTGCAATACCAACTGCACAGAGGAGGTAAGTATAACATGTTTGTTATTTTATTTTTTTTTAAAGCAAGATTTTACAATCACTTTAACCACTTGCCAACTGCCCGCCGCCTTTTCACTGCGGCAGGGCAGCTTGGCTGCGCGCGCCGCCGGGGCCGCGCTCCCGCTGTGTTAAGACGCTGCCCTGCCACTGCCCTCCCGCAATCATCCGGGAAACCGAGAGAAGACCCGCCTGCTTATTTAAACAAAGCAGGCGGATCTTCTCTCAGACAGGCAGGGACAGATCAGCAGTTTCAGCTAAGCTCAAACTGTGATCTCTCTGTGCCTGTCACGAACCCCCCCCCCCCCCCCCACACATACACACACAGTCAGTAAGCACTTTAGGCTCACATTTAACCCCTTTGATCACCCCCAGTATTAACCCCTTCCCTGCCAGTGTCATTCATACCAGTAACAGTGCATATTATTTAGCACTGATTACTGTAGTAATGTCGCTGGTCCCCAAAAAGTGTCAAAAATGTCAGTTAGGGGTTGGATCTGTCCGCCACAGCTGCTGTTAGAAATCATGGGGCCCCATACAGCCTACCTGACAGGCACCCCCCCCCCCTTTTGGAGAGTGAACAAGGACAAAGATTTATTAGTCCCTTTCCCTACAACCTCAGCTCTTTGAGGCTTCCTGCTCATTCACAAATGATAGCATAGTAAACACAGTTTACTATGTGACAATGATGAATGGACACAATAATGATTGGTACCAATTGCTCACTATGTTCATTCAGGAAAATAAGGGGCCAGTAAATTGCATCCCCCTGTGTTTCCCGGCACCAGCTGCTGGAGGAAGAGGAGAGAAGCCAGCAGTGCTGTGAGGGAAAGGGGCACACAGGGGGGCCCAGACAGCAGATGGAAGGGGGAACAGTTTCTAGAACCAATCCCTCTTTGCAGTGCAGCCGGAAAAGAGGATCAGTATCTGCAAACACAAACTGCCTGGAGCAGCAAATTGGCCTTTCTGTTTCCCAGTGTCTGCAATGTGACAGTACAGCCGGCCCTCCTGCTCAACAGGTGCCTTGGCCTCCCTTATGAACTAATGGGGTTCAAAAGGGATTTCCTTTGACTTTCTCTTTTGGCTAGAAAGTGAAGAACGTGAAAGACAATGAAGTAAAATGTCCTCAATGGAACCCAGATGGGGTTATAACCCTCCCTTACTCTGCTCAACAGGTGCCTGGGCCTCCCTTATGAAATAATGGGGTTCAGAGGGATTTTCTTTGACTTCTTCTTTTGGCTATTAAGTGAAGAACATGAAAGACATTGAAGTAAAATGTCCTCAATGGAACACAGATGGAATTATAACCCTTACTCTAGCCAAATAAAAAAGTATTGCGTTTAGTTTAACTTTTTCTGACTGATTCAATAGCAGCATATGTTTGGGTAGACTCTGCCCTCACTTCTACCCCATAGGACAAGACTCCCCAAATTTTTCAAGATGATCCAGACCAGGTCTTTTCTTTTTTTGTCCTCCTCGTGGGACCTGTCAATAGGGAGTTCCTTTGCCTCTGTTGGCTTACCAGTAAATGTCAATTCCTGGATCTCTGGCAGGGTCATGAGTGGGGAAATACCACTCATGACCCTGCCACCCTGATCATGACACTGGGTCCCCAAGCTATCAGTGGGGCGGTATTCATGACACATAAAATTATGAGGATTACCATTCCCAGCCATTGGTGGGACTTTGTTAAACAGTATTCCCAATTATCAGCGGGATGATTCCAGGATGAGATTGGAGTCCCCACCAAACAGCGTGGTGATATTCATGAATTATTTCGGAACAGGGACCTAGCATAATCCCATTTCTGTGTGTTGTGAACATCAACTAGCCATCGGTAACATCGCCAGTCAACTTATAGTAAATCTGAACCAAGACAGACGGGCAAACTTTCCTGATTCTCTTGGATTTTTATAAATGGACTAGATGTAGATAGACGATAATATCCTTCAAAGTAGATGGCAACCATCCCTGTAGCAAACAGGGTTTTAACCATTTTCTACTCTTTCCAAAAACAAAAGAAAAGTTTGGCTTTAGAATTGTTTGGATTCGTTTGGCTTACTTTCAATAGAAGTGCAAGGGCCACTGCTGACCTCCTCCTAGCTGTACGGAGGTCATGTTGACCCTTTGACTTCAACATTTACCATGTTGCTGACTGGTACAAGTATGCAGGTCAGTAGCTACAACTCCGGCTACCCAAGCATGACCATTTCAGAAGGAGGTCAGCAGCAGCATACTGCAAATTTCTTTCATGAAAGATTTTCTTTAAAGGCCAACCATTTCTTATCTCCGAAATCAGCAATTTTTTTTTTGTCTTTTTAAATCCCGTTAGGCCTTAGGTGGCAACGTGACATCTTTGGTTGATTTACGCTTCCTTCATTTTCCTCGCTTTACAAAATTCGACACAGATGGCACTTTTAAGAGGTGTAATTGAATATTCCAATCACACGTACAGGTGTATCAGTGCTCCCGGGCTGCCGGAACATCCTAATGAGATAAGTTTTATAGATATGGTCGCCATATGTTCTGTCCTTGCGTCTGCAAATCTTCTGTCTCCAACCAGTTTGATAGGGTAGAGGCACGTAGGGAAATGATTAATTTTCCGTGTTATCAGTCTTCTTCTCATATTGATCTTGGAAGAGATACCACTTCTAGTAGTCCTAGTTTTTTTGGACCATCACCCGGAAAGTTGAGGAGCTTATCTGAGCAGGCATTACGTTGGGATGGCCATAGGTGACCACAGCGTCACATGTAATGACCTTGTAAATACTGGACCCTTTCCCAGCTTCCAGGATCTGATAGCAAACATGAAGCAGAAGTTTGGGTCATAGTATCACCCGCCCACTGCTTTCCCCATTGGGCAACTATTGTGGTGGGTCCTGCTGCTCAGGCAACTCATTGGAGGATGGGCACATGGTTCTCAGGGAGATATCTCACCGTCCATTGTAACCCTTAGCATAGATCTACTCTATCTATTTATCGATCTATCTATCTATCTATCTATCTATCTATCTATCTATCTATCTATCTATCTATCTATCTATCTATCTATCTATCTATCTATCTCTCTTTCGCTATCTATCTATCTATCTATCTATCTATCTATCTATCTATCTATCTATCTATCTATCTATCTATCTCTCTTTCGCTATCTATCTATCTATCTATCTATCTATCTATCTATCTATCTATCTATCTATCTATCTATCTATCTATCTATCTATCTCTCTTTCTCTATCTATCTATCTATCTATCTATCTATCTATCTATCTATCTATCTATCTATCTATCTATCTATCTATCTATCTATCTATCTATCTATCTATCTATCTATCTATCTATCTATCTATCTATCTATCTATCTATCTATCTATCTATCTATCTCTCTCAATCCTTCCTTCAATGTGATGTGATAACAAACATAAAGCAGAAGTTTGGGTCATAGTATCACCCGCCCACTGCTTTCCCCATTGGGCAACTATTGTGGTGGGTCCTGCTGCTCAGGCAACTCATTGGAGGATGGGCACATGGTTCTCAAGGAGATATCTCACCGTCCATTGTAACCCTTAGCATAGATCTACTCTATTTATCGATCTATCTATCTATCTATCTATCTATCTATCTATCTATCTATCTATCTATCTATCTATCTATCTATCTATCATTCCATCCATTCATCGTGATAGTATCTATCTATCTATCTATCTATCTATCTATCTATCTATCTATCTATCTATCTATCTATCTATCTATCCATCCATCATGATAGTATCTATCTATCTATCTATCTATCTATCTATCTATCTATCTATCTATCTATCTATCTATCTATCTATCTATCTATCTATCTATCTATCTATCTATCTATCTATCTATCTATCTATCTATCTATCTATCTATCTATCTATCCTCCCATCCATTCATCGTGATAGCATCTATCTATCTATCTATTCAAACTTCTGCATCTACAGCTGTCCTTGTCCCCGGACACATATAATATATTCTATTCTCTGTCTGTCCACCCTCCATATATCTGCTCCTTTGTAGAGTGTTGTGGGAAATGATGGCATTATATAAAGCAGTAATAATAATAATGGGTCCCATCCTTTGCATATATATCTTGGCGTTCCTTCCCATCCCAGGCATGCGGACAGACGCCGTCTTGCCCCGATACATGTGGGGCCTTCAGTAAATGTGTGAAATCTTCCAAATATGTTTTGCAGCTGAAAGAACCCTATTAAACATTCCACAAATAGCTGTAATCTAAGACCACAGGGTGTAATAACCGGACCATTAAATAAGAAGCATATCCAAAAACAATCCCGACAAACATTTTTGTTGATGTTGGCTTTTTATGCTTTTTAATAGCTCTTCTTTTTTGTGAGGCGGCGTTATACCGCAGAGAAATGTCTTTCTGCTACTTAAGATTGTATAAAATGTCATTAGATCTCACAGGAAATTATGTTTATGTTGTGCATTGATCGGATGGGTGTCCTATGGTTTTCCAGCCACAAAGGAGGGACCGATAGGACGCAGAGCACCATTTTGCAGAGCTTGGGGGAGGAAGGGCTTCTCTTTTATAGCTTTCAGAATTAAACTAATTAGAGTATTGCAATAAAACAAAGAATGTTTCCTTTTCTCTTTTCTTTTCTTCTCTTTGCTCTTTTCTCTTTTTTCTTATTTTTTTTCTCTTGTTTTCCTCTTCTTCTTTCTCTTTTTTTCTCTTTTCTCCTCTTTTCTCATCTTTTTGTCTCTTTTCTCCCCTTTTCTCTTCTTTTCTCTCTTTTCTGTTCTTTACTTTTCTCTTTTTTTCTGTTCTTTACTTTTCTCTTTTTTTCTTTTTTTTTTCTCTTTTCTCCTTTTTTCTCTTTTTCTTTCTCATTTCTCTCCTCTATTTTCTTCACTTTTCTCTTCTTTTTCCTCTTTTCTCTTCTCTTTTTTGTCCCTTTTCTCCTCTTTTCTCTTCTTTTTTCTCTTTTCTCTTCCCCTTTTCTCCTTTTTTGTCTCTTTTTTCTCTCTTCTGTTCTTTACTTTTCTCTTTTTTCTTTTTTTTTTCCTCTTTTCTCTTTTTTTCTCTTCTTCTTTCTTGTTTCTCTTCTCTTTTTTCTCTTTTTTCTTCTCTTCTTTTTTCTCTTTTCTCTTCTCTTTTTTTTTTTTTTTTGTCTCTTATCTCCTCATTTCTCCTCTCTTCTTTTCTCTTCTTTTTTCTCTTCTCTCTTCTGTTTTTCTTCTTCGGTTTTTTTTTTTTTTTTCTTTCCCATTTCCTTTTATGACTGAAATTAAAAAAAAGTAAATTAAAAAAAAAATGTGTATTAATATGGATTTTTTAGCAACTTTACAACTCTGAATTAATTTATTCCCAATGTCACAATAAACAGCAACAGTATCATTTTATTTTGGAAAAGCTCCACCTTTTATCATTAAAAAGCCAACCTTGAGCTGTAGTCCAGTGACTTCATGTAGGCTGAGATTATGTCCAGTCTGCTGCAGTCAAGGGGAAGCATTTCCTCAGTCTCCTCTCCCCCTTTCCAAGGGCAGACTTCAGAGTTTACCTGATATTATGTACACTATGTAGCCAGAAACTACTCTACTGTGCCCCCTCTTAAAGCAGACCTTCACCCCCCCCCCCCCCGGATTATTAAAAGCTCTGTGCACAGCTGCTACACTCTGCAATATGAATTTCTTTCTGCCTCTATTTTTTGGGTGGGTGGCCTCCCCTCACCCACCCTCTGCTAGGTGAGAATGACGTGTCCCTGCTGCCTCAGCCTCCTGGGATTCCACATCACATATCCCAGGAGGCTGCAGAAATAGAGAATAACAATGGCTGGTGGGCAGAGCTGTAGTTATCAGTGGAGGCCGGCTGCCCGAAACCGGAAGAGGCAGCCAGCTTCCAATAACTGAGAAGGACAAGGATGGCAGCGCAAGACCCAGGCTGCTGCACCTGATCAGTGGATCACAAAAGAACAATGGTGGATGTGAATATACTCACTGCGACCCGTTATAACTTGGAGCACTGTTCAAAGTAGCACTCTGGTGATCCACTAATAAGAAGGGTGCTGGCATCTGGGATGCTCATCCACCTCTATGACTAAGCCCTGGGGGCAGGATCAAACGTGTCAGAGGGCGTGGACTAGGACAAGTCAATGCTGAGGTCCCTTCTCACTATTATTTCACATCAAGCTGTGGTTGTGCAACATCTTCACACTACAAGCACAAAGCAGGATCTGCTGGGCAGGTGAGTATCTGAATCCAGAACAATGCTGCATGACAGGTATAGGGAGATAAATAAAATCAGAGGAGCAGCTGAAGTCCCTTTAAATCTGAACAGAAAAAAAAAAAAATCCTTTGCAGTATGGCTCCCCCAAATTGCAAGAGTTGAAAGCTCCTTTTTGCCTAGGGTACCAACAAAAATGTAACCACTTCCCGGGTAGCCAGTGCTCACTGCTATTCAACACTCCAGGTTGCCAGCAGGCATTTGACGTCCTCATTTATAAGGCAGGACTGATGGTTCAGCAATGTACTTGAGGATGTCAGAGCCCACTGGAGTGCCTTATAGCAGAGGCTTCAGGCGACTGGCTCATAAAAAGCCTTCAGAAGAAAGAGATTAGATAAGTACCCTAGGCAAAAACTAGCATTTAACTCAAGTGCAGGGGGAGACCAATCGGAAGGGTCATTTTCTCAGAAGTTTCGTTTTAAATCTAGTTCCATTTTCTGCCCAATGAATGTCCTTTAGTGATTAATATCGGAAATTTCATTGGGCAGAAGAATAGCAGTTGGCTACCACTTCGCTCGGGATTTGGGTAGCCAGGCCCATAGTAACAAAGTGAAGTTAGTTTCAAGGGGTACAAGCAGGAGGATTTTCCGTCAAACAAAGTAAGGGGGAAATCGTTGAACAGGAGGTTTACAGTTGGCGTGGACTTAGCCCTGAAGTTGAGGTAGCCAGGTCCACTGTGATAAAGTAAAGTTAATTTCGAAGGGATACACATGTCGGTAATGCTTTGTCCACTAGGTTTTCTGGACATGTCAATACCAAAAATCAGCTTCAGACTTTGCAAATGCATCAACATCATCACTAGCAGTAATAGACAATAGCACATACGCTGTAGGGCTAAACGTTTTTGGTCGGTTATCCATTGCATTGATATGAGCTTGTTGGGCAGCCCTTTCGAAAAACCATATGGAGCTGCATGGCCCTTTAAGGGTATAAAAGCATCCAGTCCTCTGGGAAGGCTTTCCACAAGATTGTAGAGAGTGTCTGCGCCCTTTCAGCCACAAAAACATTGGAGAGGACAAGTACAGGTGTTGGATGAGAAGACCTGGTTAACAGTCAGCATTCAAATTTATCCCTGATGTGTAGTAAGGTTGAGGTCAGGGCTCTCTGCAGGCCATTTGAGTTCTTCCTCATCAAACACAGGTGTTTAATAGGGAGAATATTCCTTACATTGATGGTCATTGGGAAGAATGCTCGCTACATTGGTGGTCAATGAGAAGAATGCTTCTTACCTTAATGGTCAGGGAATAGTGTTTCTTACAATGGTAGTCATTGGAAAGAATGCTCCTTGTATTGGTGTGCATTGGGAAGTATTCCCCTTACATTGGTAGTAATTGGGAAGAATGCCCCTGATATTGGTGGTTATTGGGAAGAATTCTCCTTATATTGGTGACCAGTGGGAAGAATGCTCCTTACATTGGTGGTCACTGGGAAGAATTTTCCTTAGTTTGGGGATCAGTAAAAGGAATGCTCCTTATATTTTTATGTATGGAGCATGGAAGAATGCTCCATACATTTGTGGTGACTGTTTTTCTTGCATTGGTAGTCAATGGGAAAAATGCTCCTTACATTGGTGACCAGTGGGGATAATGATCTTTAAATTGGTGGTCAGTATAAAGAATGTTCCTTACATTGGTACTCATGGGGAAGAATGCCCCTTATATTGGTAGTCATTGGGAATAATGCCCCTTATATTGGTAGTCATTGGGAATAATGCCCCTTATATTGGCAGTCATTGGGAATAATGCCCCTAAAATTGGTAGTCATTGGGAATAATGCTCTTGACATTGGTGAGCAGTGGGAAAAATGCCCCTTACATTGGTGGTCATTGGGAATAATGCCCCTTATATTGGTAGTCATTGGGAATAATGGCCCTTATATCGGTAAACATTGGGAATAATGTCCCTAAAATTGGTAGTCATTGGGAATAATGCTCTTGACATTGGTGAGCAGTGGGAAAAATGCCCCTACATTGGTGGTCATTGGGAAGAATGCCCCTTACATTGATGATTAGCAGGAAGAATGTCCCTTACATTGGTGAGCAGTGGGAATAATGCTCCTTACATTGGGGAGTAGTGGGAAGAATTCTCCTTACATTGGTGATCAGTAGGAAGAATGTCCCTTACATTGGTGAGCAGTGGGAAGAATTCTCCTTACATTGGTGAGCAGTGGAAAGAATTCTCCTTACATTGGTGATCAGTAGGAAGAATGGTCCTTACATTGGTGGTCAGAGGGAAGAATTCTCCTTGCATTGGTGGTTAGTAGGAAGAATGTCCCTTATATTGGTGGACAGTAGGAAGAATGTTCCTTACATTGGTGAGCAGAGGGAAGAATAATGCTCCTTACATTTGGTCGGAGGGAAGAATGTCCCTTATAGTGGTGATCATTGGGAAGAATGCCCCTAATATTGGTGATCAGTGGAAAGAATCCCCCTCTTACAGAGCTAAAAAGATCTTTGGGGTCAGTGGGAACTTATCTGAGAGGCAGAAATTGCTCCTTGCCTCGGGAACTCCGGTTGAGAAAGGCTGGTGCATATAGTTTGTATAACTATAGAGTATAGTTATATTCTTAGCACTAATATTGCTATCCTATTTTATTGCTACTTATTTACTATATTTATATTTAGCCTCAACTTATTAAGAAACGTAATATAGTATATAAAATATATAATATGATCTTTATAATAGATTTATCATTTCCAAGAAAATATATCATACTATCTATTTTATATACTATGATGCATTCCCCACCTAATTTATGAGATTTTTTGACAATATAGTAACCTCATAGTACTGGTGACATAGGTATAACATACAATATAAAGTTGAACCATCATGGGAAGTATTGCTTTTATGGCTTTTTTATAATGAAATGTAAGAAAGTCCCTTTACAGGAGCCATAAGGTAAAGACTTGTAATATGTCGGTATTTCTGGGAGGTGAATATGCAGGCGCAGATGATAAGGAAGACATCGGAGCGTCTCCTTGCCCCTTTAGGCCATAGTTCCCTGTATCAGCAAGGTCCCCTCAGACAACAGCTGTTATGTATGTTCCGACATCTTCGCCCCAAGGACCCGCGAGATGTGCTGACCTTTTACTAACCTTACACATCCCTCTCACTTCCTATTCCGTATCCATGCAAATAGATCTCCCGGGTCATCTGTGACTGGCTGTCAGAGATTAAAAACTTACACATACAACCGCAATGAATTAATTTCAGGTAGCAAAACAGCCGCTCTCCTGACACCGCCGCAGCGGTATCATCAACCGCGCTCCCCGCTTAGCCCTTGATGGTAAATGGAAATTCTGGTGTATTTTTAGCATGCGCATCCTTTGAGTTATTATTATTATAATGATACGGTAAAGTCACCTTTGATGTCGCCTTCACATGTTTTAAAAGCTTGCTGTACCATATTTCCATTGTTCCACTCGGGGACAAGGTCTTCCAGTGCCCAGGGCAAAAATGCCAAACTGCACCCCCCCCTTCTTTAGGGTCAGGGCGCCCACATCTCTGTAGTAAATGATTGCACCCAGGGCAGCTGTCCCTCCTGCCCACCCCTTGTCCCGGCCCTGGTTCCACTAATGCATGCATCCTCCGGACCTCTCTTCAGTCTTGCACAGTTGTAGAGGCTCCTCTCCTGGACTGAAATGGCTTACTCTGATTTCACTGCACACTGTGAGCTTCTCACTGTGTGCATTAGAAGCTGCAGCGATTCCGACAGAGCCGTCTCACTTCCTGGCATCACCTAGCCATTTCCCCTGCCCCCCCCCCCCCCCAGCCTGACATCCCTGGCCCACCGCTTTCATTCAACGGATTTCAGTTCTTTCAATCATGGAGGCTCACCGTTACCTGGTTGGCATGCAAAGACAGCCTGCCTAGGAACGCCCGCTCCTGCAGACTGACGCACGCTGACCGAGGCGTTTTGATATTTGTTTAACCACTTTAAGACCGGAAGGATTTGCCCCCTTAATGACCAGGCCCTATTTTGCGATTCGGCACTGCGTTATTTTAATGGATGATTGCGCGGTCGTGCAACGCTGTACCCAAATAAAATTGACATCCTTTTTTTCCCCACAAACAGAGCTTTCTTTTGGTGGTATTTGATCACCTGTGCGATTTTTATTTTTTGCGCTATAAACAAAAAAAGCGACAATTTTGAAAAAAAAAAAACAATATTTTTCACATTCTGATATATAACATTCCCAAAAAAAAAAATAATTTAAAAATCAAAATTTTTTAACATTTTAGGCCAATTTGTTTTCTGCTACATATTTTTGGTAAAAAAAAAAAAAAACGCAATAAGCGTATTTTGATTGGTTTGCGCAAAAATGATCGCGTCTACTAACTACAGGGAAAGATTTATGTCATTTTCATTGTTTATTTTTATTTTTTTACTAGCAATGGCGGCGATCTGCGATTTTTAGCGGGACTGCAACATTGCGGCGGACAGATCGGACCCCTAACTGACATTTTTTACACTTTTGGGGTTACCAGTGACATTACTACAGTAATCAGTGCTAAAAATATGCACTGTCACTTTAATAATGACACTGGCAGGGAAGGGGTTAACAGTATAGGTGATCAATGGGTTAAATGTGAGCCTAGGGGAGTGATTCTAACTGTATGGGGGATGGACTTGTGAAATGACTATAGAGACCTGTGTTCCTATATAGAAGGATCACAGGCACTCTGTGATCATTCCAGGGAGAAGAACGGTCAGATGTGCTTACAATAACTGACCTTTCTTCTCGCTTAGCCGGGAAGCAATCGCGGGTGTCAGGCGGAAATCGTGGGGACGGGAGCCCCCTAGCTTCCCGCGCGCGACCGACGTAGACGTACGTCGGTTTGCGCAGGAGAGCCACCCTGCCGCAGTAAATAGGCGGCGGGTGGTCGGGAAGTGGTTAAGTCCTCCCACTGGTTGCATCAGGACAGAGAACTCTTGAGAGAAGCACTGAGGCATAGTGCCATGATGTTTTCAGGAAGCGATGTACAGCACTTGGCCCCTCCCACCAGCCATGATCTGAAATTCTGCATGCATTGCATAGAGAAGCACAGAGACCCTTTGATGATGTTACTTGGGGTAGAATAAGGTGTGCCATGAAAACGGAAATGTTTTATTTAATCATTTCTTCAGCATGTTGATGAGGGGGGAAAGGTGGAAACCAGGGAAGGAAAAATAAGAATATTGGAGTGCTTTAAGTATAAGTGAACCGTTACCTTGTAAAACAAACCATTGAGTTTTAAATATAAATGGAAGGCAAAACATGTGTGACCATATATATATATATATATAGATATATATATATATACAGACAGTGCTGCTGTTTCTCCTCCCCCAGCTCTCTGAGCCCCTTAATGCAGCTAAACCCAGGTCATCCCAGACTCGACCCCAACCTGTGACTGGACAGTGAAAGGAGAAGCAGCACAGCTCATTTGTCTGTCACTCTGCTCTCTCCTCCTATTAACATACTTCATACATACATACATGTGTGTATATATATATATATATATATATATATATAGATAGATAGATAGATAGATAGATAGATAGATAGATAGATAGATAGATAGATAGATAGATAGATAGATAGATAGATAGATAGATAGATAGATAGATAGATAGATAGATAGATAGATAGAGATAGATAGATATACATGTATATATACAGTATAATGTCTGTCTGTCTGTCTGTCTGTCTGTCTGTCTATCTATCTATCTATCTATCTACAGCATATATATATTATATATATATATTAGGTACATCTGTTCAATTGCTTGGTAACAGAAATTGCTAATAGCCAATCACATGGCAGCAACTCAATACATTTCGGCATCTAAATGTGGTGAAGACGACTTTCTGAAGTTCAAACCGAGTATCAGAATGGGGAAGAAAGTTGATTTAAGTGACCTTGAACGTGGCATGGTTGTTGGGCCAGACTGGCCAGTCTGAGTATTTAAAAAACTGCTGATCTACTGGGATTTTCCCACACAACCCTCTCTAGGATTTACAGAGAATGGTATATATATATATAAAAGTTTCACAGTTCTCAGCTAGGCTAAGGAGGATTGGGGGGGGGGGGGGTTGGTGTCGGCACAAGTTTTGTCCTTTGGAGGAGGACAGACAGGCTGTTCTCCCAGCACAGCCAGAAATGTGACCATGCTGGGATGGATGCACTTCTGTGCCTAGCGTGGTCAGTTTGAAATAGGAGAGCAGGTGGACTGGCAGGAACACCAGGGATTTCACACAAAGGAAGCAATACAAAGAGAAGAGGATACTTTTTAATACAGGCACATATTAGCCATATAAAATGTTGGGGTAAAATATTCTTTAAAGCGGTAGTAAACTGAAAAAAAAAAAAAACTGCAACACAATCGCATAATGTGCTAGTAGGCATCACATACTAGCACATTATGAAATACTTACCTTAGAACAAAGGCCCCGCAGCAGCGCCCGGTCACCGCAGAAGGAGCTGACATGTTCCCTCTGCGTTTCTTCTGGGTTCGCGGGCTCTGGCGCTGTGAGTGGTCGGAGCCGTGGTGACGTCTCTTCCGCGCCTGTGTGCCGGAGCCCTCCATTCTGACAAGGAGCTTTGAGGATCAGGCAGGATACGCCGGACCTTCAGAGCACATGCGTCGCTGTTGTCAGCGGCTGCAGGCAGGGTGAATATCTCCTAACAGATTTAGGAGATATTCATTTTACCTACAAGTAAGCCTTATAATAGGCTTACCTGTGGGTAAAAATCACCAAGCAGGATATACAATGATGCCTCCTGGAGAAATGGTTTTCTCAGTTTCTTCTCCCCAAGTCACAGCAACAGGGGCTGAAATGTGTCAGACATTTATAAACACAGTCAAGAACTGTCCGGGGCACCAGTATTTACGGGATTGTTCCATCTTTGAGCCGGCATCTCACTCTAGGACCGGGATCCTCAAACTACGACCCTCCAGCTGTTGTGGAACTACACATCCCAGGAGGCATTGTAAAACTCTGACATTCAAATCATGACTAGGCATGATGGGAATTGTAGTTCCTGGACAACTGGAGGGCCATAGTTTGAAGACTCCTGGTCTAGGAAGTAGATATAACCATGGATGATGCCTGAACAAAGGTGATTCTGTCCTTCTGGGGAGAAAAGCAGATGAAGGCGTTGTCGGTGGGGGGGGGGGGGGGGGGGAGTAATGTAATCTCCTGCAAGTTTTCCATTGCCACATTACTTGGCATGCAAAAATAAAATATCCGATGACCGGTCCACCTCATTGATTCCATATCTGTTCTTTGCTGGCCTAACTGAGTGATCTATTAGGATCCAAGGATCCAATTCTTTTTTTTTTTCACTTTTAGTGGAAGTTTGAGGGCTGCCGCAATAAGGATTAGCATAATGACCATCTTTATTATGCACAGTAGTGTGATTATTTGTGCATTGATATATTTATTGTTTTTTATCTCAACTCTAAGCTGTTACGAGTGTTCAGAGAATTGCGGAGTCATGCTTCACCGTATCCTATGTGATATGAGTCAGAACTCATTTGTGACGCATTAAAGTAACATTGTATCAAGGATTTTATCGAGCTTGGTTTCCCCCGGGGAATGAGTGCCATGCATGTAAGTATACATATTCACAAAGAACGTCAAATTGGAAAATTAAAAAAAAAAAAAGGGTTGTGCTACATAGAAAGACTTCATCCCGCCTCAGACCTTTCTCCGATGACCTTCAAAAGTCCTTTATTAAAAAAAAAAAATAAAATAAAAACTAGTGTCCCTCGATGTAAATCCATCATCAATCACAATGCCCGCTGGACCCGAAAAATAGAAGAAATAAAAAACGCTTCTGCCCTTTTGGGAGGCGTCCCGACGTCTGCTCGATCTGCGCTTTGACAGTTCTTATATAGGCAAGATATGGGGCCACCCAGCCACGTCACCCGGTGGTACCGCCCCTTCTGACGTCGTGTGACATCACGTGATGTCAGAAGGAGGCGGTACCACCGGGTGACGTAGTCCTAAGAGCTGTCAAGGCACAGATTGGGAATGGTGAGAGGCCTCCCAGGAGGTGGAAGCATTTTTTTTTTGGGGGGGGTGAGTGCTTTGGGGCAGAGCCCCCCTGCCTCAAAACACTCACCCCCCATGTTGAGGGCATGTGGCCTGGTATGGTGGGCGCTCGCTCGTCCCCCCACTTTCCTGACCTGCCAGGCTACATGCTCGGATAAGGGTCTGGTAGGGATATTGGGGGGGGGGGGGGGAGGGCCCTGCGCTGTTTGTTTGTTTTTTTTGGCATTTTTTCTTTCATTTTTTTTATTTGTATTGCCGGGAGTCGACAATACATTACAGCCGAGAGCAAGTTTAAATTGCAATTTTTTCTTTAGAAATGTCGGTATTGCTGCAGCAGGCTCTATACATCATATATATGCGCCACTTTACAGGCAGATTAAGACGACCCCCCCCCCCCCCCCCCAGGCACGATATTTAAAGGAATTTTTCATTTTTATTTAAGCATTATTAAAATCACTGCTGCTTTAAAATAAAATAAAAAATTGCATTGATACATGTCTCCCAGGGCAGTACCCGGGTCCCCATACACTTTTTATGGCAATAACTTGCATATAAGCCTTTAAAATTAGGACTTTTTTTCATTGTTCGTGTCCCATAGACTTCAATAGAGTTTGCATGTTCGCTAGAACTTTTTCCCTGTTCAAGATGTTCTGGTGCGAACCGAACAGGGGGATGTCAGCCCATCTCTACTCACATGTACAAAAGGGTCTAGAGCAGCCTTTTTCAACCCAGATTCTGTGAAACCCTAGAGTTCCTCCAAAGGTTGCACGGGGGTTTCTTAAGCAATGAACAATTTCTACCTCTTAGATAAGTAACCACAGATGACATTGATCATTTTAGCTATCTGTAAGGGGGAATTCTTCCCAATGACCACAAATGTAAGGAGCATCCTTTCCAGTAGGGTATGGCTGCCAGTATCCAGAGGGGCTTGGTGTAGGCTGATGTAGCTTGTTGAAGGTACATCAACCTACACCAAGCCCACTTAGATACTGGCAGCCATACCCTATTGGTGCCTACTCTATGGACTAGGAAAGGGTTTCATGGTGTTCCAGTTGCTGATACTTACTCAATTTGGGTAGCAAGTTCATTGTATGATTTTAAATGTATCTGGATGTTTTATTTAAAAAAACATTGTAATAAAAATTATGATTTTTAAAAAAAATATACTCTAGTGCCTACAAAGTCCATGGTGTTTCTAAATTCTCTACACAGATTTATATGGGACGTGGCACTTTGCTACTAGTATTATGGAAAGATCCGCGCTTAGGATAGAAGAGGGTAGTAGGGTAAGGGCACTAGAAAAGGTCAATCGGCTGCAGCCCACTTCGGAATATAATCCCAAAGGAATATACACTAAATATGCAAAAAAGGAAGGAAGTGTTTGGCGCTGCCAATATGTATGTAATAAATGGAGTGGTTATTAAATTGTAATACTTGGTGTGTTGTTTATGTTGTAACAGGGGCGTAACTACAGGGGTTGCAGGGGTTGCAATTGCAACCGGGCCCCATGCTCCAGGGGGCCTGTGCGGCTCCCCTGTACACCTGGATAGGAGGGGTGGCGGGGGCAGCATGTAGAGAAATCACTGTACTCCTTTTTCCTCCTGTAGCTGCAGGAGGAAAATGGAGAAGATTGGTTTCTCTGTATTCTGCCCCCGCCACCCCTCCTATCCAGTTGCCTTGTGTTCTGCTGTCTCTGGGCCCCTGTGTGCTCCCTCGGTCCCCCCCGCCCCCTACTGTGCTGCCCCTCCCCCACTGTGCTCCCTTCCCTCTCCTGCCGGCTGCTGCAGGGGATGTGTCGCAATAGAGAACCAGGAAGTAAATATGTAATTTACCAGCTCCTTCCTTTTCTGAATGGACATAGCCATAGTCAGTGACATTGTAATAAAAATATAATAAAATGATAAAAAATATTAACAATTAAAATACCAAACAATAAAAACTACTGATACCAGTGGGTGAACTTCCAGGATCGCAAAGGTCTCACACTTGCGACCGGGCCCTGCCATTCCACCTCCGTGGGGAGGCCCCAAGATGGCAGGAAGGGGGCCCACTGCAGAACTTGTGAAAGGGCCCCGCAACGAGAGTAAAGGGCCCCAGGATCAGTAGGATGAGCCCCAGGCTTGAAGGGAAGGGCCCCGGCCAGGGGTCCGAGGGGCCCTTCATGGTTTCCTGCACCAGGGCCCTGAAGGTTCTAGTTACGCCTCTGTGTTGTAAAAGTGCAGTAGTGTAACATAATATCACATAAAACTCATAATCATATAAAACAGCATTAAATAAATTACATGTGATGCCATAACATGTATAAAACACTGTAAAAATGAATAAAACTTGGTGCCTCTCAAGTGCAGGTGAGAAAAGTGATATTGTGATACGTGCAGTATGAGTGGTAAGCACCACCCAAACTTAAAAGGAGAAAGAAAATGTGCCCACAATGATTGAAGTATACAAATGTATATAAAGTGAGCAAGAATAAATGAATAAATATGGTGTAGAAAATCACTGTACCCTGAAGCAAGAAAAAAATAGATCCTCCAAGAGTATAATCAATATAATAAATGTGACAAAGGATATTGGAACCCGGCTGCGTGAATAAAGTGAACAGTGCCAGGAAGTGATCAACAAAAAGTATCAGCCTTAAAAGGTTCCGAAAGAACGTAATAAAAGTGATCAAAAAATGTAGTGAACCAATAAAAAGGTGGTGGAAAAAATACAAATTCAAAGTGTATATATATATATAAATATAAATGCCTTAAAAGGAGTATATTGCCAATAAAAGTATAAGTCCTCAAAGCCAAATATAGTAAAAACAGTCCAAAGTAGTAGTAATAAGTGCCATAAAATTCTGGTGCCGCGGGGTGGATAGTAGTGGTATAAATTAGTCAGGTGCTCCCCTATGCCGTGGGTCCGGTGCTCCCCTTTCTAGTAAATACCGAGCTTACCAGAAAGATTTCCCCACACAGGGGTAGAATGCAGGTCAATATTTTTAGGGATCGCTCCCAAGGAAGGGGGGTCCGGTCGCCTGGTTCGATTAACACCTGGTCCACTTTGCTCAATCCCGTCACCCGTGTCCAGAATGAGTAGTGTATATATGTTATGGATGTCCCAACCTTATTGCTCCATAATGGCCATCCCAGGACATATGCAAAGAAAATGCCTCCAATAGTGAAGTAACGTTTTAACAATCTTTATTCTATCCAAGTAAAAACAGGTACTCACATAAGTGGCAGCAGAAATATGCAATCATATGCTATAGGAGCCGCAAGGTCCTCTTTAGCGGTGTAGCGATGAGCGGCGTTTGCTCCACCGATCGGATCTGCGTCCCAAGCCGGTACAATAAACAAAAAGCGGAAGTGATGCGGTGTGCACTCTACATGTTTCGTCGTACTGACGTCATCGGGAGTGCTACTAGTACTCGCATCCACAATACCAGCCTGTGAAGATACAAATCCATACTCAATATATCTTTAAGGGGGGATTCTTCCCAATGATCACAAATATAAGGCTCATTCTGTCCAGTGACCATACCACCATAGCTCCCAACTGTCCCTGATATCGAGGACATTAGAGAACAAAGTCCCTCCATCCTCCTCGTTTGTCCCTCATTTTGGTCTGCTCTATATAGTTTTATATAAAATTCACTTCTTATCTATCAAAAAGTGCTAAACCTTTTCTCCAATTTCTAAATTGCTGCATTTATAAATTACATAAGCCAATATAAAGGAATAGCAGTGGTAAAAAAAAAATCACTTGTGGGTTTAACCAATCATTCCAATCAACCAATCAATTTTTTTTTCTCTTTTTATGGGGGGGGGGGGCAGGGGTGTGTAATATGCCTACATAATTTTTGTAATAGGTGTCCCTAATTCTCATCTCAGAAAGTTGGGACCATTGGCTCTGGAATTTTTAGTAGGGGTTACCTGAAACTAGAAAGTTATTTTAACCCCCCCCCCTTCCACAACAGTTGAGAATAGCTGATCTAAAGTCACTTCAGGAAAGTGGCAAAGCATGTGGAGAAAATACGAGCACCACAAAAGTCCAAGAATACTTACTCCATCCAAAAAATAAAAAATAAAATAGATGCTAATTTAAAAAAAAAAAAAACGCTTTGCCCTGATAAAGGGGATTATTTTAAAAACCCTAAATTGCATTGCCTTAAAAATGTATTTTCTTTTTTCTTCTTTTTTTATTTGGTTTTACTTTAGATGAAATAAACATTTGTACGTTTCCTGCCTCCTTAGCACCTGAGGTTAGAGCCCTACTTTTCTGTGTCCAAAAGTAAGGGAAAAACTTTTGCCGAAGTTCCACCTCACTTAAAACTAATGTGAACGATATCCAGCTATACCAACTCTTGCTGAAAAAAAGAAAATATTAAATTCAGACCATTCAAGTCTGATATACATCTCTCTTAAATGTTTGACAGGAAGCAGCTCAGTGGTTAAGGATGGCGGATAAAACTAGAAAGTTTGCAGCAGCCTCCAGTTTGATTCCTACAGAATTTACAGTTCTCCCCCTGACAAAGATTTTCTCTCCAGAAGGATGGAGTTATCTTTGTTCCGGCTTCAACCAGGGTTACCATCAACTTCCTGGACTGAGATGCCGGCTAGGGATGACACATTTATGTAAATCCTGGTGTTTGTGCAGTTCTCCTCCTTGGGATCAGACTGCAAGAATGTAGCTGTAATGCGCCCCCCTAGTAAGTGACGTTGGCTCACCTGAGGTGCAGGATCTACAGTTGGTTTTCACCAGAGCTCCTGAAGGTGGAGAGTCAGAGATCCCAATGGTCCTGCTTTACTTCATTGCGAACGGTCACCTGGCCATGTTCCTCAGGATCATTCGAGAAAGGGGATGGCTGGAAGAGAAAGACTAAGATTTGAAGACCAATCACAAGGCTGCAGACGAAAGAGTAGTCAGGTCCAGGCAAGGGTCGAGGCAGGTAGCAAGCAAAAGAGTAGTCAAGTATACATAGAGGTCTAGGCAGACAGCAAACAAGAGCTTAGTCAGGTCAGAGCAGAGGTCTAGGCAGACAGCAAACAAGAGAACAGTCAGGTCAGAGCAGAGGTCTAGGCAGACAGCAAACAAGAGAACAGTCAGGTCAGAGAAGAGGTCTAGGCAGACAGCAAACAAGAGAACAGTCAGGCCCTATCAGAGGTCTAGACAGGCAGAAAACAAGAGAACAGTCAGGTCAGAGCAGAGGTCTAGGCAATCAGCAAACAAGAGTATAGTCAGGTCAGTTCAGAAGTCTAGGCAGACAGCGAACAAGAGCATAGTTAGGTCCGAGCAGAGGTCTAGACAGGCAGCACACAAGAGTGTATTTAGGTCCGAGCAGAGGTCTACGCAGGCAGCAAACAACTGTCCCTGATATCGAGGACATTCGAGAACAAAGTCCCTCCATCCTCCTCATTTGTCCCTCATTTTGGTCTGATCTATATCGTTTTATATAAAATTCACTACTTATCTATCAAAAAGTGCTAAACCTTTTCTCCAATTTCTAAATTGCTGCATTTATAAATCACAAAAGCCAATATAAAGGAATAGCAGTGGTAAAAAAAAAATCACTTGTGGGTTTAACCAATCATTCCAATCAACCAATCAATTTGTGTTTACAATTCTCCTTTATGGGGGGGGGGGCAGGGGGGTGTAATATGCCTACATAATTTTTGTAATAGGTGTCCCTAATTCTCATCTCAGAAAGTTGGGACCATGGGCTGTGGAATTTTTAATAGGGGTTACCTAAAACCAGAAAGTTATTTCAAACACCCCCCCCCCCCTACCACAACAGTTGAGAATAGCTGATCTAAAGTCACTTCAGGAAAGTGGCAAAGCATTTGGAGAAAATACGAGCACCACAAAAGTCCAAAGAGTACTGACTGCATCCAAAAAAAATAAATAAATAAATAAATAAAATAGATGCTAATTTAAAAAAAAAAACGTTTTGCTCTGATAAAGGGGATTATTTTAAAAACCCTAAATTGCATTGCCTTAAAAATTTATTTTCTTTTTTCTTCTTTTTTTATTTGGTTTTATTTTAGATGGAATAAACATTTGTACATTTCCTGCCTCCTTAGCACCTGAGGTTAGAGCCCTACTTTGCTGTGTCCAAAAGTAAGGGAAAAACTTTTGCCGAAGTTCCACCTCACTTAAAACTAATGTGAACGATATCCAGCTATACCAACTCTTGCTGAAAAAAAGAAAATATTAAATTCAGACCATTCAAGTCTGATATACATCTCTTAAATGTTTGACAGGAAGCAGCTCAGTAGTTAACGATGGCGGATAAAACTAGAAAGTTTGCAGCAGCCTCCAGTTTGATTCCCAGTGTTGACTTCTTATGACCTTGGACTCTTCATTTTTTTTTTTCTGTTCCCGTGCACAAGACACCGAAAAATAGATTTTCAGCTTGACTGGGCAGAGAAACCTGCCTGACAAATTCTGAGGACAGTATTGAGTAAAACGGTATGCATTATTTAAGCATAGTCATTAAATGAAGTTACTCATCCAGATCAAACTTGTATGTAAAGTTTTCATAACAAGCATAATCCTTTGATTGCAGATTTGTTCATTACGTAAGTAAGCCACAAAGCGGATGGACATTGAACCAAATCTCCCAAGTAAAAGGGGATTTGTTGGGGTGATGCTAAGTTTGGGGGGGATCACTGTTGTGTCGGAGACAATGACAAGTGAAAGTAAACTGTGAAACGTATATTGAGCAAAAATGGATGAAATAGGAAGATCCTGAGGCTTCTTCTTTTTGTACAGCACCCTAAACCATCTGATGGAACTATATGAACATTATATGAATGTCCTAACTTTGTTTAGTATTAGTAAAGCCATGCTTTTCACATGCAAGACTAAGCTACGTGTTACCTAAAGAAGACCTGAACTTAACGAGTGAAGGTTGGCTATGTTAAGAGTAATATGGAGAATGGTTTATTTTGCCCAAACAGTGCCCTTTGTCTTGAATTCTTCTTTGAAAATAGCGGTTCCTGTGCCTAAATACTCCTATGACTTGAGCCTCATAGTTGTATATCTGTGGTATGAAATCATCTAAGACACTGCTGCCTCTGAATGAATCACCTATGTGCTAATCACTGTTCTCCAGGGGAGGACTGGGCCAGGGGGCAGGGGGAAATTGCCCCCCGGGCCACTCTGATGCCCCAAAAAAAGGCTGCACTGCTTCTGCCACAGACATGCCTAAAGGATTCCTGGTGAAGAGAAATGAAAGTCCCCACTGTTGACCTACTGAGTGCAGGATAAAGACAAGGACGGAGCGCAGTAAGACACCCCCCCCCCCCCCCAGCATGGATGGTGTAAGCTGTGTGTGAGCAAAGGCCAGTTCCATGCTCCACTGGAGACTCTCCTCCTCCGACCAACCCCGACTGAGTGGTCCCAGCTCCCCCCAACCGCTCCTTCTGGCCAGGTCAGGAAGCTAAATTTGGCCAGTGAGTAGAGAGTACCTGGAGCGGAGCTTCAGACTGGAATCGTGGTCAGGAGGAGGCGGGGAAGAAAGAGAATGGGTGGTGGCCGAATCGTTGCACCATGGACCTCTGGTTTGTACTTGCCCCCTGGGCTGAAAGTTGCCAGTCTGCCCCTGCTGTTCTCCTTGCTGGAGAAGAAGCTGTATCTGAGGAGCTGCGATGGAAAGATATCCCTGTTTCATCCATTCTGTGGATCTGTGCTCTCCCTCCTCCTTTGCTGCTTCTTGATAATTTCCCCACCAGTCTTCAGATTGCCAGTCATCGGTGGGGCAGCCCTGAGATAAGAAAGTATAGCTCTCAGCATCTATTAAAATAGTCTCCTCAACACACAGACACAGCGCAACAACAAACGTTAAATCCCACCAGTACAAAACATGCTCACATTGGAGCCACTTATTGATCACAATATAATCTTAGGCTTATGTAGTGATCAATAAGTGACTCTAATTGAAGCATACAATGTGCTAGTGAGATTCAATGCTTTAAAGACACCGGGTTAGGGCACTATCCACTTTTTGTCACTGCACTTATCTTTGTTGTGCTGAAAGCCATTTGGAGTCAACCATTTTCTTCTCTACATACTGTGCAAAACATGCTTGGTAAGTCAGCAGTGGGGGAATTGTCAATTGCATTGAGCCTGCAGGCAATACTGAAGACTAGTCTTTTTTTTGGGCACAACTTCCATAGTATATGTACCAATGTAAGGGATATTCTTCCCATTGACTGCCCTTAAAAGGGGCATTTATACTATTGACTGCCCTTGTAAGGGTGCATTCTTCCCATGGACCAAACAAGTAAGGGGCATTCTTCCCATTGACCACCCTTATATGGAACATTCTTCCCATTGACTGCCCTTGTATTGGCCATTCATACCATTGACCGCTCATGTAAGGAGCATTCTTCACTATATCCACCATTGTAAAGAGCATTCTTCCCAATGACCACCAATGCAAGGGGCATTCTTCCCACAAGTCGCCCAAGTAAGTGAAATTCTTCCCACTGATCACCAATGTAAGGAACATTCTTCCCACTGGTCACCAACAAAAGGGACATTCTTCCCACTGATCACCAATGTAAGGAGCATTCTTCCCACTGATCACCAATAAAAGGGGCCTTCTTCCCACTGATCACCAATGTAAGGAACATTCTACCTACTGATCACCAATAAAAGGGACATTCTTCCCATGGATCACCAATGTAAGGAACATTCTACCTACTGATCACCAATGTAAGGAACATTCTTCCCATGGATCACCAATGTAAGGAACATTCTTCCCACTGATCACCAATAAAAGGGACATTCTTCCCATGGATCACCAATGTAAGGAACATTCTACCTGCTGATCACCAATGTAAGGAACATTCTTCCCATGGATCACCAATGTAAGGAACATTCTTCCCACTGATCACCAATAAAAGAGGCCTTCTTCCCACTGATCACCAATGTAAGGAACATTCTTCCCACTGATCACCAATAAAAGGGGCATTCTTCCCACTGATCACCAATGTAAAGGGAAATCTTCCCACTGACCCCTCTGGGGTACAAATTTGCTATTTCATACTAAATGGTGTCCCTCTTTCTTATCTCATAGAGTCGGGAGGTTTGGATACAAATGAGTTTATAAAATAAATCTAAGATCTAATGAAGCAATTTGCAATGATCTTGTTTGATTTTGATCACTATTGCCCTGAATTCCATCACTTTATCTGTGACCACCCAGTCCAAGCTCTACCATTGTCTCTCCTTATCTTCTTCTTTGATCCCTGCTGTCCCAGCTTCCCTTCCATCCACACTTCATTTATCTAAGCCGAACGTATAACGACAAAGACATGTACATCTCAGTCCATATGTTGCCTGGTGAGCATGCTGACAGGGAGACACCAGAAATCCATTCTGCTTAATGGGATCATTGTCCACCTTTTACTCACTTCCTGTGCTGGAATGAACGCCGCACAGGCTTCATTTTATCTGCCAGTCTGCTTATCGCCGGCTGTCACAATCACACTTGGATGCACCACGCTTCTGAAAGTGACTTTCCGATAAAAGGGATTTGATAGACTGTACAGAATGCAGGTTTCTTATAGAATTATCCTTATATATTGCTAAACAATAACCCCATGCACCCTGAGATTAAATTGGAAAGAAAGAAAGAAAGAAAGAAAGAAAGAAAGAAAGAAAGAAAGAAAGAAAGAAAGAAAGAAAGAAAGAAAGAAAGAAAGAAAGAAAGAAAGAAAGAAAGAAAGAAAGGAAGAAAGAAAGAAAGAAAGAGGACATGTCAATAAATATATATTTTTTTAATGTTACGTGCGTGCATGCTCTGTAATGTGTAATGTTTCAAGGTATTTAATAATTCCTACAGAATTTACAGTTCTCCCCCTGACAAAGATTTTCTCTCCAGAAGGATGAAGTTATCTTTGTTCCGGCTTCAACCAGGGTTACCATCTACTTCCTGGACTGAGATGCCGGCTAGGGATGACACATTTATGTAAATCCTGGTGTTTGTGCAGTTCTCATCCTTTGGATCAGACTGCAAGAATGTAGCTGTAATGCGCCCCTCTAGTAAGTGACGTTGGCTCACCTGAGGTGCAGGATCTACAGTTGGTTTTCACCAGAGCTCCTGAAGGTGGAGAGTCAGAGATCCCAATGGTCCTACTTTACTTCATTGCCAATAGTGACCTGGCCATGTTCCTCTGGATCATTCGAGAAAGGGGATGGCTGGAAGGGAAAGACTAAGATTTGCAGACCAATCACAAGGCTGCAGACGAAAAAGTAGTCAGGTCCAGTAGGGGCCGAGGCAGGTAGCAAGCAAAAGAGTAGTCAAGTATACATAGAGGTCTAGGTAGACAGCAAACAAGAGCTTAGTCAGGTCAGAGCAGAGGTCTAGGCAGACAGGAAACAAGAGTGTAGTCAAGTCCACGCAGAGGTCTAGGCAGACAGCAAACAAGAGCGTAGTCAGGCCCTATCAGAGGTTTAGGCAGGCAGAAAAACAAGGGAACAGTCAGGTCAAAGCAGAGGTCTAGGCAATCAGCAAACAAGAGTATAGTCAGGTCAGAGCAGAAGTCTAGGCAGACAGCGAACAAGAGCATAGTTAGGTCCGAGCAGAGGTCTAGGCAGGCAGCAAGTTAAAGCATACTCAGGTCCGAGCAGAGGTCTAGACAGGCAGCACACAAGAGTGTATTTAGGTCCGAGCAGAGGTCTAGACAGGCAGCAAACAAGAGAATAGTCAGAGCAGAGCTCTAGGCAAACAGCAAACAAGAGCATAGTCAGGTCCAAGCAGAGGTGTAGGCACAAACAAAGAAAATTGGACCGCACTCGGAAAAATATGAAATCAAAGATGTATTTTATTCCTCATAAACGAATCCATACAGACAGTGCATTAAGAGACATGCCAGGTTGACGCATGGTTATGAGTAAGCGATTATCCGTATCGTGAAACGCGTCAACCTGGCATGTCTCTCAAATATTTTTCCGAGTGCTGTCCAATTTTCTTCATTTGTGCTAGTTCTGGATGGTGGATCTGACCAGCACCGGTCTACTTAGCCTCACCTGAGCGGCTTCCCTCTCCTATTCCTACATTTCTTAGAGGTGTAGGCAGGCAGCATGCAAGAGAGTAGCTAGGTCAATCCAGTTCCAGTTAATCCAGTTCTGTCCAGTTCAGCAATGGTCAGGTAATCTCACAGGCAAGTATTATAGCTCTTCGCACAAGGGTAGCTGGTAATAAGACTCATCATCACCACTGTACTTAAAGTTATTGTAAAGGAAAAAAAAAAATAATAAAATAATACCAAACATCTCTACACTTACCTGCTCTGTGGAATTGCACAGAGCAGCCCCAAACCTCCTCTTCTCGGGTCTCCAGCTGGCGCTCATGGCTCCTCCTCACTGTTCCATGCCCCCATGGGAAACCACTTCCCAAGGGAACACTTGTGCATGCTTGCTCCTTATCCCCGCTGCTGCATCCATTGACACAGACAGTGGGACTCGACCCTGCCCCCCCGCTCCCTCATCACTGGCTTTAATTGACAGCAGCAGAAGCCAATGACTCCCAGTGCCCAAGCAAAACCAGTGAGATGTGGAAATGAGGGGAGAAAAGAGCTGCAGACGTGCACAACACTGGATTGGATGAGGGCTCAGGTAAGTAAAAGGGGGAGGGAGGGGCCAAAACCGATGCCTAAACATTTTTTACCTTAATGCAAAGAAAGCATTAAGGTAAAAAACATTGAGGGTTTAGAACCACTTTCTGTACCCTTCATGTTTTGAGGACATGCTTAGCTTCCCTACTGGGTTTTGGCAGGGATTCTGCAATTACCTTTGGAATTCCTGGAGGGGATTCTGCAAGTACCATTGGAAGTTCTGGCAGGCATTCGGGTTGACTTGGCAAAGATTCTGAAAGTAGAATTTCTGGAAGATATGCCAGGCATCCTTAGAGTAACATTACATCATCTTCATTGTAAATATTTTTATAGTCCTCAGTAGCTCAAGCTTACACGCTCAAATAAATAATCAGTGCTGTAATTCTGTTCTATACAAGCTGTGTCATATACAATAACGTCCCCTGCAGGTCGTCAACTTGTAAAACTTTCTTCTCGAAAACTGGAAAGCCACTTCTACGTTTCTGATGGTCCATTCCTTGCTTTTAAATTGAAAAACAGGGCATGAAAATACAGAATTCATGCTGCAGTTTACAGATTCACAAACAGGTCACCTGCTGGCAAGTACACAATACCGGAACGCTTTTCATAACAACTAAAAATAGTTTAAAGTGATAAAAATTAAAGAGCCTTTGTATGGAAAGAGCTGGGAAGTCCGCAGGGAGCCATTTTGCTGGCATAAACACAGACATTCTCTTGATAGGCCCGGACAAGACTGTACATCATTTAATATTAACCGTCCATTTTTTATTGAATTTAAATGTATGCTTTATCGAGGTGCTGCCGAGGGTGTTATTTTTAGCCTACGTTCTTCTTATTTTTTTTTTTTTTTTATGTACTATTCTCCAAAGTGCTAAAGGATAGAAAGAACCTGCGGAGAGTGGGAAGGAGGCGGACAGCGGGAATAATACCAGGAGTATTTTAGATGATCATTATTTCCTGGATTCTGATTCATGGTGTTGGAATAGGGCTCAGGATCTGTCACCCTCCATCAGGAAAAGGGGATGTTGATGGGCAGAGAGACCCTCACGGAAAGCCTGGAGTCCTGGGTGACGGATCGAATACATGTGTCTTATGCAGATGTCATTACTGCCAGATGAGAGTGGTTGATGTGATTGAGAATCTGACAGAGAGAACGCCATAAAAACTGATTGACAGGCTAGCATGATAGGTGGGAGCAAGGAGCCGGTGTAATTGCGAGGGCTTGTAGAGTAAAAAAAAGACAGCTTGACAAATCAAGTTTAAATGATTGGCCGGACAAATTCTTCAAATTATCCTGTTACAGTGCTCTCTGCCCTGGAGGTGGCAGGGGTTAAAGGTGGACCTTAGTCAAAAATCACCAGCAGGATGATATAATTAGAGCATATGTGCATAGGTATTTCATATAATTAGCTGCAGCTGCACAAGTAATAAGAGATCCGTCATAGTTTTGACCAGTGGTCTCCAAACTGCGGCCCGAGGGCCAGATGTGGCCCTTTGCTAGCTGTTATACAGCCCTCAGGGCACTATTCCTGATAATGATATGAGGCTCTATTCCTTCCACTGACACCAACAGTGGGGCATAATTCCTACAACTGACACTAATGATGGGACATTATTCTTCCCACTAATATCAATGATGGGGCACTATTCCTTTCACTGACACCAACAATGTGGCACTGTTTCTTCTACTGATACCAATGATGGGGTACTATTCCTCCCACTAATATCAATAATAGGACACTACTCCTCCTCCTATTGACCACCAAGCCTGAGGCCAATTTATTCTCACTGATTCTGGGCCTAGGACATTTTCTACCCCAACTGTCCACAATCTGCCCACCCCCTAAAGTCTGTGGGACAGTAAACTTTCCCCTGTGTTTGAAAAATTTGGAGACCCCTGGTCTTGACTAAAGCTGACCATTCACGTTCCAATCTTATTGTACAATCATCTTTAGCTTACCAATGCAAGGGACTGCCTGATAGGATACAACTGGAAGGCTTTAGGCTTGTGCCAGTTTGACATGAGTTTGAGAAGCTTCTGAGATCCTTCAGAATTCATTGACAGGTACATTTGATCAAAAGGGCTGGAGCCAAAGACATGGAGTAGAGGGTCACATGACATGGTTGAAGGGTTTCCTCCTGGCAACTAGGGGGTTAGGGGAGTGGGGAAAAAAAAGGATCCTCTTATTTGATTGGTGACTGGGGTCTCAGGGTGGAGGAGTCTTCCAAACCATTCTGCAGGGAGGAGAACAGGGGCATTCTCAGGATGAGCAGAATCATAGTATATATCCATAGGTATTTCATATCATTAACTGCATCAGTAAATGTAATGGAAGACTGGTCATGACATTGGCTAAAGCTCACCATACATGGGCTGACCAAACTTCCCAGCATGCTGGCGGTTCTCCTATAAGCCGGGCCACAGCTGCATGCCGGATATTAGTTTAATAAATCACTAGTATGTTATGATAAGTTGAGAGCAAATGTAAGCCCAAGAGCTACATTTGGGTAATGTCAGACACACCCCCTCACTAAAGGTTGCCATTAGGTCACTTATGATGAAGGGTGTGGCCGTTACTCAGCTCTGCCATCAGAGAGCACATGAATGCTCTATGATGGCAGAGCTGAGCAATGGCCACACCCCTTAACACAAGAGGTACATTTGGGTAATGTCAGACACACCATCTCATTAAAAGTTATCATTAGGTCACTTGTGATGAAGGGTATGGCTGGTACTCAGCTCTGCCATCATAGAGCACAAGAATGCTCTATGATGGCAGAGCTGAGTAATGACCACACCCCTGAACACAAGAGGTACATTTGGGTAATGTCAGACACACCATCTCATTAAAAGTTATCAATAGGTCACTTGTGACGAAGGGTGTGGCTGGTACTCAGCTCTGCCATCATAGATCACATGATTGCTCTATGATGGCAGAGCTGAGTAATGACCACACCCCTGAAGAGGTACATTTGGGTAATGTCAGACACACCGTCTCATTAAAAGTTGTCATTAGGTCACTTGTGATGAAGGGTGTGGCTGGTACTCAGCTCTGCCATCATAGAGCACAATAATGCTCTATAATGGCAGAGCAGAGTAATGACCACACCCCTGAACACAAGAGGTACATTTGGGTAATGTCAGACACACCATCTCATTAAAAGATATCATTAGGTCACTTGTGATGAAGGGTGTGGCTGGTACTCAGCTCTGCCATCATAGAGCACAAGGATGCTCTATGATGGCAGAGCAGAGTAATGACCACACCCCTGAACACAAGAGGTACATTTGGGTAATGTCAGACACACCATCTCATTAAAAGATATCATTAGGTCACTTGTGATGAAGGGTGTGGCTGGTACTCAGCTCTGCCATCATAGAGCACAAGAATGCTCTATGATGGCAGAGCTGAGTAATGACCACACCCCTGAAGAGGTACATTTGAGTAATGTCACACACGCACCCTTATGTCCCAAAATTACTGTTATCTTTTTCTTTGGTCCTGTTTTAAAAATCAGCTTTATTACTCCCAGTGATGTCAGCACAAGTCTTATAAAATTCCTGCAGAGGCAGTTGCGGGTAGGTCAGTCCTAAATGACATAGACACACCCCCCAAACTACATTTCACAAAAGCTCTTTCCTCACGCACAGTGTGTGTCCAGGCTCTTAGGAGTCAAAGCTGCAGCATTGTTTTTCTGGGAATGAAATCAATGTATGTATGTGGAGAGGGCCAGAAACAGGGGGAGGGTAGGTTGAGGTCTGTAGTCAAGCAGGCAGAAACCTGGTAACTCACTGGATTTCTGACAGATATATTTCTGAACCTGTAATCTTTTTGAAATAATAACCACCCCGCAAGCAATCAAATGCATTTAATACATTCCATATATCCATATAGATGGACCCCTATATTTTAATACTGATTGGATTACTCAGAAAAACAAAAGGAAATTTTCTACCTGCCAGTGCCAGGTTGAGGGACTTTGCACAAACATCCCGGCATGCTGGCGGTTCTCCTTTAAGCCGGGCCGCAGCTGCATGCCGGATATCAGTTTAATAAATCACTAGTATGTTATGATAAGCTGGGAGTAAATGTCAGCCCGTGGATCGGCAAACAGCGGCCCCGGTTTCCAATATTCCTCTAATTAACACTTAACAAATTCATTCCGTTTTATTTATTAGACTGTTCGCTCGCACACAGGCCGCGACTTTCTGGTTAAATACAGAAGCGGATGGCTGCATATAGGCAGATGTCTCGCCGAGCAAGCGCCTGCAATAATTTGATCTCTGTACCCATCTCTGCTTTAAAGAGAACCGACCAGGACAGGTCTGATGCAGGAATAAAAAAATTCCATAGTAAATTCTTAGAAATGTTTTAGACTAAACTTTCGTGGGGAAAAAAATAGCAATTCAAGAAAAAATAATATAGCGTATACAATTGTGACACAAATCATATTGTAATTGAATGTTATTAAAAATTACCTTTCCTTTTCAATCTGCAGCCGCTGTAATTTTCTGAAAATGCAATGCAATATGGCCGCCTGGAGCTGTTCTGTACACAGAATGTATACTGACCACACCCCCAGAAACATCATTTCCTGCTTGTGTGATTGGCTCTCCAATTTTCCCAGAAGTCTGCACTAAGATACAAGTCAGATTTCTGGCATCCCCTGCAACAAAAACATTTTAGGACATCAATTTTATTTGGGTACAGCGTTGCACGACTGCGCAATTGTCATTTAAAGTAACGCAGTGCCGTATCGCAAAAAATGGCCTGGTCATTAAGGGGGTAAATCCTTCCGGTCCAGAAGTGGTTAAAGATGAGAAGATTTAATCTGCCTATATGTTGCCTTCCCTGGTCCCCCCTTATCAACATGCTGATTAAATTATTAAACAAAACATTTCAGTTTTTGTTATATACCTTTTTATGGCCCTAGTGACATCATCACTGGTTTTCTGTGCTTCTCTATGCAATCCTGGCAGATCTTGGCTGGTGGGAGGAGCCGGCGAGATGCTGTACGTAGCTTTCCTAAAACATCACAGCACCCTGCCTCAGCACTCCTCTCAGTCCTAATGCAAGCAGTAGGACAGAAATTACTTTAAAGCCCAACTGAAGTCACCAAAATAGATATTCTGTTGGGCAGACTGTGTACATTTGGCCTCTTACCTTCACCTTCCTGTTACAGCAGTTGTTTCTGAATAGGACTTTTCAGTCCAGTAGGCACAAGAATTTGACCAGTGGCAGCTGGTGCATTGGAGGCGCAGGGGCGCTGCCCCCCCCCCCCCCCTATCCATGCATCCGGCCCCCTAATCTACATGCAGGGCGCCGGACGCATGGAGTTCAATGGGTTTTTTTTTTCTTCTGAAGCACGTGATTAGAGCCAGAGGCTCTAATAGGCTTCAAAAAAGGGTGGACCCGGGGCGCAGAGCAGTGTGCCCCGAGCCCACCCAATTGTGTGACAATAGCGAATAGCAGCCCATCAGAGTACCCGAGAACCTGTCTCCAGACCAGAGTACCCGAGTACCTATCTGCAGCACAGAGTACCTGTCTCCAGCCCAGAGTACCTGTCTTCAGCCCAGAGTACCTGTCTCCAGCCCATCAGAGTACCTGTCTCCAGCCCAGAGTACCCGAGTGCCTATATCCAGACCAGAGTACCCGAGTACCTATCTCCAATGCATCAGGGTACTTGAGTGCCTGTCGCCAGCCCAGAGTATCTGGGTACCTATCAGCAGCCCATCAGAGTACCTGAGTATCTGTCCCCAGCCCATAAGAGTATCTAAGTAACTATATGCATTCCATCAGAGTACCTGAGTACCTATCGGCAGCTCTTTGGAGTACCTGAGTACCTATCAGCAGCCCATGCCTCATAGAATATACGTTGGGGCGTTCGCTTTCCAAAATGGGGTCATTTGTGGGTAATTCCATTGTCCTGGTGCTACAGGGCCTTCAAAGGTGTGATAGGTAGGAATGAAATTAGATGTGTAATTTATGCTCCTGGAACGCCTGGAGGTGCTGCTTGCATATTGGGTATCTGTATGTGGCCGAGCTATGTAAATGTCTCACACATGTGGTATCGCCATACTCAGGTGGAGCAGCGGAATGTATTTTGGGGTGTAATCTGTGTTATGTACATGCTGTGTGTTAGAAATATCTTATAAATTTTTATACAACTTTGTCTTAAAAAAATGTTTTCATTTTCTTTCCACATTTTCCAAAAACTTGTGGAACAAAATTACATGTTCAAAAGACTCATTATGCTTCCTAAGATATGCGTTGGGGTGTTTTCTTTCCAAAATGGGGTAATTTTGCGGGTAATTCCCCTGTCCTGGTGCTTCAGGGCATTCAAAAATGTGATAGGTACTCAGGAAATGAAATGTGTAATTTATACTCCTAGAACGCCTGACGGTGCTCCTTGCATGTTGGGCCTCTGTATGTGGCCAGGCTGTGTCTTCCCACAGTTAAAGCATCCCCCACAAAATTGGCAAGCACTCCCTAGGAACACATTTAACCCTCTGATCGCCCCTAATGTTAACCTCTTCCTTGCCAGTGTCATTGGTACAGTGACAGTGCATATTTTTAGCACTGATCTTTTTATTGGTGTCACTGGTCCCCAAAAAAGGGTCAAAAGTTTCACTTAGCGTCCGATTTGTCCGCTGCAATGTCGCAGTCCCGCTATAAGTCACTGATTGTGGCCATTACTAGTAAAAAAAAAAAAAAAATTCCATAAAAATATCCCATAGTTTGTAGCCGCTATAACTTTTGCGTAAACCAATCAATATATGCTTATTGGTATTTTTTTTACCAAAAACATGTAGAAAAATACATATTGGCCTAAAATGATGAAGAAATTAAGATGTTTTCCTTTTTTTTATTGGTGTAAAAGATGTTTTTTTTTTTTTTTTTCAAAACCCCAGAAGTGATCAAATACAACCGAAAGATATCTCTATTTGTGGGAAATGATTAATAAAATTTTATTTGGGTACAGCATAGGGCTGGCACCTCATCCCTTCAAACCCAATCACCACTTAAAGGAGGGTAAATCTTCCGAAGCTGAAGTGGCTAGACAGAGGCCAAGATGGCAGCTTCCTTGGCTAAAAACGTTTGGAGGGTTTACTTCCACTTTAACCACTTCCCACAAACTGACGTACCTGTACGTCAGCTTGAAGAAGCGGTTGTACCGGTGTTATCCCTGCAGCTAGAGACATCAACCTGGTACCGTTTTTTAGAGCCAGCGGTCGGCTTTCTAATGATAACAACCAATGCGGCTCAGCAGCCGCTTAACCATTATCACAGGGAGCGAGAGAGGACTGTACCCCCCTCCTGCTGCCTTCCGCCATTCTTCCCAGGTCTCCCATCCAACCGGGAAACCCAAGCGACCAGCCGGGACGTACTTCGGCTGGTCAGAGTCCCAAACGAAGCCAGATTCGGCTTTGACCGGGTCTCAGATTAGGTAACCCTGAAGCTATGTCACTTCCGGTTTACTCTTTACCGATTTAAAAGAGTGACAGTATTCTAAAATGCAGATTTTGACGTTTTGAATACTTTTAAGTGCAAAGGAGGATGGTGGGGTCTTTTAGACCCCAGATCCCTCCATAAAGAGTACCTGCCAGTGCCTATTACTGTCCCAAGGGATGTTTACATTCCTTGCAACAGAAAAAAAAGTGATCAGATTTTTTTTAAGGAACAGTGAAAAAAATAAAATAAAATAAATAGGAAAATAATAAAAAAATGTCAAGAACCCCCCCCCCCCCCGTCCCCGAGTGCTTGCGCACCAAAGAAAACGCATACTGAAGTCGCGCCCGCAAATGTAAATGGTGTTCAAACCCCACATATGAGGTATCGCCCCGATCGTCAGAGCGAGAGCAATCATTATAGCCCTAGGCCTCCTCTGTAACTCTAAACTGGTAACCATTAAAACATTTTAAAATGTCGCCTATGAAAATTTTTAAGTACCGTAGTTTGTCGCCTTTCTACGAATGTGTGCAATTTTAAACCTTAACATGTTGGGTATCTATTTACTCGGTGTGACATTATCTTTTTACAATATACAAAAAAAATTGGGCTAACTTTACTGTTTAGGTTTTTTTTTTTTTTAATTCAGGGAAGTGCATTTTTTACGAAAAAAAAAAAAATTGGGTTTGTAAGACGGCTGTGCAAATACCGCGTGACATAAAATATTGCAACGACTGGCATTTTATTATCCAGAGTCTATGCAAAAAAAAAAAAAAAAAATATATATATATATATATATATATATATAGATAGATAGATAGATAGATAGATAGATAGATAGATAGATAGATAGATAGATAGATAGATAGATATAGGTATATATATATATATATCTATCTATCTATCTATCTACATATATATATATATATATATATATGTTTATTTATGTTTTATATATATATATATATATATATATATATATATATATATATATATGTTTGGGGGTTCTAGGTAATTTTCTAGCAAAAAAATACTGATTTTAATTTGTAAATAACATGTGTCAGAAATAGGCCTGGTCCTTAAGTGGTTAAGAAGGCCTTGTTGCCCAACCCAGCTTAATTTTTTTTAGTCTTCTGTCCATTTTCTTGGAAACCAGCGCATTTCCCTGCGAGCTGTGAGAACCGTATAGATCGGCGGGTGCTATGCGGCCAAATTGGCAGTCAGTGTATTATGTGTAAATAAATCCTACATTTTATTACCATTACAGTCATTAGTAAGGCTTGCTTTTATCTCCTCTACCTGACCCGCCATGCATGACAAAGGAGCTTGTCTCATCAGCGCACTGCCGCGGCATTGTCTCCCAGGCCTAAATCACGGTCCGCATCCAGCCAGCGTCGGAGGAAACGTATAGCACAACCTTGTCACTGGAGCCATCACGCTAAGTGATAATATATCGCCTCCGTTATGGGAGCTGTACACCATCTAGTTTATCACCCTAACAATGCCGCATGATGTGTCTAATTAGAACCGCATCAACTAGTTGTGCTTCTGCTATTGAGCAGTTTCTGTTGTTCCTCGGAGAGCTCTCAGACTCTGATTTAGCACTGAAATTAAATGTAACTTCCCTTCTCTGTTTGATTTGTCAGCTGGAAGCTTTTGTTGCCTGCGTTTTCGGCAGTTACACCCTCTCAGTAGCCTTTGAAAAGAAAAAAAAAAAAAAAGCTGAAAGAAATGTGAAAATTCGAACCTTTTCCATGTTATCTTTTTAGGTGTTCATGTGATAGCGCTCATCTCAGTGTTAGTAATTTAGCAATAAAACATTTCCAGAATTTAAGGTTTTTAAGGTACCATTTAGAAAGAATCTCACACAATTATTAAAACTTATTCAAAATTTTATTGGCCAAATTTTAAAATTCTCTGTTTAAAAGACAGTTGCTACTTGCATATGACTGTATCCCAAACTTTCCTCGACATGTTTCGCTATGCAAACATAGCTTCTTCAGGAGATTAGTCTGGATATTGTTCACGTAAACTATTAGGAAATAATATGCATAATTAATCATCACATAATTTTACAAAATATTCATATGTAGAAAATATCTATAATATATTGTACAGCATAAACCAACATCTGTGCTTACAATTACTGGGCCCATAGGAGGAACATAACACCAAACGTTTGGACGAACAGCCAGCGTTCCTTCTGAACTTATGTTCAGACCGAATATTGAGCAGGTCCCTAGCTCAGACATGTTGGGACCCTAGTCTGAACCCACATGAACATGCCTGCCAGCAAGCTGTCACCTGTATTGGGCCAATCATCTTTGGCTAGGGCATTCCTCGCCGTCATATACAAGGGGCGTGTATCTGTGCAGCTCCGGAACGCAGAGTGTTTCGGCTGCAGATTATTGGCCCAGTAAAGTCACAGCCACTTGGTGGAGCTAGCTCAGGTGGGTTCAGACTGGCATCTGGCAAAGCGTATCCCTAGTCTCTACCAATAGAGCATGTGGTTGGAATGCAATTTCCAATTGCAATTTGGAGATAGGGACAGAGCGTTGTCACTCGAGTCTTTACCAGGAGGTGGCCAAACAAGGGCCTTCATAGTAGGATCATTGGGGATTATTATAGCCAATTGCCGACCACCTAAATGTAAATATACATCACTTGTATAAATACGGGGGTTCTGGCTGCAGCTTGATGCCATAACCCGGTATCTTTTTTTCTCTCAGGCGGCCAGTTTTCCCATAAAAGTGATCCAGCGGCGGATTTGCCACAAGATGCCCACCTCTGCTTCCTGGTGGTTCCCAGGCTTACCTTACCAGCGACAAGCCAGGGAACCATCCAACGTCAGCTGTATTTTGAGATGGCAAGATGGCCAGCTATGGTCTCTATCCCCCCGAGAACTGGAGAAACGTCAACATCACTTTTGATTCTTGCGCCATGTAAACAGGCAAAAGATCTTTTTTTATTTTTTTTTTTTTTTGATCTTTTGCTTTTAAGGGTAGAGGAGAGGTATTTTAGATCCAGATCTCTCCATAAAGAGGACCTCCAGGTTTACCTTACCAGCGACAAGCCAGGGAACCATCCGGCGTCAGCTGTATTTTCTCATGGAAATGGGCGATGGCAAGATGGCCAGCTATGGCCTCTATCCCCCCTGGAGAACTGGAGCGATGTCAACATCACTTTTGATTCTTGGTCCATGTAAACAGGCAAAAGTTCTTTTTTTTTTGATCTTTTGCTTTTAAGGGTAGAGGAGAGGTCTTTTAGACCCCAGATCTCTCCATAAAGAGGACCTCCAGGTTTACCTTACCAGCGACAAGCCAGGGAACCATCCGGCATCAGCTGTATTTTCTCATAGAGATGGGCGATAGCAAGATGGCAAGCTATGGCCTCTACCCCCCCCCCCCAGAGAACTGGAGCAACGTCAACATCACTTTCGATTCTTGGGCCATGTAAACGGGCAAAAGATATATATATTTTTTGTTTTTTGATCTTTTGCTTTTAAGGGTAGAGGCAAGGTCTTTTATACCCCAGCTCTCTCCATAAAGAGGACCTCCAGGCTTACCTTACCATAGACAAGCCAGGGAACCATCCGGCGTCAGCTGTATTTTCTCATAGAGATGGGCGATGGCAAGATGGCCAGCCATGGTCTCTATCCCCCCTGGAGAACTGGAGTGACGTCAACATCACTTTCGATTTTTGGGCCACGTTAACAGGCAAAAGATCATTGTTTTTTTTAAACTTTTCCTATTAAGGGTAGAGGAGAGGTCTTTTAGACCCCAGATCTCTCCATAAAGAGGACCTGTCATGCTGTATTGTTATCACAAGAAATGTTTATATTCCTTGCGATATCAATAAAAGTGATAATTTTTTTTTTTTTTGGTAAAAATTTAAAAAAATAATAAAGTAAAGGTAAAAGAAAAATTAAATTTTTTCTAAGCGCCCCCGCCCCGCGTGTTCGCGGGCAGTAGTGAACGCATACATAGGTCACGCACACATATGTGAGGTATTGCCGCGAACGTCTGAGCGTAAGCAATAATTCTATCACTGGACCTCCTCTGTAACGCTAAATGTAACTCTAAACTGGCAACCTGTAGAAATGTTTAAAGCATTGCCTATGGAGATTTTTAAGTATTGTAGTTTGTCGCCATTCCACCAGCATGCCCAATTTTAAAGCATGGCATGCAAGGTTTCTATTTACTTGGGGTAACATTATCTTTTACATTATGCAAAAAAATTGGAGTAACTATTGTGTTTAAAAAAAGTTTTTTTTTTTTTTTTTTTTTTAAATTAAGTTTTAAAGAACGCTGTGCAAATACAGATTGACATAAAATATTGCAACACCCACCATTTTATTCTCTAGGGTCTCTAGTAAAAAAATAATATAATATTTGGAGGTTTCTAAATAATTGTCTAGCAAAAAAAAAAAAATACTAATTTAAACTTGTAAGCAACAAATGTCAGAACAAGGCTGGGTCAATCTTCGGAAGAATAAAAATGATTTTTTGGAATTGCATTACCATTTTGAAGATTGTATATTTATTTATTACAGGTACTTATACAGTGCCATTAATTTACGCCGCGCTTTGCATATATATATTTTATACATTCACATCGGTCCTTGCCTTCAAGGAAAATATTTTAGTGACTGGGATTATATGTACTTTATCGAACTGAAGGGCACATTGAAGCAAACGCTTTGTATAGCTGCTTGTGAGTATGAACCAATGTGGTTTTGGTTTTGGCCTGGAGCTTGGAGGAGCTCAGTAGGGGTGAGGAGTGTACATTGAGTATCCCCCACTGTTACTGTTTATTGTGTGCATTGCCTAAGAAGCCAGTGGGTATTCCTGATCACTGCCTCTATTTTATTTATTACTTTTTTTTTTTTTTTTTTTTACTTCGCCCAGTTAGAGCTGCAAACAGAAATAGATCAGATCTGTCCAGTGCTGCCAATTAATAATGCTAATAAAAAATCTCGTGGAGTTAAAATAAAATTGCACATTAAATGAAATATTGCAGTAATTCAATTAAAGCAGAAAGTGGTCAAGCGGGTAAGATATTCAAATATTACAATAAAGTGTTTTATGAGCAGAGCAGGGGGTTCGGGGCTAGAGAAGAGCCGTTTTGTAATATTGTGGAATGTGGCCGCAGAGATTTAAGATTCCCATCATAACTTACTCTGCTGTTATCATCTTTTATTTATACAGATTGACACTATTTTCAGAATCAAAAGACTGACCAGATGCATACAGTAAAGTCCTAAGGCACGAGGTCTTGGTTGAATCGTTGGGAATTTTACGCATTTGGGAGATTCTAGGCAATTATCGGTATACCTGAAATATCTGAAATTGAACTGTTTTGATTGGATGCAGGCTGGTCTAGTCTGTAGAGTGGTACAGTGCTCTGATTGGTTCCCTAGATTTGTTTTTAAAGCATGTCTTCCTCTTTCAGGTGCTAACAAAAAGTTTAGTGTGGCAAATGAGATGTAAAATTGCCAAATGTGCTTCTTTGGCGGTTTGTGTCCAATTTCCTAGTGCCTGGTTAGCTTTTTATTATTATTATTATTATTTTTTTTTTTTTTTTTAGTTTTTCTTTTTCTTTTTTTTGTCTCCAGAATGTACGTGCTCTTTTTTTTTTTTTTTTTTTTTTTTACAGGGCTTACAGGGCTGGTCAATAATTCCAGCACCCAACTCTCCTCCTTTCACAGGCACGGGCTTGAAACTGGCCATGGTGGAGTTTTTTTCTTTTTTTACAATTTTTACAGAGCTGGTATGCTGTCCCAGCACCCAACCCGTCTCATTTTGTAGCACAGGCTTGGAGTTGGCCATGGCGGAGCTTTTTTTTTTTTTTTTTCTTCCTTTTTTAGAGAGCTGGTTTGCTGTCCCAGCACCCAACCCTCCACCTTTTGTAGCACAGGCTTGGGACCAGCCATGATGGAGTTTTTTTTTTTTGTCTCCAGAATCTACGTGCTGTTTTTCTTCTTTTTTTTTTTTACCGGGCTGGTCAGTAATTCCAGCACCCAGCTCTCCTCCTTTCACAGCAGGGTCTTTCAACTGGCCATGGTGGAGTTTTTTTTTTTCACAGTTTTTACAGTACTGGTATGCTGTCCCAGCACCCAACCCACCTCCATTAGCAGCACAGGCTTGGAATCGGCCATGGTCGTGCTCTTCTTTTTTTTTTTTTCTTCCTTTTTTAGGGAGCTGGTTTGCTGTCCCAGCACCCAACCCTCCACCTTTTGCAGCACAGGCTTGGGACCGGCCATGGCAGAGTTTTTCTTTTTTTTTTTTAACTGGAAAAGGTTTGGTAATCGGCAGAATGATCAGACAGAGAATAACTGTCATTGCAGTTTACTAAACAGGTACAAAGTTCAAAGCAAAAATGAAATCGGGTTCAGGATCATAATCCATAAATATGTCGCAGAATATTAAAAACTACACAAATATATGAATGCTGCACAAATATGGATTCCTCACAGCAATATCTCTGTTGTTCAATCAGGGTAACGTGGCACTATTCTTCCCACGTGGCTGCAAAGCATAGTCACTATAAGACTCTATAGCAGCAAAGAATTTAGTGATTATCCTAATAGACAACATCCCTCACAGTGAAGTCCAGTGTAGCCCCACTAACACAGTTGAACAGCTCAAGGGTTCCAAGGCCCAGGGAAACAACCGGCCACCCCACTGAATCTGAAGTCCTCCGGGGGTTCCCGACGATAGCCTAGTCTTCAGGAGAAGCTGCATGCTATTAGGCTCTGGCTGAGCTGCCCACATGCTGGTTCTGAAAGTTTAGGGCTTCTTACCTGGTTGCAGATTGCTTGCCAAGCTACCTCTGCCTCATCAGGTGTGGCCTCTCTGAGCTGCTGAGGGAAAAAAAGCAGAGGAACTTATTTTTCCTGGGCGTGTCCAGAGATTCAGAAAGTTATGAGAAATAGAGTTCAAGCAATCTGCCACTGTATATGAGCATGATGAATAAATGGGTAATCTGCTAAAAAGCTTATCAGCATACATTCTTATACCTTCAGACTTCTCCTTCCTCAGATTGTGCTAAAGAGAGGGGGTAGTAACTTGCATCTAAGGTTAATAAAAGCCTAATGTTTTCTTCTTGGGGCATCAGAATAAGAGAAAAGCTTGGCACCGGTGTGCAGCATTTGGGGATTTTGAGATGGTTGTGCAATTCTATGGACTTTCCTCTTAAAGATTCTGCCCAAAGCTGAAGGTCATACCGGCAGGTATCATCATACCAGGGGATCCAAACAACTGTGTCTCTTGCTCAGTGGCATCTTAAGAGCATTATAGGCCCCCGGGCAATGCAGTGCACTGGGGCCCTGCCTACACAATCACCCATGAGAATAAAAATACAAATTGTCGATAATGCAATATTTATTGGTACAGCAGTGCCAGACTAATGACAGCTTCCAAGTTGGGCGGCTGGGTCCGGTGAACACACACACGGACGGGAGTCAGACTCGACTGTCCTGTGTGTGCCTGTTCAGACAGGCAGACAGGTAGACAGGCATTCCTGCAGTTGTGAGCTCCCCCTCCACGGCCCAAGTGACCTGACAGTAGCATAGGGCCGACAGGCGCTTGCCACCTGCTAAGTTTGGTGGCGGGATGCACACGGCAATTCGGACTAATGCTTTACTGGGGCTGGGTCAACTGCCCAGCTTGCCCATTCGGTAAGATGGCCCTGCTCTTGCTATGTGTCATGTAAGCAAAGTTTTTTTCTGTATGTTTCTGAAGATTTGGGGACTCCTGGGTTGAATGGTCCTAATAAGTGGAGCATAGTGGGAATTCAAGAGCAAGGACAGTAGTCAAAGCGGTGTCAACACAAAGAAAAGTAGGTAAAAGTCAACCACAGAACTTCAATACTGACACAGCATTAGAACATTCAATTAGGAGTGTAAATCATTGCTAGATGATGGTTAAGTCATGGGAGTATGGGATTAGGAGTGCCTGGTCCTTAACAGATTTTACCAGTGGAATAAATGCAGCAGGACAATACTCATCATTCAACCCTTGGGATTTCCTAGTTGAGCAGCTGCAGATAGACAGGAACACACAAAGACATACAGTATCCAACAACAGAATACACATACAGGATCAGAAACTGAATCTAATAAAGGCAAAATTATGATATATATAATATGTCCTAGCCCCAATGCTGGCTGGACAGATTGGAGCCCCAACTGAGCTATAGGATAAAGTGGTAAACATTGTAATGCTTTGTCTATAAGGTGGACAAGCCGTTTAAGCTGTCAAACCAGCTGGTTTAGTCGTGTAAATGGCTTGACCTTGACTGGTCTAATCTTTTGAACTTGGCTTGGGGAAGGTTGGTTGCTCCTAACTCTCCATCTTATTCTAGTCTCCCATACATCCTCTTTGATTTCATTCATCCATCTTGCTCTGAGTCGGCCAATATATCTTTCTCCTGATCTTGTTTAGTGAGTCTTCTTTCGCATACAATTCTGTTTAATTTGCCCAGGCCATTTTAGATGGATTTTATTGCTAATATTATTGCATCCTTATCTTTAATATATCCTGCTTTTATATCTGAATATCTCCATATTTCTTTTTTCCATATATTCCCCTAAGCACTTTCCTTTCAAATACGTCAAGCCTTTGTGAAATTTCCGTTATGAAATATATTGGTCTATGCGCATTTTAATTAACCGACTGCCTATACTTCGACCTATATAGATGTGCTAAAGCTCAGATTTTCAACCTTGAAGATCTCACCTCTTCGAGTCCTGTAGACATCAAGTCGGTTACCTACAACTGAATGTTTTTTTTTTTGATGAGCTGTAATTGGTTTCAAGTGCAAAATTAATACCGAACTATGTATTTCATAGGTTGAACCATTGGGCAAAGCTATCTCTCCAATAAAGAAAGAAGAAGCCTTATTATATTTATCCATACCCTCTATACTCCACCTCATCTATTCATCACCCTGCAGGATACATTACAAAGATCGGCATTCTCCACAGGCTGTAAACAAGTTAATAGAGTGTAACCTGCCACGGTCACACCTGGGGAGATTCAGAAACACAGAAAATTTATCTCTGTGTGCAATAACATAATATAATACTGAAACCTATACCGCAAAACAATGTAGTATCTACATCAGGGTCATGTTGTGCTATAGGTACACTTTGGTCCAACATGAACATTTTAAATGTACTGAGGAGAAGTGGCCTACCTGCTGGGAAACTCTAGTTTTCATCTTGGAATTAATCTTCTACACCTGGTCACCCTGTTATATAAATCCCCACAGTTGTCTGTATTCTCACCTTCTGAAAGGTCTTCTATCTAGGACTGTGAAAATACAGGATAGTGTGTTCTCGGGTCTTAATGCCGTCCTATTCCTGAGCCAACTGCAGTCTCGCAGACAGCAGATCTTAAGAGGGAGCTTGCACAGGCCAAAATCATGTGACAGGAAGTTGAAGACCTGCCCAGAAGTATTGCGTGAAATGTGTCCAACTTTTCTGCCAAGAATTTAGCCATTTTTTTTAGTTTAAATAGTTATTTCCCTTTATTTTTTTGTCTTAATTCTTAAAATATCATTGCCTTCAGTTGAGTTATTTGATTTTCAACAAATTTTAACTTTCAGCCATGGCTCCTCTTCAATTGTATAGTCACTTTTTGGGCTTTGAAATTATTTATAGCAGTGGTCTCCAAACTGTGGCCCCCTGTGGCCTATATCTATGCCTTGGGGTACTATTCCTCCCACTGATACAAGGTACTATTCTTCCCAATCACACCATCAATGGGGAACTATTCTTCCAACTGACACCAACAATGGAGTACTATTCCTACCACTCACACCAGTGATGGGACACTATTCCTCCCACTGACACCAATGATGGGGCACTATTCCTCCCACTGACACTAATGATGGGGCACTATTCCTCCCACTGACACCAATGATGGGGCACTATTCCTCCCACTGACACCAATGATGGGGCACTATTCCTCCCACTGACACCAATGATGGGGCACTATTCCTTCCACTGACACCAATGATCTGGCACTATTCCTCCTACTGATACCAATGATGGGGCACTATTCCTCCCACTGACACCAATGATGGGGCACTATTCCTCCCACTGACACCAATGATGGGGCACTATTCCTCCCACTGACACCAATGATGGGGCGCTATTCCTCCCACTGACACGGATGATGGGGCACTATTCCTTCCACTGACACCAATGATGGGGCACTATTCTTCCCACTGACATGGATGATGGGGTGCTATTCCTTCCACTGATACCAATGATGGGGCACTATTCCTCCCACTGACACGGATGATGGGGCACTATTCCTTCCACTGACACCAATGATGGGGCACTATTCCTCCCACTGACACGGATGATGGGGCACTATTCCTCCCACTGATACCAATGATGGGGCACTATTCCTCCCACTGACATGGATGATGGGGCACTATTCCTTCCACTGACACCAATGATGGGGCACTATTCCTCCCACTGACACGGATGATGGGGCACTATTACTTCCACTGACACCAATGATGGAGCATTATTCTTCCTACTAATGCCAATGATGGGGCACTATTTCTTCTCCTACTGACCATAGGCACAACTTAATTTATTTACTCGCACTATCCACCAAACCTAAGGCATTTTTTATTCGCATTGAATTCAGGACATTTCCTACCCCCACTGGCCACAATCTGGCACCCCTATGGTTTCAAAGACAGTAAACTGGCCCTTTGTTTAGAAAGTTAGGAGACCCCTGATTTATAGTGAACTATAGTAATACTCTGAACTGGTATTGTATATTCGTTTAGGCTCCAGTTGTGGACACCTCTACATGTATACCATTCATGCAGACTGTGCAGCTGGACAAGGACCCTCTAGGGCCTAAGAAACACTTTATACTAGATGTGGGCTGCACAGTTACTGGGACCCATCCTACTGTTATGTGGGAATTCTTTATGATGCCTTAACTATACTCATCTTTTGTAATATCCTAGTGGTCAGCTGCTGCATGACTAGTCCTCAATCATGCAGAAGAGGTCTTGTTAATACCATTTAGACTAAAATTGAAAATGTATGTTGCTGACTGATCCTAGAATATAAATAACTGCAGAGGCTCTTGTTGGTAGCATGCAATGTGGTCATGTGGCACTGAGAGGAGCTGTGCAAATCCCTCAATGGGCATACACAACTATTGTGCTGTTTCTCAGGGATTATTTTGCGAAGGGAGCTAGGAATAAAAATGTTTCTCTGCAATAAAAGTTCAGCATCTATAGCTACTCTATAAGGCTATCAAACCTACCTATTAGACCAAAAGTATGAGTATACCCCTCTAAATATTTCAGAATGGTGCTGTTGCTGTAAATATTCCAGCAAACAAAGACAATTTAGACAATTGTGCACTTACAGTGTTGTAGGAACAATTTGGGGAAGACCATTTTCTGTTCCAGGATGACTATGCCCTTGGTCACAAAGCCAGCTTCATATAGACATGGTTTTGTGAGTTTGGTGTGGAAGAAATCGAGTGGCATGCACAGAGCTCTGACCTCAACCCTACTGAATACCTTTGAGGTGAATTGAACACTAAGCCAGGTCTTCTCATCTAACATTAGTACCGGACCTCACAAATGCTCATTTGGCTAAATGGGTCACACCACAATCTTGTTGAAAGCTTTCCCAGATGTGTGAAGGCTTTTACAGCTTTATAGGAGAGTCAGCTCCATGTTAACCACTTAAGCCCCGGAAGATTTTACCCCCTTCCTGACCAGGGCCTATTTTGCGATTCGGCACTGCGTGACTTTAACGGACAATTGCGCGGTTGTGCGACGCTGTACCTAAACGAATTTGACGTCCTTTTTTTCCCACAAACAGAGCTTTCTTTTGATGGTATTTGATCACCTGTGCGATTTTTTGATTCGCTATAAACAAAAAAAGCGTCAATTTTGCAAAAATAACAATATTTTCCACATTTTTTTATATGAAATTCCCCCCCCAAAAAAATGTAAAAATCAAAATGTTTTAACATTTTAGGCCAATATGTTTTATGCTACATATTTTTGGTAGAAAAAAATCGCAAAAAGCGTATTTTGATTGGTTTGCGCAAAAGTTATTGCGTTTACTAACTAAGGGAAAGATTTTTGTCATTTTTGTTGTTTTTTTTTTTTAACGTGTAATGGCGGTGATCAGCGAATTTTTTTTTTTGCGGGACTTCGACATTGCGGTGGACAGATCGGACCCTTGACTGACATTTTTTACACTTTTGGGGTTACCGGTGACATTACTGCAGTAATCAGTGCTATACATATGCACTGTTACTGTAAAATGACACTGGCAGTGAAGGGGTTAACTTTTTTTTGAGAGGGAGGGGTTGTGTGTGTCCCTAGGGGCGTGATTCTAACTGTGATTGGCTGTGGCTTGAGGTGTAGGAACAGTGATCAACGGTCCTACATAGTAGAACCGTATGATCACTATTCATACACAGGGGAGAATGACACTCGGCTTGTTTACATTAGCCGCCTGCCTTTCTCCTGCTCTAACGGACGATCGCGAGTGCCCGGCGGACATCAGGTGCGGGGGGGGGGAGTCCGTCACCGAGCGGGAGCGCGCCTCCGGCGGCGCGCGCTCGCTCCCCAGAGCCTCACAGGCTAGTGACGTACCCATATGTCACTTTGCCTGTGAGGGGCTGACCGCCGCAGTATATATACTTGCGGTGGTCGGCAAGTGGTTAAAGACCACAGTTTGGAAATTGGATGTCCAACAAGCTCATATAGATGGGAAAGCCAGGTTTCCACAAACGCTTTTGCCATATAGTCTACCATCACTTGGCCCCTGACACCAAGAACGAATGTAATTAGGTAGATTGAAGTGTAATTCAGGGTTTTATATACTGTACAAGTGTGCTTGCCCTTTAAAGATAAAAAAGAAAATTGTCAGAATAAATTTTTAGGGCCTTTGCTTGACTGCAGTGAGGAAATAGTGTTCCCGAATTTAACATTTCTGCAGAAAATAAAAAGGAATTTAATAAACCTATTCTAATGTCGTACCGATGGCTACAGATTTTAATTACGGATTTGATGTATCTCCTCGTATACACCATTAAACAACAATATTTATACGAGTGAAACGTAATTAAATAATCTCCATCAGGGTGCCTCTTGGAACTGTGTGGAAGCGCCAGATATTCCGGGGAGAAAGCATTACTCTTTATTTATGAACTTGTTTAAAAGACTCCAGGAGCAGATGATAGTTCGGATCATTTTTAGTTCAGATGCATTTTCATAATGCTGCTGCAGAGGTTAAATTTATTGTTATGGATTAGGTTAATAAAGTGAACCTGTACGTTCTCCATTCATGGCAAAGTAACACTGTCATGTAAAAAATAGTCCACTCCCCCTCCTGCTGCTTAATCTCAACTTTCACTTGCACCATGCTGCTTCCTCACCCTCTGAAGCTCATACTAGGTTCCTGGTCCTTCAGCAGGCAAACATTGAGGTGGGGAAGTAGATAAGGAAGAGGGGGGGGCTATAGAGAGTAAGTGAAAGCAAAACTGAAAAGCTGTGGCTACTAACTTTGAGGACAAACTACTCCACAGTGCGTGCACATACACAGGTCATTGATGCCTTGTTTTAAAGTTTATTTACTACTTGTTAAGAAAATATAAGTATTTGAATGTCCATAGCCTGGTCTGGTTTTACCTGAAAGAGGAGCTGGACTGTGGAAGTTAGGAGAAGGACTCAATACCATTATTGCCTGTAAGCTCCCTGCAGCGGATCTTTTCTCTAATACTGACTTGTCATGCCTTGTTCTGCACTGTCTCTGTGTGAAGGTGCCTAACTTTTTAGAGTGGTGGCCCTGTTTCCTGATGCCATAGTTACCTCCTTGATGATTGGTGATCTGATGAATGAAAAATGAGTAATCATTTGGCAGCAGGATAGTTGGAGAATGCACAGACCCACAGCATGAAATTGCAGTGGGATTCTTGCATTGCAGGGCCTCAGGTTGAGCTTACTCTCCAGCAAGGAGAACAGTGAGCAGCAGAACAGTGACATCACCAAATCGTATACTAAATCTAGTGAGACTAGCAGTCAGAGACAGTGGTGCCTTAGATGATCTCACACTGCAGATATACAGCTGTGAGCCTCAAGGCATAGAAGCATCTAGACACAGAAAGTGCATTGTTATTTTTCAGGAGAAATCTAAAATGGGTACATTTTTTTAGCTTAGGCACAATTAACATTAGTAGATGTTCCCTGTAACATAGACATCTTCATGTTTAGAGTTCAGGACCTCTCTACAGTATAGGTTAGGTGATTAATCAGAAAATAAAGGTTACGTGTTATGCTGGCCATTTTTTTATTTATTTTTTTTGCTATAGCCACTCAACCAATGGCTGAGTACCATTACCACGACTTCCCATAGTGGTGGTGGGGGGAGATATTTGAACTGTGCAAATGGAAGGCACCAATAAAATAAATATTTCCATTTAACAAGCATGTAAGTACCTTGACTATTCCTAAATCAGCTGTTTTAAATACTATCTATCCTCAATAACATGAAGGCCATGAGGAATAAACACTGTTGTTTCTGATATTCAAACAATTAGACCCTTATGTCCATCTGTAACTAGTGTTGAGCGAACACGAACTGTATTATTCGGGTCCGTACCGGATAATTGGATTTTTGTTACCCGGACACGGACCCGGAAACTTTACTGTGTTTCCGGGTTTAAAATCCGTGTTCGGTAATTTTATTTCCTGTATGTAATGGCGCGGTTTTAATGGTGGGCTTTCAACAGCCAATCAACAAGCATTTAACTGGTGTGCCATAGAAGCCATCACAGCCATGCCTACTAATGGCATGACTGTGTTTGGCCAGCTGAAGCATGTGACCCAGGTCTTTATAAGCTAGAGACACATAGCGCGCTGTGCGTCAGTCTGCTGTAGTGTAGGGAAAGCACACACAACGGTGCTGGCTGCTGCTGATTAGGGACAGACAGGGAAAAAAATCATTGTGCCCAAAAAGAATGTAGGAACAGGTCGGAGTGTAGGCAGGGAAAGATAGAAAAGCATTTTAGGGACATGCTGGAGAGAGTAGGCAGGGAGAGGAGGAGGGAGAAAAAAAAAATGTTTTATCAGTCTGTTGTGTGCAGCGTTCAGCTATATTTTACTACAGAGTGCTGTTCTAATCTGCTATTTAAAAATTACAAATTTAAAGGGGAATTTTTTTAAGAGCACTTGTCATGCTCTTAACTACGTTTTGCTGCCATTTGCAGCACTCTAGCCCTTTCCATTGGTTTTTTAGAGCCCTTTTAGTGCCTGAAAGTTCGGGTCCCCATTGACTTCAATGGGGTTCGGTGTCCGGGTAAAGTTCGGAAAAAGTCCGGGTCACGGACCCGGACTTTTTTTTCAAGTTCAGCCGAACCCGCCGAACACGGACATCCAGGTGTCCGCTCAACTCTATCTGTAACCACTCCTCCAGATACTACTGGTCACCTACAATCAGTAATGTCTGCAGAATGCAAAGATGCATGACTGTCACAGAAAGGTCCGTGGTGTCTGTAATGTGAGGTCTATGACTGGTAAACTGTGAAAGGGACAAAATAGCAGCATCCAAAGAGGGGATGGGGGGATGGTTCTTGGGGGAAAACTGAAAGAATTTTATTTTTTCACTGATTGTGCATCGGAAAGTTGCCTCTAAACTGAATAGTTTAGCAATGGTTTCTGTACACAATGCCAAAAGAAAGGGTTGTCTAATACGAAATAAGATTTTATTGTATATACCAACTCTTCCATCACATCTCCCAAAAATAAGTAGCTTATTCCTTTTTTTGAGCGTAAACAGGCCAGGAATCTACTTTTAAGGATATTTGGGATACTTTAAGGATAGTATAAGGATATAAAATTAAACTTTTAAGGCCATCTTCAGTGTAAGGTATGGAACACATCTACAGGGGTCTGATAAAAATATGGAAGCACTAGTAAAATGAGCCTGAAGCTTGTTCTCCAAAATTGACTATAGTGTCTCTATGATATTGAGGATATTGAGGTCCGGAGATTGCGGCACTCAGGGAAGGTGTGAGACGTCATCTGCATGCTCATCAGACCCTGATTTGACAAGACCAGCTGCGTGAATCGGAGAATTATCTTCTTGGTAAATGGCGCTGTCTTCGGGAAACAATGTCTGCATCATGGAGTGCACATGGTCGGCCAAAATTTGTACATAGTCACTGGCAGTGACTCTACCTTTCAAGGTGATGATGGGGCCTGCAGAATACCAAGATATGGCTGCCCAAACCATGATTGCACCACCACTGTGTCATCACTTTCACACCTGCAAATCATGTAGTGTTTCCATATTTTTGTTCAACTAATATATGGTACAAGGCTTGGGGCAAAGGGGACCAAAAGGAATCCTAAGAATCCCTTCTTAAACCATGGAAAATTATACTATGTCCTCTTACTGTTTTCAAGGAGCTACATAACTAATAATACCAAACTTTCGAGAGGTCTTACTATTCTTGTTCACAGAAGCCCTTCTCTCCTTATGACTGTCAAGGGGGGGGGGGGGGAGGCAGTTTGGCATCCTTGCCCTGGGTGCTGTATGACCCCTTGTCCCAGCACTGCTGGAGAGTCTATTGATGCTTACTGCTGGGGGATCTAGTGTTGCATTGAGCAGGTGTATTATTGTTGCTGGGGGTGGGCTTTTGTTGCTGGTGGGGTCGGTTGTTGAAGAAAGGGATCTACTGTTGAGGGAGGGTGTATTGTTGCTGGCTGTTGGGGGACCTATTGTTGCTGGAGGGCATCTATTTTTGCACAGCAGTCCATTGTTGCTGGGGAGGTCTATTGTTTCTGGTGGATGAACTATTGTTGATTTGGGCTTATGTTGCTGGGGGTGAATTGTTGCTGGAAGGGATCTACTGTTGAGGGAGGGGGGGTCTATTGTTGCTGGCTGCTGCAAAGTCTATTGATGCTGGGCTGATGCTAGGAAATCTGTTGTTACCGCGGTACATTATTGCTGGGGGGGTCTATTGATGGTGGGGGAACCTGTCGTTGCTAGGAAGGGTCTATTGCTGCTGGGGATCTACTGTGCTGCTTTTCTTGTTAAATTCCATACAAATTACTTGTCACCACAAAATTATACTTGGTTCTGAAGTCTCTAAAAGGGGAGCTACTGAGAGGTGGGTAGGGGGTGAAGCCAAGGGATGGTGCCTGGAGGCGATGTGGGGGGGGGGGCGGCGGAGACAAGAAGTGGCTCATAAGGGGGGGGGGGGGGAGTTCCTGCACCTATTTGCTCAGAAAAAAAGCCCTGATTATATCTGTGTTATAATGTGCAAAAAGTAATTTTGTTTTTGGTGAAACTTTTTGGGTTTATGCTGATGTCTTGTCTTGCTCTTTACAGGCTGCGCCTTCCTTACATACTGTGAACGAGAATCTGCTCTGAAAGCTCAAAGTGCTCTGCATGAACAGAAGACTCTTCCTGGGGTAGGTCAAATGCTTTATTCCTACTGCAAGAGCTGGATTTTTCTATATTGGACCTAGCAACACGCTAACCCTCATATTAGTACAGAATGGGAACTGTTATTTAAAATGCTTTGGATTTGGAAATTGTCTAAGCCTTCGATCTGGAGCCATGCCTAAAATATTGAAGGTTACATTTCTAAATATCACTGCTTTTTCATACATTTGTACCTTATCTCTGTAGTCTGGGAGAGGTGAGAATTCTCTAAACTGAACCTCTATATCTAAATATATTTTTCGATAGCCACAAAGCATATAAATCCATTTTGTTTGCAATAGCTTTGCAAACCCAGCTGTGGGAGGGGCCCATCTCGTCCTTCAACTACAGGCTGCCTGCAGAAAACTTCAGGAGGGGGCGGAGACAAGACCAGTCACCCTACAAAAGGAAAGAGAGAAAAGACCAATGACCTGTCTTTATTACAGGAAGCCCCTAACCACGTAATGGATTACTGGACAAATCTGGAAGAAAAAATGCACAAAGCACACCAAGTCTCAATAGGGAACACACAGGCTCTTCTATCTACATCATGGGTGTCCAACCTTTTGGCTTCTCTAGGCCACATTGAGTGTAGAGAAATTTTCTCGGGCCACATATAAAATATATACTATAGTTAAGGTATATAAGTAATAAAACGGCGCCGCGCCCTTCCCGCACTGCCGCGCCCCCCCAGTACTAATTTAACACAACTAGAGGATGATCCCTTCCGAGGCAGCCTCTGCCTACAGTAAGTTGGAAGCCGCTGTGGTCCTGCCCCCGACACCCAACTTCCTTCCTCCCCAGCAAAAAAAAAAAAAAAATTGTCTGGGGGCAGTGGGCTGCATTGCCTGTGGTTCTGGGCCGCATAGGTTGGACATGCCTGATCTACATATTTGCTAAGCCCAGATTTTGACTTTAAGGTCATTCTGGTGTGTTTTTAAATTATAATTGTATTGATTTTCGAAGAGACCTTGACTGGCCCTCTGGCAACAGTGGCATGTTCCAGAAAAGCAGGTTTATTTTGGATATGCATATCCACTCCTGTGAGTTTCTTAGTCTCCGTGTGCTTTTTTTTTGCCATGTCAGCTACTGTAAGTTTATTGTGTTTAAATACCCCGCAGTTAAATCCCCTCCCGAAAAACTTTACCTAGTCAAACGTGAAGCAAATTCACATAAATGATTGGCCATTTAGTCACAACTGTGGTAGGGTTTTAGATACCAGACTGCTAATTCTACCAGCCCAGCACTGAAGACAGGCACTGTAACTGCATGCCATCAAAAAAAAAAAGAAAATTACAAAAAAAAACAGTAATGCTAACAACATTTTTGAAAAATTATTTGGAAAACCTAAAGTCTTTTTGGATAACAGATCCCATGCTAGTATTATAGGGGCCTAAAATGAACAAGAGATGTGTTGCTAAGTAGTATGTGATTAACTCCTTGAGGATTGTGTTCATTGTTTAATATCTCTAATTTGTGTGGAAGAAAGATTGTGACTATATGGACCCAGACTAATGAGATTAGTCATAGGCTTTTTGTATTTGGTAAAGTTCTTACCGACTTTTGGCCTAATTGGATAGCAGTGATTGGTTAAAAATTGGTTCTGAATTGTGTTTGCTTGGATAATTTCATATGGAGGGTAAGGATATCCAGATTCAATCTTCTGGATATTGTGATAAAGTGCACACTGTGGTTTGAATTTGAAGTTGTTTGTTATGTTGAAAACAAATATTTTTTTTACCAAAGAATTTCTGAAGTAAAAGAGTCGTTTGCAAAGTGGACTATCCTAAAGCAACCAAAACAAATTTATTTCTCACTGACTTTAACTCAGTAAACAGCAATGTGATTGGTTGCTTTGGGACGAGTTGCCATAGGTTTCATTGAATTTTGCATCATCACTAGCTGTAACACCACCTTACCTGTTGAACTCAATATTTACTTCAGAGGTTCCAATTCTAGGAAAGTTCAACCCAAGTGTTTGCATCTGTGTCTTTCAACTGTAATTGATTAAGATTTGTGGTACCCTGTATGGATTGGCTTTGAAACCTACACTTTTGTAGCTCAGGTTGTGCAATTAATAAAATGTAGATTAGGTAAAAGAGTTTAATTACTATTATCACTTAAGTTCGTTTTGTAAATTCTTGAGACATGTAATGCAATATTAAATGTGAATGACCCTATGAACAATTATTTTACTTGATCTGTTCATTTGATGACTCATTTGAACGGTTGGGTTGGTATAATGGTACTTCACAACTTCCAAACAGTTAATAGGGTGCAATTTCTTGGGCTAATAACAGGGCGGATCTTGGTGAAAGTGGGTGGATATGGAAGTGCTTGAGCAGGAGGAAGGTGTGGCCTACAATTGCCATTTTCTTATCACTGAAAAAGTTGTAAGGCGCTATTTCGTAAATGAGCGCATGCGTTTGTACATTAAGACATAGTTATAACAAGGCTTCGAGTTTATAGCTAGCTCTGCAAATATCAGAATTTTCATGCCTTCAATTTGGAAATTAGACGTTTGACGAAATGTTTGTAAGATAGCAGACTTGTCCGCATAATTCAAATACTTTGCAATGCAAAGGGCGCGGGGTTTTGCGTTCTTCAGAGTATAAACCCATCCTGTGAGCCCGTTCTACCACGCACGTGCCATGTAGCCCCAGAGCTGCGGGGATATTTTTTGCACAGAGTTCAGGGATGGCTGAGGGGGCAACGTTTTCCGGAACCCCAATAAATCGCAGATTGCTCCGTCTCAATCTATTTTCCAAGTCCTCCAGTTTATCCATTATAATGCGATTTAATTTATCTTGTGACTGTTCAGATCCTTGAAATTGGCACAGCTCATCCTCAACAGTAGAAAGACGGGATTCCACCTCATTGAGCATCTGGGAATGTGCTTCCAGCTCCTTTTTTATGCTGGCCATGCCAGCAGCCACGGCCTTCTCCACAGAGGCCGCGATGGTAGGGGATGCCTGGGCAATCTGCTCTGTGGATGTGCCAGGTATGGGAGACACAGGGGCAGAGGGCTGCTGGGGGGTGCCTGATTGCACCTGTGTGATGTCCATGGCTGCTGAATCCGCAGCAGCGCCGGAGTAGGCTGAGACCGGGGCCTCGATTTGTGATGGGGCCGGCGGAGGGCACAGGGGCGGCCTTTTCCAGAAACCGCTCCATCGGGCGGGATATAGAAGGTATCTGCCGGGGCCCTGGGACTCGATGGGCGATGGGAGAGGTGCGGAGGCTGGTGAGGTGTGCTGGGCAGGATTTTTAAGCAGTTTCGGGGGGACTCGCCGCGGGAGCTGCAGAACGCTCACCTACTCCATGCGGCGCCGGAACCGGAAGTATATCTATAGCTAGCTCTAATGCTTGGATATGTTTTAAGTATATACATACACAGGGAAAACCGCTCAGGTGTGTAGTGTCCAAAACATCCAAGTCAGGTGCTCGTTAGATCCGCAATCCAGGCAGCTGTATTCATTAGAAGTAGAAAACTGCACTCCGACTTGAAGATAAATAAAAATATATTTATTGAAGAATCCAAAAATCCATAGTTGACAAAAATATCAGAGACAGGGTACAAGACATAGTTGACGCATTTCACAAAATTAAATTAAAATTTATGATTAAGCAAATTTAATTTCGTGAAAAGCGTCAAATATGTCTTGTCCCCTGTCTCTGATATTTTTGTCAACTATGGATTTTTGGATTCTTCAATAAATATGTTTTAAGTATGACTCAATTAAGTCATCTTGGTTCTCAAGAATACATACAAAGAGAATAGATGAAAGCACCATTCTACAGGGGAGAAAGTATTTATTAGACTAAATAATATAAGGTAGAGATGTTCTGGTGCAGTTCCCTCATGGGTTCCTCACGCAAAACAGATGCCAAAATGTCCGACTGCCTACTCAAAGGTGCTATCAATGTTTTTTTTATGCCTTATCATCTGAAGAAGTTATGTAAATATTTAACAGTTATTTGATAATTTTTGAATGAGCACAGACATTTTTATCCAATCACCAAGAAAAGTCACCAAAGGTGCATTTCCAGTGATTTGGAACCACAAGTTAACCATGGAATATAAAAATTAATTCTTTGTTATAATCAGTTTAAAAACAATGAAAGGCAAGTACAAAAAAACACGCTCTTCTAGATGATGCATTCCATCTTCTTGGGTCTTTATCAAATCCATTGTGTCCAAGCATAAAATGACACATCACCGGTATGGTACCACCTTCTGCCATTTTACCAATTAATTAAAAATACATGGTAATTAATGCTTACACAAAGGAGAAGAATCCAGTGCATTTCTAATGAACCCTTTAAAAGTGCTACGAAATTTGCATGTCATAACTAAATGAGGAACAAATAAATTAAAAGCTCAAACCGTTATTATCTCACTACAGAATTACAAAACAAATGACGTTATTGATATAAAATAGAAAAAAATTCAATCTATATTAGACAGTCGAAAACCCTGTGAAAAGACAGAAACTGGTATACATCTGCCACAATGTTGGGGACCACCAACATTTTCTCATGGACCATCAGTGGTCCATGGACCACTGGTTGGCGACTACTGATCGAGATTGCTAAGTGTGGCATTCTATAGCATATATAAATGCATCTTGTTCAACAGCCATTATTAATCTGATTATCTCATTGTGGAGTTAATGTTAAACAAAAAGTAAGGGCAGGCAAAGAATCTACATGTTTCACATAGTCCATCTGCTTTATCAGGACTCCATTGTCATCTACAGTGTGAAGTGTGTGAACACTTAGCAATCCAGATTAATACGTTTTGCACTGTTTGGTTGTATAAAATAGTAAGAGACATCCAAAAGGCCTATGCATTGCATGGTGACCACACACTTCATTAGGACAACAATGTTGTTTATAGAGTACAACACTTAGTAATCTAGATGGTTAAGTGTTGCACTCTTTAGCATATATAATAAATCCAACTTATTTACCAGCCATCATTATCAGTTTATTCAGTTTTATAGCTAACGTTGAAAAAATATTAAGAAAAATCCAAAGAATCTATGCATTTCACAGGATCCATCCTCTTCATCAGGACTACAATACCATCTACAGAGCTCATAGTTCAACACTTAGTAATCTAGATTGTTAGGTGATGTACTCTGTAGATGACAACAAAGTCTTGATGAAGCAGATGGACTAGGTGAAGCACATAGATTTGTTGAATGTTTCTTACTATTTATTGCTAAGATTGCTAAGTGTTGCACTCTACACTCTGTAGCATATGTAAAAATTCCATTTAATTCAACAGCCATCATTAATCAGATTATTCAGTTTTATAGCTAATGTTTAACAGATAGTAGGAGGCATTTAATATGTATGAGTTTCATGAAGTCCGTCTGTTTTATCAGGACTACATTGTACAGAGTATAGAGTGCAACACTTAGCAATCTAGATTGCTAAGTGTTGCACTCTGTAGATGTCATCATTGACCTGATGAAGCAGATGGACTCCATGAAACGAGTAGACACTTTGGATGTCTTATGCTGTATGAGACAACCAAAGCGTGCAAGACTTAGGGTCCTTTCACACGGGCTTTCCAATCAGGTCCATCTTTTAGTTTTTCAGGCGGACCTGATTGGCCCCTTAGTCTCCCCTATGGAGTGGCCGATGTCTGCTGACACTCGCTGCTATCCGATCTGATCCTGCCCTCAAAACCCAGACAGACAGTGGTCCTATTTTCCATCCGTCTGGTGGCTCAGATAGGATCAGCTTAAAGTGGACAGATGGTCCAATTCCACCTGATTTCCCCATAGAGGAGAGCGGGACTATGTCTGTGTCTGCTCTTCACAGCGGAGCAGACAGGACCTGTCATCTGTCTGCTCAGTGGGGATCAGCGGAGTGATATCCCGCTGAGCAAGCGAAATCTGCACGACAGGGGTGCCTGAGTAAAAGGGGCCTTAGTAACCTGAACTCTGCACTGTAGATGAGACATCATAGTCCTGATGAAGTGGATGAACTCCATGAAATGCGTAGACTCTTTGGATGTGTCTTACTATTTGAGTATCATTACCTACAACACTGACTAATCTAATTAATGATGGCTGGCTGTAAAATAAGATGGATTTATATTTGCTAATTGATATTGGATAATTGAGTTTCATCATTTCTGTGTATTTATTCTGATTCTTTTGTATGTAATGTCTTTTGTCCTTTATCGAAAAAAAAAAAAAAATTTAGCATTAATAAAATTATATTTTTCCATACAATTCTTGCCGTATAGATTTTGTGGTATGTGTTAACACATAAATCCTAAAATAATATTGGTTTTCTGTTGTCACTATAGTGTGTCTTTTACAATTTGCTGTTTTAGTCACACTGGCCTACCGGGAGGACTGAATACAGCATAACAACAAAATAGGCAAACTAAGCGACTTGCATGCTTTATTCTCCACTGGTACATATACTAAATGTCTCTTTGTGCTGCCTTGAGGAATCACTATATGTATTTGTCACAGCAGAACGCAGTACAGCAAGCGTGTGTTGTGTGTATGTAGATTAGATGTCTTACCAGCCTCCCCCGTTATAGGTTGGCACATGGGACTTGTTAAGCCATGATTATATCCGGAAATACATACATACCTCCTCTGGGAGCTGTGGGGTTAAATATTTACCTTTCTGCTTTAATTCATCACTTTATGTTGACTCGCTACAGTTATTCGGAGATATTGTCTGCTGGAATCATTTGGGAATACGGCAAAGTGTCCAAATTGCTTACATTCTGCAAGTCACTGTAAAGAAAACCTTGGCAAATCGTTTCCTTGCAATGTAAAGAAAGGACTGTTTTTCTATCCCGTCCAATCATGGAATACAACCAAATGACAGAATATTTTCGTGTCTCTAATGGCAAGAATTTTTTCACCCTAAAACGCTTGCCGTTGGATTAGGAAACATAAAGATGTTGAAATTATGATCTCTTTATTTATAAGGTTTTATACTATCCAGCTCTTTTCTTGAACCCATTTTGCTGTAGGAAGAGTTAAATAAGAATTCCAGGTATGGATAATTTAACATAGTTACATTGGACCAGATTGGACCAGTGTAAAAATTTCATATGCCATACCTGTGGGATCCCTCTAGAACAGTCATTCTCAACCAGGTTTCCATGGAGCCCTAGGGTTCCTCCGGGGATGTAGAAAATGGAAAGAAAGATGGCACACCAGCCTAGACCATTATCCCACATGAATTTATTAGAGAATAAAATAAAAACTACACTCAAGCATGAGAATATAAATCCGCTTTACTGAGCCACCCATCCATAGCTCGAAAGTCCTGGATCCGACAGTGGGGGAGCCACACTAGGGCCCCTAGCCAGCTAGGGCTATGATACTTAAGTGCAAGAGTGTTTTGCTATCTGTTCCTCCAGGGGTGGCTAGGGGTTCCTTGAGCTGTGGCTAACTGACCTCCTATCTGATAGTGACTGCTTAGACCCAGGCCCAGCACCACTTGGCATACTTTCCACTTACCACCACCAACTAAAAAGAGATTTTCCTAATGACCCCCAATGGACTAATCTCACTAGGGGTTCCCCGAAACCTGAAAACAATTTCCTCTGGGGTATAAAGGTTGAGAAAGGCTGCTCTAGAAGCTGGAAATCACTGTAGTAGACATCACTACTCCAGTGATCTCCACTAGCTTCCGGATCCCATGCCAAACAGCTGCCCGGCTGCATTGTGAACACACAATGTCAGCCACTCTGCATGGGAACTATTCAGAGAACCCTTTGCATTCTCTCAATGAATGCATAGCATTCTCTGATTAAGCGAGGTGGAGGGCTGGGCAGTGACATCATGGCGAAAGCCCTGAGCGAATGCATTCCCTTATTCAGGTTGGCAGATGGAGACCAGCAAAACTATGGTTCAAGCCTCTAATTTTACGACCTCTTGATCTCTTGTGATTAGGAGCTTGTAAAGCTTTCAAGTTTGATCACTGTGCATAAGAATTTGGTTTTTATTTTTGTAGAATTATAGGCTAATGAAAAGAAAAAAAAAAGGTCAAAGCCTTTTGCGCACAGAAGTAAGAAATTACTGATGTTTATACTCAGGATCTTGTTGACAGAAAGATACTGAGTAGAATGTTCCATAAAGACCTTGCGTACGCATGCACATAAGTGCATATATGTGCGTATTCATGTACATGTGAAAAATACTTCTTAAGCCTCTTCTAGTTGCCAATGTTGCGTACACACATGTCTGCGCAAAAATCACTGCACTCAAATGTAAAATGTTCTATTTTTTTATTTTACGGCTCTGTACTCATCGCTGTATTACTGATCTTTACACAGCTGTGTGCATTGTTTGCACCTGTGTTCATATCATTACAAAACGTGGGCAAGAGATGTAATACAAGTGAAAGGTCTGGCTTCGATAGTTGCATACTAATTGTTTTTCTTTAGGGCTCATTCACATCAGCAATGCAAGAACAAGGCAATATGCCAATTGTCTTTCGCATATGGCTATTATTACAGATGATTGCAAAATGAGAAAACAGTGGGGCAATGCAGTGGGAAAAGCTAAGAAAATTCTAGGATGCATCACTAGAGAGATCACCAACAGGAGGAAGGAGGTCCTGATTCCTCTATGTAGATCTTTAGTTATCACTAGAGGAATCACCAGTATGAAGAAGGAGGTCCTGATTCCTCTATGTACATCTTTAGTTATCACTAGAGAAATCACCAGTATGAGGAAGGAGGTCCTGATTCCTCTATGTAGATCTTTAGTTATCACTAGAGAAATCACCAGTATGAGGAAGGAGGTCCTGATTTCTCTGTATAGATATTTAGTTATCACTAGAGAGATCACCAGAAGGAGGAAGGAGGTCCTCATTCCCTTATATAGATCTTTATATAATTTGAGGGATCACCAGCAGGAGGAAGGATGTCCTAATTCCCCTATATAGATCTTTATATCACTTGAGTGATCACCAACAGGAGGAAGGAGGTCCTGATTCCTCTATATAGATCTTTAGTAAGACCTCTTTCAGAATACTGTGTCCAGTTCTGGAGTCCTCGTCTAGAAAAAGATATTGCTAAGACAGAACAGGTCCAGACGGGCAACAAAAATGGTGAAAGGTCAGAGGGATAAAACATATCAGGAGAGGCTTCAAGAACTTGATGTACAGCCTGGAGAAAAAAAGAAAAGGGGGAGACATGACTGAAACCTTTTAAATACATCAAGGAGGTGAATAAGGTTCGAGGGCAGTATTTGCAATATGAAGCCAAGATCAAGAACACGGGGACATGGACCTCACACTTACTGGAGGAACGTTCAAAACTAATCTTAGAAAGTATTATGTTACTGAATGGAATAAAGTTCCAGAAGAAGTAGTGAGTCAGTCAACAGTAAGTGGCTTTAAATATGCTTAGGACAAACATAGATCTATTCTCAGACAAAAGAAGGCAAAAAAACAAAATAAAAACAAAATAAAAACATATATAACTTGAAAAAAATGGGTAGATGTGATGTCTATATTTCTATGGCTTAAAAAAAAAAAAAAATAGGACACCTTTTGCATAGTACAGTGAGTTCCATAACCCAATAACATATTGCAATCTGCCACAATGCATAGAATGACATAGAATTTTAAAAAGTCCTAAAATAAAAAGCATAATAACGACACACCATAATTGCACATCAGCACACTCACACATTATGCACACTTGTTTCACATGGTGTGGTGCGAACGAAACCCTTACCTATTTTTCAACCTCATCCCTCCGTATCCCAGCAAACCTGTTTTCTTATCCTGGCAGAGGATACAGTAAACTGCTCTCTGGATACAACAGAATCTTTTACAGAAAACACATCTAAATTATATCTAAGGGCAGGGGAAATCAACACGTTCGCCGGGGGAGGGATAGAAAGACGTTGCTAAAGAGTACGGAGGCAAAGAGCACTAAAATTATATTTAACAAAAAAAAAAAAAAAAAAGATTTTCTTTAATTATTGCTCTGCAAACCTGCTGTACAAACCTGTGAATGCGGCCCAGAACATATTTACAATGATCACAAAAAGTTTGGAGATGGTGGCTTAACGTTTCAGATCGTTGGCTAAAAAAAACGGCATTCTGGATGCCGAAAATGCGTAGATAAAAAGCAACATAGAAAGATCTGCCTATCTGATTGTTGTCTTTAACCACTTAAGCCCCGGAAGATTTTACCCCCTTCCTGACCAGGGTTTTTTTTGCGATTTTTTTACTGCATGACTTTAACGGACAATTGCGCAGTCGTGCGACGCTGTACCTAAACGAATTTGACGTCCTTTTTTTCCCACAAACAGAGCTTTCTTTTGGTGGTATTTGATCACCTGTGCGATTTTTTGATCATGCGCTATAAACAAAAAAAGAGCGTCAATTTTGCAAAAATAACAATATTTTTCACATTTTTTTATATGAAATTCCCCCCAAAAAAATTTAAAAATCAACATTTTTTAACATTTTCGGCCAATTTGTTTTATGCTACCTATGTTTGGTAAAAAAAAATACCAAAAAGCGTATTTTGATTGGTTTGCGCAAAAGTTATCGCGTTTACTAACAAAGGGAAAGATTTTTGTCATTTTTGGTGGGTTTTTTTTAACGAGTAATGGCGGCGATCTGCGATTTTTTTTTGCGGGACTGCAAAATTGCGGCGGACAGATCTGACCCTTGACTGACATTTTTGACACTTTTGGGGTTACCAGTGACATTACTGCAGTAATCAGTGCTATACATATGCACTGTTACTGTAAAAATGACACTGGCAGGGAAGGGGTTAACTGTATTGGAGAGGGAGGGGTTAAGTGTGTCCTAGGGGCGTGTTTCTAACTGTGATTGGACATGGCTACTATTGTAAAAACAGAGATCAACGGTCCTACATAGTAGAACTGTCTGATCTCCATTTTTACACAGGGGAGAATGACAGGCGGCTTGTTTACATTAGCCGCCTGCCTTTCTCCCTTCCCGGCGAACGATCGCGAGTGACCGGCGGACATCGGGTCCGCCGGTCACACGCACCGACTTGTTAGGGAACGAGCCAGGACGGGCGCGTGCCTCAGCGGGCGCGCGCTCGCCCGCTATTGGCTCACAAGCTAGTGACAGGCTAGTGACGTACCGGTACGTCACTTTGCCTGGCCGGGGCTGACCGCTGCAGTATATGTACTTGCGGCGGTCGGCAAGTGGTTAATGTGAATCTTTGCTTTTCCCATGCACAAAGTTACAATGCTTAAGGCTGAGCACACATAGTTACATAGTTAGTCTGGTTGAAAAAAGACACCTAGTTCAACCAATAAAAGGGGAAAAAAAGGCAATTTAATGCGTGTGTACAATTTCCTTTGGATCTAGCAACAACTATGTAGTACTAGGGTCTGCCTGATTAGATGAAAATTGAATGAGTTGTTTAGGGTTGTCTTCATAAGCCATAGTTTTGGTAAATTGTACATAGAATTTATCAAATTGTATAATGTATAGCCAGCTTTAATGCAGACCTTTACAGACACATATACTTGACCTCCTCTAGCCCCTACTACGTTGGTCAGCCTCTAGAAGTGAAAGGCCAGAGTAAAGCCTGCTCAAATTGTGGCCAAACGTCAGCAAAATTCGAGTAGAGGGCACTACTCAACTTGACAACAGATGATTTTTCAGTAGACTTTTGTCTAAGGAGCCAGGTGTAAAATTGCTGGCCGAACAGTGACTGTCCCACATCCACATTAGATGCAGTCACCAATCAGGTATACAGTGGACGCGGGTTGCACTGACTGGTGAAAATCAAAAGGCAGTAGGGGAGGTTCTTTTATTCCTGCTGTATAGCTATTTGCTTAGAATTTTCTAATGGAATGGGTTACATGGTCCTACCAAAAATGCAAAATGTCACCAGCACACCATTGAGGTACAAAATGGGACATTTATTAGTCACCACCAAAATACGACATTTTAGGGTTGCTGATGACCCTTTCCTCAATCTGTGATGATGGTGGTCCTTCCAAAAATGCAAACTGTCACCACCAAAGTGCAAAGTGCAACATTTCAAGGCCACTAAGGACTCCTTCCTTAGGTGATAGTGACTGCGGTCCTACCAAAAAGGCAAAATATCACCAGCTCACCATGAAGGTACAACATGAGACATTTATTAATCACCACCAATGTGTGACATTTCATGGTCACCAAGGACTCCTTCCTTAAACAATAGTGACCATCACTATTGCTTGAGGAATGGGTCCTTAGCTGTCCTGAAATGTTGCACTTTGCATTTTAGTGGTGACTAATTGAATGTCCTGTTTTGTACCTTAATGGTGTATTGGTGACATTTTGCATTTATGGTTGGAACAGTCACTATCTCTTGAGGAAGGGCTCTTGGTGGCCATGAAATGTCACACTTTGTACTTTGATGGTGCCATTTGACATTTTTGATTTTTGATAGGGCCATGGTCACTATTCCTTTAGGTGGTCACTATTCCGTGAGGACAGGGTCCTTAGTTGTCCTGAAATGTTGCATTTAGTGTTTTGCATTTGTGGTAGGACCGCAGTCACTGGAGCAATGGCTCTTAGTAACCATGAAATGTCACACCTTGCACTTTGGTGGTGCCATTTGGCATTTTTGATAGGGCCATGATCACTGTTCATTGAGGAAAGGGTGCTTAATTGTTCCAAAATGTTGCACTTTGTTTTTGAGCGCTGATTATTAAGCCCCCGTTCACACTGGGGCGACCTGGTCGCCTGACAGGTCGCCGTAGGTCGCCTTCCATAGAGAAGCTGCGGACCCGTTCTAATACGAGCGACACAAGTCGCTCCGACTTAGAAAAAGGGTCCGGAGCTTCTTTGGGGTGACCCGGAGCGACCTGCATAGACTTCAATGTTACCCGATGTCCGCCGGTCACACGCACCGACTTGTTAGGGAACGAGCCAGGACGGGCGCGTGCCTCAGCGGGCGCGCGCTCGCCCGCTATTGGCTCACAAGCTAGTGACAGGCTAGTGACGTACCGGTACGTCACTTTGCCTGGCCGGGGCTGACCGCTGCAGTATATGTACTTGCGGCGGTCGGCAAGTGGTTAATGTGAATCTTTGCTTTTCCCATGCACAAAGTTACAATGCTTAAGGCTGAGCACACATAGTTACATAGTTAGTCTGGTTGAAAAAAGACACCTAGTTCAACCAATAAAAGGGGAAAAAAAGGCAATTTAATGCGTGTGTACAATTTCCTTTGGATCTAGCAACAACTATGTAGTACTAGGGTCTGCCTGATTAGATGAAAATTGAATGAGTTGTTTAGGGTTGTCTTCATAAGCCATAGTTTTGGTAAATTGTACATAGAATTTATCAAATTGTATAATGTATAGCCAGCTTTAATGCAGACCTTTACAGACACATATACTTGACCTCCTCTAGCCCCTACTACGTTGGTCAGCCTCTAGAAGTGAAAGGCCAGAGTAAAGCCTGCTCAAATTGTGGCCAAACGTCAGCAAAATTCGAGTAGAGGGCACTACTCAACTTGACAACAGATGATTTTTCAGTAGACTTTTGTCTAAGGAGCCAGGTGTAAAATTGCTGGCCGAACAGTGACTGTCCCACATCCACATTAGATGCAGTCACCAATCAGGTATACAGTGGACGCGGGTTGCACTGACTGGTGAAAATCAAAAGGCAGTAGGGGAGGTTCTTTTATTCCTGCTGTATAGCTATTTGCTTAGAATTTTCTAATGGAATGGGTTACATGGTCCTACCAAAAATGCAAAATGTCACCAGCACACCATTGAGGTACAAAATGGGACATTTATTAGTCACCACCAAAATACGACATTTTAGGGTTGCTGATGACCCTTTCCTCAATCTGTGATGATGGTGGTCCTTCCAAAAATGCAAACTGTCACCACCAAAGTGCAAAGTGCAACATTTCAAGGCCACTAAGGACTCCTTCCTTAGGTGATAGTGACTGCGGTCCTACCAAAAAGGCAAAATATCACCAGCTCACCATGAAGGTACAACATGAGACATTTATTAATCACCACCAATGTGTGACATTTCATGGTCACCAAGGACTCCTTCCTTAAACAATAGTGACCATCACTATTGCTTGAGGAATGGGTCCTTAGCTGTCCTGAAATGTTGCACTTTGCATTTTAGTGGTGACTAATTGAATGTCCTGTTTTGTACCTTAATGGTGTATTGGTGACATTTTGCATTTATGGTTGGAACAGTCACTATCTCTTGAGGAAGGGCTCTTGGTGGCCATGAAATGTCACACTTTGTACTTTGATGGTGCCATTTGACATTTTTGATTTTTGATAGGGCCATGGTCACTATTCCTTTAGGTGGTCACTATTCCGTGAGGACAGGGTCCTTAGTTGTCCTGAAATGTTGCATTTAGTGTTTTGCATTTGTGGTAGGACCGCAGTCACTGGAGCAATGGCTCTTAGTAACCATGAAATGTCACACCTTGCACTTTGGTGGTGCCATTTGGCATTTTTGATAGGGCCATGATCACTGTTCATTGAGGAAAGGGTGCTTAATTGTTCCAAAATGTTGCACTTTGTTTTTGAGCGCTGATTATTAAGCCCCCGTTCACACTGGGGCGACCTGGTCGCCTGACAGGTCGCCGTAGGTCGCCTTCCATAGAGAAGCTGCGGACCCGTTCTAATACGAGCGACACAAGTCGCTCCGACTTAGAAAAAGGGTCCGGAGCTTCTTTGGGGTGACCCGGAGCGACCTGCATAGACTTCAATGTTATGAAGTCCGTGCCGGCCGCTCCGAGGTCGCGGGGCGAGCAGCGCGCCGCGACCTATGAGGTCGCCAGGCAAAGTAGCGTCGCCCCAGTGTGAACGGGGCCTAAATGTCTCATTTTATACCTCAATCGTATGCTGGTGACATTTTCCACTTTTGGTGGGATCACAGTCACTATCTCTGGAGGAAGGGCTCTTAGTGGCCATGAAATGTCACACTTTGCTCGTTGGTGGTGCCATTTGACACTTTTGATAGGGCCATGGTTACTTTTGCTTGAGGAAAGGGTCCTTAGTTGTCCTGAAATGTTGAGCTTAGCGTTTACTAGTAACTAATAAAGGTCCCATTTTGTGCCCCAATGGCATGCTGGTGACATATTGTATTTTTGGACTTACTGATTACGCCATTCATCAGGTTCACCATGGCACGCATAGAGTGCACTGGATTTGATGGATTTTACATGGTCCTACCAGGTTCTTCCTGAATTATGGGGGGTGAAGAAAGGGTGTATATATTCTGATAGGAGCAGGAAATTAAAGTGAACCATTGAACTCATAAGTACTGTATAAGTTTGACATTCTGGATGCCAAAAAGATTTCTAGGTAAATAGAAGCAGGGCTTTTTTTCAGCGGGAACGCGGGGGAACGCAGTTCCGGCACCTCCAGAACTTACTGTATGTAATAGTAAGAGGTGCTGAGGTGTGCTGCAGGGTCTATTGATGCTTGCTGTGAGGGGATCTACTCTAACTGGAGGGGATTTATTTTAGCAAGGGGGTATATTGTTGCTGGTGGGGGATCTATTGCTGCTGGGGATGGGTTCTATTTTGCTGGGGGGGGGGCAGTTTTTGCTGGGAGAGATCTACTGTTGAGGGAGGGGTCGATTGATGCTAGCTGTAGGGAAATCTATTGTTGCTGCTGGAGTCTATTGTTCCTGGGGGGGGGGGGGGGTTGTGGTCCATTGTTAGGAGGATCTATTGTTGCTGGCTGCAGGGGAACTATTTTACTACGTTTCTTGTTATCACTCCCAAATTGTATACAAAATGACTTAGCACCACAAAATTATATTTGGTTCTGTATTGTCTAAAAGGGCAGTATTGGGAGGTGGGTAGGGGATGGAATCAAGGAATGGTGGTGGGGTGGAACCAAGGAATGGTGCTCGGAGGTGGATAGGGGGGTGGAACCAAGGAATGGTGCTCGGAGGTGGATAGGGGGGTGGAACCAAGGAATGGTGCTCGGAGGTGGGTAGGGGGTGGAACCAAGGAATGGTGCTTGGAGGTGGGACCAAGGAAAGGTGCTTGGAGGTTTGTAGGGCCAGAGAAAAGGAGTACCTCAGAAAGAGGGGAGTTCCTGCACCTATTGTCTGAAAAAAAAAGCCCTGAATAGAAGAAATACAAAAAGAAACATCACAAATTGGGGAGATGTTGCCCAAAAGTCCTTTAAGAACCAATAAAGCAGTGACATGCAATGGTGGATGACCCTTTTAAAACAGACCTATGTGCTGTGTGCAGCACATGACATCAAAAAGGAGATGATCCTTATTCTAATGAATTTGTGTTTTCCTGACTTATGTCATCTCTCAAGGACTTATTATCTACAGGTCAATTAATTATCCAGGGAATCAATTAGATGTAAACTGGCCTCGACCAACCTCGGTTGCCATAACCCCGTTGCCATCTAATTTCCCTACGTAGTTGTAAATCACATATCAATCTGCTTGACTTCCTCTTTGACGTATGCAGGTATACAGACCATTAGTCAACACCGAGGACTAAATGCGGCACCGTGGGCGCCGGCAGCAAAATTTCCAAGAGCCAGAATACTTTTTTTTTTTCTTTCTTTTATTATGTTCAGCCATTTATTGTGTCATTGCAGTCTTGTATAACCTTTCGAAAATTTCTCAATTACAGCTTTAATACAGTACGAGTCGGCAATGTAACCCGCGGTTCATATATCTCTTTAATAAAGTTTATTGATTTTTAAATAAACTTTATTGATTTTTCAAATATAAACAAAATTAAAGAATTGGGGCGAGGGGTTGGGCTATATATTTCAGACCATTAGTACATTTATTATAGCATGAGGTTTTTTTTTTTTTCCCATATATATAATTTATTAAGTCTGCATATGAATCACATTAACAGGGAATGTTTTGATGAATGTGTTCTTATTGTGTTTTTTAACCCTAGAGTGTCCGTAACTGTTTAATTGGGTTGAATGCTGCTTATATTGATTCTTATTGCAAATATATTTTCAGTACAAAATATTTTAGAGTCTAATCATACTTATTTGCACCCCCTTCCTCCAGCGCCTTTCAGTGCACACATTTCCTGACCCCCCCACCACCATCACCATCAACTGGGGCGCTCCCCCCCAAAATTCCAGCAATGGTAGGACCAGCTAAAAGTCCTACCAGTATTGCAGGGCAATAATTAGCTATATAATTAGTTTTCCAATTTAGGTCTTCTTCAAATCCTACATTTTAAAATCCATGGCAACCTATTAGAACTGATTATGTACTAGGCATACTTTAGACTATGGAAAGGATATTTAACCAAAGGTCTTATTTTTCTACTTTTGAAAAGAGCAAGGATGGCTTTGAATGTCTGTTGGGTTTTTATGGTTACCTGTGGTCCTATTTGAGAGATTTCCCCCCATATCCCCCTTTTACTGGGACAGGAAGTGAGATGAAATTTCCTTAACATGGAGACACCAGTAATGTTATGGTAGATTAGCTCCTTCTCCATCCTTTTACAGTTTGAACAGTAAGGGAAACAATAACTGTACTGATTCTATGAAGCTAAAATTAAATGCACCCTGTTGAGAATGCTCCTTGTGGGTGGAGTCTTGAAACAAGGAGTTCCTTCCCCACCCCTTAAACATTTGAACAGTAGGGGAACATTTTGATGTAGAAATAACTACACTGATTCTACAAAGTTGAAATTCAGTGCACCATGTTGAGAAGATGTCTTGTGGGTGTAGCCTTGAAACAAAGAGGGAAAAATTGATGTAGTAATGATCACACCGCTTTTGAGCAGCTGAAATGTAAGCCCCTCGTGGGTGGGCCCTAAAATAGCAATTTCCTCACCTCTTCAATCTCAGGTTCGATAAAGGCCAACTGCATTGCAATGGCAATAAGTCCATTACTTCAAAGGCACCATATATTCCTCCACAATCATGTCTCTGCAAGAGGGTGGAACATCAATGGAAAGCTTTGGGTGAGGAATCACAATTATTACACTAGGTGGTTTTGAAGAGCATGCAACGTCAGATACGTTGGCTATAAATATATCCATTACAGGAAAATAGGCTTACCTCACCTGCTTCTAGTGCTTGGAAACTGTGCGTCAGTTGTAGAAAGCAAAATTAAATAAAGGTTCTCTCCTAGAATTGTGCACATTAGCACAGCGTTTAGTGGGATTGGAGACTATTTTCTGATAACTTTAACTAAAACACATGCTTAAATATTTAGAAGTGGCTTGTATTTTGAGATGATTCTCTGTAGCAAGCAGAAAATTCTTTGCATGTTGTTTAAAGCATGCTTTGAAAAATGTTTCAGCTCATCACAGTGCCCATTAGTAAGTGGGGGAATTTGCTCTGCAATAAGAGGGTAGATCGGAAAGTCTTGGGTCGTGCTACATGTATGACTTTAAGGACATAGTTGTGTTACCTTTTTTTCAGTCGATATATACCATATATATCAGATATTACCAGTTTAGTGTAATGAAAATGCACTATGTTGAGCTCAGTAATCATAATGCATTCTCACCTACAATATTTGGCCAAAAGTAGGTAGACCGCCCTCCAAATGAGTTCAAGTGTTCCCAGTTGAGGGTACCAATAATACTACAACATACAAAAACATTTTGGATGATTGTGTGCTTCCACCCTTCTGGTAAAAGTTTGGGGAGGGTTATTTTCTATTCCAGCATGACTACGCACGTGTGCACAAATCCGGCTCCATAAAGATATGGTTTGATAAGCTTGGTGAGAAAAGACTACAAGCACTGAACTTATTCTCTCTGGAGAAGAGACGATTGAGGGGAGATATGATATCAATGTACAAATATTGTACTGGCGACCCTAGCATAAGGAACAAACTATTCAGAGAAAGGGAATACAATAAGACACGTGGCCACTCACTAAAACTAGAGGAAAAACGGTTTAACCTTAAAATACATAGGGGGTTCTTCACTGTAAGAGAAGTAAGGATGTGGAATTCTCTTCCGCAAACAGTCGTATCAATAGGGAGCATCGATAGTTTCAAAAAACTATTAGATGGGCACCTTAAAGACCACAACATACAGGGGTATACAATGTACGGTTAACAGCAAACACACACGCACATCATAGGTTGAACTGGATGGACTGATGTCTTTTTTCGACCTCACCAACTATGTAACTATGTGTAGAGGAACTAGAGCATTGTTTCACAGCCCTAGTCCTCAAGTACCTCCAGCAGGTAATTTATTCAGTATTTTCTTCACCTTGCAACCATGGCCGGTTGGGGGTACTTAAGGGAATGAGCAAGGGAAATACTGAACTAGAGTGACTCAGCCAGAGCCTAGACCCTACTGAAAACTTGGAACTTGGGATGTAATTTTTCTTTGTATAACATCAGTACCCAACCTAACAAACATTTTTTTGGGCATTCCGACAGACGCATCATAACATTTATTAGAAAGGCTTCCCAGATGCCTGTTATAACCCGCAAAAAAAGTGTGGGAGCTCTGCATTAATCCCCAACAATTAGGAATTGAATATCCAACACGCTCCTATAGGTGTGATGGCCATATTGTGTACATACAGTACGTGTATACCCACCTACAGATGTTCTTCAGATAGGAGTTAAACTGGTTAAGCTTTTCCCATGATTGGTTTATTTTAAGATGATCAATATTATTAGTAGTTTTGTACAGGTCTTCTTGTGCAGCATCATTCCCTTTCCTCACAAACGCATTTTTGAGCACAAACTCCAACAGACACACTCTAAAATCTGGTGGAAATTGTTCCTGGAAGAGTGCAGGATATTATAACCCCCACAAGGGTGGATGAATGCTCAATATTAATCCCCAACATTTGGAAATAAGGCGTCCAACAAGATCCTATAGATGTGATCTGACACATGTACAACTACACAGGTTGAACTGGATGGACTATTGTCTTTATTCAACCTTACCTACCATGTAACTATGTCACTATGTGATGGTCATATAGAGTATATCCACCTACAGATGAAAGAGTTAGAGGCGGTTCACATAGGTGCGACCCGACTTGCCGGGGGCGACCTGTGAAGTCGCGGTGCATAGCGTGCACCGCGACCTCGGAGCGGCATGCACGGACTTCATATCATTGAAGTCAATGCAGGTCGCTCCAGGTCGCCCCGAAGTAGTACAGGTCCCTTTTTCTAAGTCGGAAAGACTTGTGTCGCTCCTATTAGAACGGGCTCTGTGCTAATCTATGGCAGGCGACTTGTCAGGCGACCAGGTCGCCTGACAAGTCGCCCCAGTGTGAACCGGCTCTAAAACTCAACGCGGCCAGACAATGTATCCCCGCACTCCGGAGATCCACACATGCCCCATCTATCAAACAATGGCTCTTACGCATTACAAAAGTGGCTGAGATGGAGGAACTTATCTACATTGCAAGAGACACCCCCTCCAAATATTATAAAAAATGGGCCTGCTGGATCCACTACACCCCAACATCTGAATTTACCCGTCTTTACCAATAAAGACCCTCACTTATGGAACCTTTCCCTTGATGCTTGTACTCCCCTCATTCACCAACCTCTTCCAGGGCTTACCTTGCCCCGCCCTTACTCATTGTGGCATGTTTGCCAATTTCACCACCCCCCCCTTTTTTTTGTCCTTTCTCTCTCTCTCTCTTCCTCCTCTCCCTCCTCTCCGTCTCTTCCCTTCCCTTTCTCACTTTCCTACCTTTCCCCCTTGGTGTCCTTTACATTTCTGCCCCTGCTGGGTGCACGTTTGCCTCCGGGCAGGCCCGATAGGCAACTCACCCCCTACACGTCCCACGCATCAATGGCTTGGCCATTGTAACACTGACAACCCCAGCTTCCCCGTCCTTGGGAGCTTTGCACCCAGGGTATGGGCCCTGCCCCGGACTTACCCCGACTGTATAGTTTTACGACGTGTGGGGTTTCCTTGCTCCTAAGAGCCTCCCCTCCCTCTCTTTCTTTTTGAATCCGCAGAAAGCTTGGGCTTGGCTCTGTCCTCGGATACTCGGTCCCCTTCCTTGTTTTGATGTCAACCAGACGCCATACAGTTTACTTTTCTAATCTGTTGTTTTTTCTCCTGCTACCATTATTATGCTTCCGGTCCTCATTGAATCCCCGCAATTTTCAGGCCGGCTAGTTGACTTCTGTTAGCATTGTTCTTCTCCGAGTTTCTGTATGATTACATGTTTCATTTCAACAGTATTGTACCTTAATAAATAAATAAAAAAAAAAAAAGAAAGAGTTAAACTGCTTAGGCTTTTCCGACGATGGGTTTACTTTAAGATGACCGATATTGTTAGTAGTTGTGTGCAGCGTTATTGACACTAAGCGAAAGAAAATAAAGTTCATTTGTTCCCCCTACACTGCCTTTCCCTGTGTATCTGCCTATATATATATATATATATATATATATATATAGTCTGTTTGTGCCCCCCCCCCTGCACTGTAACCCTTTCCCTTTATTGCAGACTAGAGGTAATGAAGACTCTCTGACAGCCAGAGGGATCATCTATACTGCGTCAATGTATAGAAGGCCGTCCGGCTCAGAGGAAGTAAAACCTTTATTGAAAGCACCTGCAGCCAAGTTATTACATTTTTAATTTCCTCCTAAATCAGAAAGTATTTATTTTTTTGTTTTCCGGTTCGCAGAGCCTACGGGCAATTTTATCCTTCAGATAGTCGTAGAGCTTTCATGAGGAACCCAGGGCTGTCGAGATGAGGAACCACAATTTTCAGGCAACAGCTGCCAGAGAATGGCGGGGCTCGGCGGGCAGTGCTTGAGGACCAGGATCACTTTCCTCCAGGGTCTGGATGGATATGCTTTGTGTTTTTCTTCCTAGGTGCGCCAACTTATACTCCACTAGCTTACATCGGGCAGGGACAAATCTCCCAGAGTACTAGGAACAAGCTTTAAAAACCTAGGAGCCTTCATTACGCAACCTTCATATGACTATATAAGTCAATACATCATTTTATTGAAAGCAAAGGTTCCCCTTTAAAACCTGCTATGAAAAAATATAGTTATAATAAAGCTAAGATCTCCCATACTGCAGTATGAATATACAGTGCCTTGCAAAAGTATTCGGCCCCCTTGAACTTTGCGACCTTTTGCCACATTTCAGGCTTCAAACATAAAGATATAAAACTGTAATTTTTTGTGAAGAATCAATGGAATGGTTCACAAATAAACATATCCAGGTGTTAGAATGGCCAAGTCAAAGTCCAGACCTGAATCCAATCAAGAATCTGTGGAAAGAACTAAAAACTGCTGTTCACAAACGCTCTCCATCCAAACTCACTGAGCTCGAGCTGTTTTGCAAGGAGGAATGGGCAAAAATTTCAGTCTCTCGATGTGCAAAACTGATAGAGACATACCCCAAGCGACTTACAGATGTATTCGCAGCAAAAGGTGGCGCTACAAAGTATTAACTTAAGGGGGCTGAATAATTTTGCACGCCCAATTTTTCAGTTTTTTATTTGTTAACAAAGTTTGAAATATCCAATTAATTTTGTTCCACTTCATGATTGTGTCCCACTTGTTGTTGATTCTTCACAAAAAATTACAGTTTTATATCTTTATGTTTGAAGCCTGAAATGTGGCAAAAGGTCGCAAAGTTCAAGGGGGCCGAATACTTTCGCAAGGCACTGTACTTTACACCCACCTATGTACAACACTGGCTTGTGTCATCCTCTTCAGATGTCCAAAACGAAACTACTTTGGTGTTCATATTTGCCAGGCGATATGATGATAAACCTTTTTGTTTAACAATTGGACCACCTAGGAGATGCTGCTCCTCTGTGCTACAAACCCTTTTTGTTGTCCGAAATGTTGGCAAAGAGTATGAACTCCCGCAGAGAAATCATATAGTATTAGTGTATATACATTTCTAATCGACACGCAAGGTGAATATTTCAGACAGTTTACCATGAACCATTATACTGTTGGACGAGTATTTATGTAATGGTATAGAAGAATCCAGTACTAGATCCTGAACTCTCCTATAGTATGCGCAGAGCGGCTCCCCCTCTGCCCTGCCCTCTCAAGCCCTAGCCCCCCACCACCAAAGCAAAGATAATAGGAAACAGTGCCATTGTCTCAGATCACCACCACCTTTTCAGCACTCTTAAAGTTGCGTAGGGTTCCCATGTGATCGGCTCCACCTTCCCGTTTCCTCATTTTCAAGTTCAGGCCCCGTGCTACTCTTACCCCCATTCCTTCCACCATGACCTGGTTATAGCAGCAGCCACTTATTCCCAGGGAAGGATTCAGAGACCAAAGGCCCGTGCTACTCTCACCCCTATTAATTCCACTATGACCTGATTATTACAGGAGCCACTCATTCCTTGGGAAGGATTTAGGGGCTGAGGACCTATGCTACCCACACCCCCACTCCTTCCACCATGACCTGGTTAATACAGGAGTCACTCAGTCCCTGGTAAGTTTTTGGCGTTGAAAGCCTATGCTACCTCTGTTGCCACCTTTTCCCAGTTTTTGAGTCACTTGATCCCAAGAAGGATTTAGGGACAGAGGGCACCTTGCTACCTAGCCCAACCTCCTTTTACCATGACCCGATTATTGTAGGAGCCTCTCATTACCCAGAAAGAATTTAGGGACTAAGGGGCCATGCTACCCTTGCCCCCACGTCTTCCACCATGATGGCTTTTGGAGGAGCTGCTAATTCCCTGAAAAGGATGCAGAGTCCGCATCACTTTCCTCAGGCACTTGACCTGTCCTAAGTGAGGTTAGCCTTGAAGCAGTCTGCTACAGGGGTTCCTTTCTGGGTGACAAACTTTCCCCATGGGAAGTGCCTGCGAAAGACAAAGGCAGCAATTCAGCCCATTGCAAAATACCGACTGCCACTAAGACTACACAGTGGAGCAAGTTACCATAGAGTCTTGATATCATGCTGTTGGGGAATCGTTCTGCCTAGGCTTACATCATCCATCACCGGCAAAAAGCCAAGAGAACTCATGAGGCACTGCATCATGGCACACATTTTATGAAGTGGCTGTAAAATACAGACTACGATGTGCTACCTCAAGTTCTTTTGGCTTAATGCAGGAGAGAGAGCTCTGTAACTAGAAGACAACCAGTCATGTGACTTTGACAGATGGTATAAATGGGCTGTCCTCTAAACCTGGCAGCTGGACATTGTCCAGTCCTGGCTTGCATCCCCCTGTGGCAGTAGGCCAGGAGAAGTCATGAGGCATCACATTGTGGCCTACATTTTGTAAATGGGCTGTAAATGATGGCGGGGCACCCCATGAGCTCTCTTGACTTAACACGGCAAAAATGGCTCTGTAATCGGATGACAGTTGGTCATGTGACTTTGACAGGTCACAAGACTGGACTATCCGCCCAGATTTTTTTCCACATGCTTCCCTTTGGAAAAGTAGTGCTGCTTTGGCTTAGGAGTACCAAAGCCAGCAGAGGGAAAAGCACATGTTTAAAACATATCACTATGCTTTATAAATGTGTGGTATCTTTTTTTATTCTTAAGCAGCACCATGCCAGTGGTATGCCCATATAGGCCCTATGTGTGGGCAAAGAATATTTAAAGATAAAGGCTACAAACTGCTGCATTATATGAAGGAGACTTTGAAAATATTACAAGGTGTGTATATTTTTATAGCATAAAACATGAAACTGAATATAAATTCTATTTATCAGTGTGTACTGGGAGGGGGGGGGGCAATTCTGTCACAGTTAATATCTGTGAAAGCACCGTTTGTTTGCAGAGCTCTCGATAAATCTTTTTATATAAAAAGAAAATGTCACGGTCTATGTTTGACCTTCGGGTAATAAATTATCATGTTGCGGTTTACCCACACACCACAAAAGGCGAACAATCTCCGCCGTGCATGCGTATTTAACTCCTATCTTCCAGCTCCATCGCCATCAATCACAAGATGACGTTTTGTTGGTTTTCTTTTTGTTTTTTTGCACCACGCAGGGGGCCGCCGATGGTGACTGCTCCCAGTCTGTCTCCCTCTGTCTCTCCTCTCCTGACAGATAATACGGAACAGACTGCAGACAGTCTGCGTGACATCACCGGACATACCAGCCAGGAGTTCATATCTATCGCTTGCATTGAATTACAATGTGCCCCGTGGGACGGGCCGGGGTAAAAGGTTAGGGGAAATCGCAAAGACGCAATGCTCTATTTTTTTCCACTGCCTCTTAACCAGCTCACCGCTGGGTGTTGTGATCTCAGATACCATTGAGCCTCCGACCACTAAGCATTACAGAGGAACATTAACCACTTAAGGACCAAGCCCATTTCTGACACATGTTGTTTACAAGTTAAATCAGTATTTATTGCTAGAAAATTACTTAGAACCCCCAAACATTATATATATATATATATATATATATATATATATATATATATATGCATATATATATATATATATATATATATATATATATATATATATATATATATATATATATATATGTATATGTATATATATATATATATATATATATATATATATATACATATTATATATATATATATATATATATATATATATATATATATATATATATATATATATATATATATTTATTTATTTATTTATTTTTTTAGCAAAGACTCTGGAGAATAAAATGGCGAACATTGCAATATTTTTTGTCACGTGGTATTTGCGCAGCGGTTTTTCAAACGCCATGTTTTTGGAACAAATTACATTTCACTGCATTTAAAAAAAAACTAAACAGTATTTTGTATATTGTGAAAGATGAGGTCACACCAAGTAAATAGATACCCAACATGTTACAGTTTCAAATCGCGGACACCCGCAGAATGGCGACAAACTACGGTCAATAAAAATCTCCATAGGCGACGTTTTAAAAATTTTTAACGGTTACCAGTTTAGAGTTACTTATAATTATTACTCTCAGTCGGGCGATTGCGGCGATACCTCACATGTGTGGTTTGAACAGAGATTTAATTTGCGGGCGTGACTTCCGTATTAGTTTTCTTACGTGTGCGAGCTCATGGCGACGGGGTGGTTACATTTTTTTTTTTCTATTTATTTTATTTATTTTTTTCATTTTAGCACAGGTTTTTTTTAAAAAAAAAAATCTGATCACTTTTATAGCTGTCACAAGCAATGTAAACATCCCTTGTGACAGTAATAGGCAGTGACAGGTACTCTTTATGGAGGGATCGGGGGTCTAAAAGTCCCCCAAACCCCTCCACTGCACTTCAATGTATTCAAAATGCCAAAAACTGCATTTTTGAATACAGTCACTTTTTAAATTCGGTGCCTTTAGCAGCCGAGTAACCCAGATGTGACGTCATGGACACCGCCTCCGGGGTTACGTCATCAGAGACCTGATCAAAGCCGCATCCGGCTTTGATCGGGACTCCAACCAGCTGGCGGACGTTTGACCACTGGGAATGTTTGACCATTTTTCCAGAAATTTGTGAGGTCAGGCACTGATGTTGGATGGGAAGGCCTGGCTTTCAGTCTCCACTCTAATCCATCCCAAAGGTGTTTTATCGGGTTGAGGTCCAGACTCAAAACAGTGCAGGTCAGTCAAGTTCCTCCACTCCAAACTTGCTCATCCATGTCTTTATGGACCTTGCTTTGTGCACTGGTCCAAATCATTTGGTGAAGGGGGGATTATGGAGCTGGTTGTTATTCAGGAGTTGATCTTGGCCCCTTAGTTCCCATGACGGGAACTCTTAATGTGTCAGCATATCAAGACATTTTGGACAATTTCATTCTCCCAACTTTGTGGGAACAGTTTGGGGATGGCCCCTTCCTGTTCCAACATGACTGCAAACCAGTGCACAAAGCAAGGTCCATAAAGACATGGATGAGTGAGTTTGGGGTGGAGGCACTTGACTGGCCTGCACAGAGTCCTGACCTCAGCTCAACAGAAAACATTTGGGATGAATTAGAGTGGAGACTGCGATTCCAAGCCTTCTTTCCAACATCAGTACCTGACCTCACAAATGCACTTCTGGAAGAATGGTCAGACATTCCCATAGACACTCCTAAACCTTGTGGACAGCCTTCCCAGAAGAGTTGAAGCTGTTATAGCTGCAAAGGGTGGGCCAACTCAATATTGAACCCTACGGACTATAACTGGGATGCCATTAATGTTCATGTGTGTGTAAAGGCAGGCGTCCCAATACTTTTGACAATATAGTGTATATCATATCACATACTGTAGGTTAAGCTTATTTTCTCTGACAGTTATGCAAAGCCTTTTTGAACGACGGTCAAAAATAACTGACTAATACAGCAGTCACTTTACTAGTGGTCCCCGGGGTACAAACAAGATAGGGTCTGTAGATTTGTTCTTAACCACTTGTCTACTGCCGCACGACTATTTACGTCGGCAGTCAGCCCCTCACAGGCAAAGTGACGTAAATATACGTCACTAGCCTGTGAGGGTCTACGGAGCGAGTGCGCGCCCCCGGAGGTGCGCTCCCGCTCCCGCGTGGTCACGGACCCCCCCGCGCGTGTGACCGGTGGACCCGATGTCCGCCGGTCACTCGGCGATCGTCGCTGCAGAGGGAGAAAGGCAGGCGGCTGATGTAAACAAGCCGTCTGTCATTCTCCCCTGTGTAGAAACAGTGATCATACGGTTCTGCTATCTAGGACCGTTGATCACTGTTCCTACAGCTCAAGCCACAGCCAATCACAGTTAGAATCACGCCCCTAGGGACACACACAGCCCCTCCCTCTCAAAAAAGATAAACCCCTTCACTGCCAGTGTAATTTTACAGTAACAGTGCATATGTATAGCACTGATTACTGTAGAAATGTCACTGGTAACCCCAAAAGTGTCAAAAATGTCAGTCAAGGGTCCGATCTGTCCGTCGCAATACCGCAAAAAAAATCGCAGATCGCCACCATTACGCGTTAAAAAAAAAAACAACAAAAATGACAAAAATCTTTCCCTTTGTTAGTAAACGCGTTAACTTTTGCGCAAACCAATCAAAATACGCTTTTTGCGATTTTTTTTACCAAACATATGTAGCATAAAACAAATTGGCCGAAAATGTTAAAAAAATTCAGATTTTTACTTTTTTTTTTTTTTTTGGAATTTCATATAAAAAAATGTGAAAAATATTGCGATTTTTGCAAAATTGACGCTCTTTTTTTGTTTATAGCGCATGATCCAAAAATCGTACAGGTGATCAAATACCACCAAAAGAAAGCTCTGTTTGTGGGGAAAAAAAGGACGTCAAATTCGTTTAGGTATAGCATCGCACGACCGCGCAATTGTCCGTTAAAATCACGCAGTGCCGAATCGCAAAATAGGCCCTGGTCAGGAAGGGGGTAAAATCTTCCGGGGCTTAAGTGGTTAAGTCACATTTGTTTGTAAGTCAGAACAGGTAAATTTTTTAAGTGTAGCTCCAGCCAAAAAAAAAAGTTTTTTGGATAGTATAGGGAAGAGTTAACACCCCTGTAACATTTTGCTGTCTCTACCCCTGTTCAGAAGATTTCACCTCACTTTCTGTCCCTATGACGAATGGATTTTGAAAAATGTGGGTTGTTGTGGAAACAAGGATTGGTGATAAAGCTTCAGTGGAGACACCTTTTTTCCCATGAGAACTCTTACAGGAGTGAATTTCCCTCCCTAGAGGTAGATTCCCTCTCACTTCCTGTTGTCTTCCTCCGTTTGTAAGTCAGATGTTTGTAACCCGGGGACCGCCTGCATTGCTCTAAATATACCTACAAACAAACCAGTTTGGTTTATAACAAGCTACAGCATTCAATAAAAGTCAGTTTCACCCAAAACTGATATTAATACTTCAAGTCATCAGAGACCACTCACATCTATTTCATTTTATTTTAATAATTTTTTTCCCACCAGTGGCAGACCACTTGGTCAACATTTATTAAGGGTGCTGAAAGTTCAAGGATTGTCCCTTGACATAACAGTAAATGAATCATTAGCGGCTAATGGCAGCATGATTTTACCAAGAGTGCAGTGGACAAGTTCCAGATTGTAGGCAATCAGGAAGTTAATTAGCAGGCAGGAACTGTGTCAGACAACTGTAAATAAGCCAAACCACGACATCGGGGAATAGAAGAGCATCAAAGAAGGGAATTCTGCCAGAAAACGTTGAATAATTAAGTTCGAGAGGAGAAAATCATAATTTCCAACTGTCCCCATTTTGGAGGGACAGTCACGATTTTTTCGAATGCTCTGGTTGCACGGTTTAGTAGAAAACGTCCGAAAGAATGAACGCTTGAGTGGGTTGAAGCTGAGCGTTGAAGAGGTCTAATACTGGGTTTTGTGTTGTTAGGAGATATTGAATAAATCTATGCTACAGCATTGGCGTAAAATGTAAACTGGTACCATCTTTAAGTGACTTGAACCAAAGAAAACCTCAGCTATGAGAAAAGATTAGAGGAACTGAATTTATTCTCTCCTGAGAAGAGGAGATTAAGGGGGGATATGATCAACATGTATAAATACATAAGGGGTCCATATGGGGAACTCGGTGTTGAGTTGTTCACTTTAAGGTCACCACAGAGGACAAGGGGGCACTCTTTACGTCTAGAGGAAAACAGATTTCGTCTCCAAATACGGAAAGGTTTCTTCACCGTAAGAGCTGTGAAAATGTGGAATAGACTCCCTCCAGAGGTGGTTCTGGCCAGCTCACTAGATTGCTTTAAAAAGGCCTGGATTCTTTCCTGGGTGTACATAATATAAATGGGTACTAATATTATAGGTAATGTTGATCCAGGGAAAATCCGATTGCCTCTCGGGGGATCAGGAAGGAATTTTTTTCCCCTGCTGTAGCAAATTGGATCATGATTTGCTGGGGTTTTTTCGCCTTCCTCTGGATCAACAGCGGGTATAGGATTGTGTATATGGGATTGTATAGTTGGGTTTTCAATACTGTTTTTTTTTTTTTTGGTTGAACCGGATCGTCTTTTTTTCAACCTGACTAACTATATAACTATGTAACTATGAAAAGCTCCATCCAAGGAAAAGCTCCATTGTGTCTATTGTGTATTTAATTGGATGAATTTTGTCAAATCTTGGCAGGATCTACTATCAGTCTGAAGGTGACAGATCCTTTTTATATCCCTCTGCTATGAAACATTTTTAGTTAATTTAAGAAAGTGGATTCCAAGCTGTGGCCAGGAGTCTGAATGCGGCCTTTTGCTTGCCTTTATCCGGCCCTCGAGGCACCATTCTTCCCACTGATACCAGCAACGGGGCAGTATTATTCCCAATGACACCAATGCCAGGGTATTATTTCTCCAATACCAATGATAGGTCACGATTTCCGCTCCTACTGACCAAAGTTGCTATCTCTTTTTTTTTTTGGACTCCCTCTGAGCACAGAGTCATAGTTACATAGTTACATAGTAGGTGAGGTTGAATAAAGACAATAGTCCATCCAGTTCAACCTGTGTAGGTGCCTGTGGCCGTAATCATCTCTCATACCCCTGAATGTTCTGATCCTTGAGATGTACATCTAAGAGTCTTTTGAAAGCCACCATACTTCCTGCAGAAACCACCTCTTGTGGTAGAGAATTCCACAATCTTGTAGCCCTAACAGTAAAGAACCCCCCACGTTGCCTGAGGTTAAAACGCTTCTCCTCTAATCGCATTGTATGCCCCCGAGTCCTCATGCAATCCCTTCGACTGAATAGCTTTTTTTCTATGCCGAGATCACCATTGAGATATTTATAAATTGCTATCATGTCTCCGCTCAGGCGTCTCTTCTCCAGGGAGAATAAATCAAGCGATTGCAGAGGCTCTTCATAGTTAAGGTCCTCCAATCCCCTAATTAGTTTAGTTGCCCTTCTCTTGACTCTCTCCAGCTCCAACACATCCCTCCTGTGCTGGAGCTGGAGAGAGTCCAGAAGTATTGTTTACTCCCACTGATGCTGGGACATTTGCAACTCCCGAGGAACCACATCCAAGCCCCCCAGTGGCCTTTTTTGCTGAACTGACTATAGTAAATTAAGGTCTTATCCATTGCTGTGGTCAACTGTGCTTTGCTTATAGTCAATGCACTTTTCCTATTATTGAATAAGCCAGAGAATCTCATTTCTTTTTTCCTCTTTTTGTTAAGCTCTTAATAAGAAACAAAAGGACTCCTAAGGTCTGACCATTCCTATTTTTATGAACGGAGGATGGATTTGAGAAAGGATCTCCTTCCTCCAAAATCAGTGGATTAAGGGAAAGGAAGCAGATGTGGACCAGAGGTCATCTATGATTGCTCGGTAGCTTTTTTTCTTTGGGACAGTCATGGTTGTGACATCCACTAGATGTACTAAATATACCCTTAAACATTCATGAATTGACTATAGGGGTCCTCTGTACAGTAATCATCAAAAGTGGAACAGTGGAAAAGGTGAAAGGGCCGCTGGCTATTGCAAATAGATAAAATGTAACTAACTGTGCAACTGTGCCGAAACCTTTTTTTTTCCAATTGTGAACGAGTCGGGAAGGGTTTGATCCTCTGTCAAATTTTGTTGGTGCATAGGAAAATGTCCTCTGTACAGTGGACCTGGACGTAAGGAAAAAAACCTCTACAAAAGGAACCAACACAGCATTAAAACTGAGAGAGGTTCTGAACATTCCCTGTACTGTCCAAACTCCAAAAAAAGAAAAAAGGTTTTGGTTGGATTTCAAGTGCATTTAAATCCAAAATGTTTTATTTTATTTTGGATAGAATGAAGAGAGGTCAGAAGTTCCCTCTGAATCGTATTGCTGTCTTGGTCCCTGCTGGGAAGATTCATCCTTCGTATTTGTCCTGGTGGCCATTGTCGCCAGACTGGAAGGAAAGGAACATCTAAAACTTTCAGTTGTCTCCAGAACAGTAAAAGAGGGGGAATCTTCCAAAAGGGTCAATTGCTCCATTGGCAACTGTTTAGGAAGGGATTTCCCTAATTTTGGAGAGATTTTCTTTAGGTTTATGTTGTGTCTTCTTCAGGACCAAAATTCAGGGAACATCTCCCTAGTGGGACACTGATCACAAAAAATGTGATAGAGTTTTAACCATTCTCTACTCTATTCAAAATAAAAATAGGTTCTGGCTTTAGATATTCTTAACCACTTGCCGACCGCCGCAAGTATATATACTGTGGCGGTCAGCCCCGTGCAGGCAAAGTGACGTACCGGTACGTCACTCGTCTGCAAGCCAATAGGGGGCGAGCGCGCGCCGCCAGAGGCGCGCTTCCGCCCCCGCTCGCTCACTGGGATCCCCGCACGTGTGACCGGCGGACCCGATGTCCGCCAGTCACTCGCGATCTTCGGGTGGAGAGGGAGAAAGGCAGGCGGCTAATGTAAACAAAGCTGCCTGTCATTCTCCCCTGTGTAACAGCACAGATCATACGGTCCTGCTATGTAGAACCGTAGATCTCTGCTGTTACATAAAAAGTCACGCCCCTTTACAGTTAGAAGCACGCCCCTATGGACACACTTAACCCCTTCTTCTCCAATAAAGTCAACCCCTTCCCTGCCAGTGTCATTTTTACAGTAACAGTGCATATTTATAGCACTGATTACTGTAGTAATGTTACTGGTAACCCCAAAAGTGTCAAAAATGTCAGTCAAGGGTCCGATCTGTCCGCCGCAATGTCGCAGTACCGCAAAAAAACGCAGATCGCCGCCATTACTCGTTAAAAAAAATAAAATTAATTAAAAATATTATTTATTTAATAAATAGTTAGTAAACGCAATAACTTTTGCGCAAACCAATCAAAATACGCTTATTGCATTTTTTTTTACCAAACATATGTAGCAGAAAACAAATTGGCCTAAAATGTCAAAAAATTTTGATTTTTACATTTTTTTTGGGGGGAATTTCATGTGAAGACATCTGAAAAATATTGTTATTTTTGCAAAATTGTCGCTCTTTTTTTGTTTATAGCGCATGATCAAAGAATCGCACAGGTGATCAAATACCACCAAAAGAAAGCTCTGTTTGTGGGAAAAAAAGGACGTCAATTTCATTTGGGTACAGCGTCGCACGACCGCGCAATTGTCCATTAAAGTCACACAGTGCCGAATCGCAAAATACCCCCTGGTCAGGAAGGGGGTAAAATCTTCCGGGGCTTAAGTGGTTAAATTTCAACATTTAAAGTGACAATTAATAATATTATTTTCTAGAAAATTTGCTCTCCTCTATGCATACTATTCATGCCATAGTCCATCTTGGAAGCAGGCAAAAGAGGGTGGTTATGATTCTAAATGCAATGGGACCATGGAGAATGACCATAGCCACCCTCCACAGGAAGGGAAAGGGCATTAGGAGATTTGGAGGCTGAGGGCGATAGAAAGGGCTTTTTTTGAGTGAAGAATACATACTGTACATGAATATATATTGTTTTTCTTTTTTTCTTTTTAAACAGAGTTTAGCCTCACTTTAAGCTGTCCCTCTGGCCTTTTAAGTTCTAGTTTTTTTTTTTTAAAGAAGTGGATGGTTACAGAGCATCCCCAGAGCTATTTCATGGAACATAAGCCTTTACTCCTGATGGAGACCAAACTAATTACCCAAAAATGTCCTGACCAAAGCCAGAGAGTTTTCAGTTGTGAACATATAATCACTTCCAACACTAAATTCCAGGTCCTGCCGACTGCTCACTAGAGCTCTACTGCAGCAAAGTGGCTCTTGTAGGTCTGACGACGTAGATCTACGTCGCCAGACACTCCCCTTTCTCGACGGCGCGCGCGCGCCGCCGAGGGCTCGCTCCCGCTGTATTCAGTCACAGCGGGAGTCAGGCCAGGGGAGGAGCGGCGGCGATCGCCGCTGCTCTTCCCCGATCATCAGGGAATCGAGTGTGGAGATCCGCCTGCTTGTGTAAACAAAGCAGGCGGATCTCCTAAGTGACAGGCAGGGTCAGATTGCAGGGTTCAGCATAGCTGAACATCCGATCTGTCCCCGTGTCACTCAGTCACCTCCCCCCACACACGTTAGTAAGCACCGGGCATACATTAACCCCTCCCTCTCCAATAAAATTAACCCCTTCCCTGCCAGTGTCATTTTTACAGTAACAGTGCATATATATATAGCACTGATTACTGCAGTAATGTCACTGGTACCCCCAAAAGTGTCAAAAATGTCAGTCCAGGGTCCCATCTGTCCACTGCAATGTCGCAGTCCTGCAAAAAAAAAAAAAACGCAGATCGCCGCCATTACTCGTTAAAAAAAAATCCACCAAAAATGACAGAAATCTTTCCCTTAGTTAGTAAACGCAATAACTTTTGCGCAAACCAATCAAAATACGCTTATTGTAATTTTTTTTACCAAACATAGGTAGCAGAAAACAAATTGGCCAAAAATTTTAAAAAAATTTGATTTTTTTATTTTTTGGGAGGGAATTTCATATAAAAAATGTGAAAAATATTGTTATTTTTTCAAAATTTACGCTTTTTTTGTTTATAGCGCAAAAAGTAAAAATCGCACAGGTGATCAAATACCACCAAAAGAAAGCTCTGTTTGTGGGGAAAAAAGGACGTAAATTTAGTTTGGGTACGGCGTCGCACGACCGCGCAATTGTCAGTTAAATTCGCACAGTGCCGAATCGCAAAAAGTGGCCCAGACGTAAGACAGCAAAATCCTCCGGTGGTAAAGTGGTTAAAAATACTTCCTAAACGTAGGTCAACAAGGAACCACTAACTACCAATATACGCTAGCCTCAACTATCTGAGTTTCAATGTAGGGCCAAACTTTTCAGCAATCGGCACTACAGTACCCCATCCAGAGTTAAATTCTTTACTTTCTTCCACTGAACACGCTATGACGGATGAACTTGGGGCCTTGCTTCATGTAGCACTGATGGTGAGAATTTGAAGCTGTCTCTCTGAACTCATAATAATGTCACTGTGGCTTATTTAAGGAAACCAGTGCTTGTCTTCTGATAAATTATCACACTACAATACTGTTTTATGGCTCCTGTGTGAGTAGGAGAGCTTTATTTATGACACCCCTATCTCTGCCTGGTAACACGCTCCTGCATTATCAGACGTACTTCATCACCATAAAACAGCAAAAGACGGAAGAGAGAAGAGAGAGAGAGGCGAGAAAAAGATTCACAGGGTCAGAGGTCTACATCCTCCTTTACATGAGTTTACAAAAGGACAATGTAAAACTTATTATGCTCCTGCCATTGGCTAGAACAATACCGTGGTGCATGCTGGCTTTTTGCTTGTTACCGGGTTTGGCATGACCCAAATCTATGCTAAAACCCCCCTCACCCCCTCCATAGCATGCTTCAATATTTTATTTTCTGTTACCTTGCTACTGTAGCAACAAACAGCTTTTATTACTCCATGTGACATCATAACTTGTAAAATTCTTGCAGGAGCAGCTGCAAGGAGGTCAGTTCCTATTAATGTAGGCATCGCCCCCAGAACTTCATCTCCCAAGAGCTTATTCTGTACACTTAGTGAGTTGGCAGCTTCCAGGGAGCCAAGACAGCAGCATTCTTTCCTTGGAAAGAAACCAATGTATCCATATAGAGGGAGGCAAGGCATGGTAGGATTTCTGTGGACTAGCTGGCAGGGCTGTTAACGCTGCTTCCCATTCACATCTGAGCATAGCAGGAACAAGAATTCCCGCTCGCTTTTTTTTGTGTCTTTTTTACATGTTAATGAATGTAACACCATTGACTTGAATGAGCTGCCCTATGCACGACAAACGTCCGAAAATAGTTCCACAAACTATTCGGTTGTGGAGCATTGGGTGTTTTTTCAGTGGGCATTTATGGGTTGTTTGTAGCACATTTTGTTCCACAACAAATGCGCGGCACAACACGCCTCTGCTACCTGCGCTTGGGGTGCCGATAACAATTATTAGCACCGCAAGTGCGACCTGCAATTGCAGCGTGTTTCCGAAAATGTGTGCACATTTTTGCGTTTTTTTGACATGATCACTAGGTGTTTGTCTACACTGAGAGACACAAAAAGAGGGGGGAGAGAGAATGAGAAAGAGGGGGAGGGGGAGAAAAAGATAGAGATAGGGAAGAGAAAAAGAGGAAGAGAGGGAAGAGAGAAAGGGAGAGAGGGGAGAGAGAGGAGGGGCGGGGGAGAGGGAGAGAGAGGGGGGGAAGAGAATGGGAGAGAGAGGAGAGAGAGAGGAGGCACGGGAGAGAGGAGAGAGAGAGGAGGCATGGGAGAGAAAGAGAGAGGAAAAAGAGAGAGATAAAAGAGAAAGGGAGAGAGGGGAGAGAGGGGGGGGGGAGAGAGAAAGAGAGAGGGGGTGTAAGAGAGAAAAGAGAAAGGGAGAGCAGAGAAGAGAGAGAGAGGAAAAACAGAAAGGGAGAGAGGAGGAGAGAAAGAGAGAGGAAAAAGAGAATGGAAGAGAAGAGGGAGAGAGAGAGAGGGACAAGAGAGAGTGGAGAGAGAGGGAGAGAGAGGGGGGGTGGAAGAGAGGGGGGGAAAGAGAGAGAGGGAGAGAGGGGACAAAGAGAGAGAGAGGAAAACAGGAAGGAAGAGAGGAGGAGAGAGAGAGGAAAAACAGAAAGGGAGCGTGGAGGAGAGAGAGAGAAAGCGAGAGAGAGGGGAGAGAAAGGAGGCACGGGAGAGAGAGAGAAAGAGACGAAAAAGAGAAAGGGAGAGAGAGAGGAGGCATGGGAGAGAGAGATAGAAAGAGAGAGGAAAAAGAGAAAGGGAGAGAGGGGAGAGAGAGAGAAGGGGTGTAAGAGAGGGGGAGGGGGGGAGAGGGGGGAAAGAGAAAAGGAGAGAAGAGGAGAGAGAGAGAGGAAAAACAAAAAGGGAGAGAGGAGGAGAGACAGAGAGAGGAAAAATAGAAATGGAGAGAGGAGGAAGAGAGAGAGAGGGGGGGATGGAAGAGAGGGGGGAGAGAGAGAAAAAAAACAGAAAGTGAGAGTGGAGGATAGAAAGAAAGAGGAAAAAGAGAGGGGGGGAGAATGGAAGAAAGGGGGGGGGAGAGGAAAAACAGAAAGTGAGAGAGGGCAGTGATAGGGGGGACGGAAGAGGGGGGAGAGAGAGAGAGAGGGGAGAGAGAGAGGAAAAAGAGAAAGGGAGAGAGAGTGGGAGGGAAGGAGAGAGTGGGCAAACAGATAGAGAGAGGAGGGAGAGAGAGGAGAAAAATAAAGAGAAAAAGAAAGAGAGAAAATGGAGAGGAGGAGAGCAAGATAGAAGAGATGAGAGAAGACAGGGCAGAGAAAGAAAAAGAGGGAGAGAAAGAAAGATGGAAAGAGGAGAGAGAGAGATGTGAGGAGGAGGGGGGAAGAAAGAAAGGAGAAAGGGATAGAGAGATAAAAAGAGGAGAGAAGGCGACGGAGAGAAAGAGAAAAAGGGGGAGAGAGACAAAAAGAAAGAGAGAGACTGAGAGAGAGGAAAGAGAGAGATGAAGAAGGGGTTGGAGGGGAGAGGGAGGGATAATATAAATTATTATAGTTTTATTAATTCTCTGGGAAGTGATGCTATTTACATTCCTTCCTACTGGAGGATAGTGTTGTACTTTTTGGTCCCTGCATTTTAAAAGCTCTTTGTAGTTTTATTTTATCCTATAAATACCATGTATACATTTTTTTCTTCACAGACATAAAAAGCTGTCGTAGTTGGAAGATAGGCACATTATGCCTCAAAAGCAAAGCGCTGTCAATGCGATTTTCAAAAGCCGTTATGCACATGATTACAACGTGTGATTACCTGCTGTTAAGTACAAGCTAAATTGAGTCTGTTTACCCCCCCCCCCCCCCTCTCCAGCACTTTAAAAAGGCCCCTCTGAGATGCAGTGTCTTTGTGTCTGATTGCTGGATTTGGCGCACTGGTATGCAGCTCGGTGCGATTATTACCGTGGTATATTGATCCACCTTATTTGTGGATTTTGTCCAAAGATGAAGAAGGAGGGGGGGGGGGGCGAAGGTTCTGATCGGATGACTGATCAGAGAAGGGAATGTTGGCCATACATGTAAGGTTGAGCAATTGATCATAGATTTGATCAATTCTATGAATCAGAAGTAATAATTCCTCATAACAAAGAAGTGTACAATTTGGTGATATGTGACCAGTTTTCTGCTGGAGACATCCTACTTTTTTTAGTTTAAAAATTAGGAAATCTCTCCAAAGTGATGGAAATCCTCTCTTAGACACTTTTGTCAACAGAACAGGTGCTGTAACCCCTCGCTACATTCCCTGAGCCTCTCCATTGCTCTGTTCCTCCATCAGAGCTGGGACAGCAAAACCTAAGTACGCTCCATGCTGGATGGTGTTGAGGCATACGTAGGGTTGATGAAGACCTCCTCTCCCTTATATGAGGGAGTTTGGGCCTGGCAGTTGGATGCTTATGTCCCACATAATGGGCACAGAAGGTGTACAGACCCAGGAACTCAGCACAGGGATTGGGTGAACCCCTCAACATGGGCACTGCAGATGTGCATACCTGGGTATTCAGCACAGGGATGTGGGAACCCCTCATAATGGGCACAGAAGATGTACAGACCTGGGTATTCAGCACAGGGATGTGGGAACCCCTCATAATGGGCACAGAAGATGTACAGACCTGGGTATTCAGCACAGGGATGTGGGAACCCCTCATGATGGGCACAGCAGATGTGCATACCTGGGTATTCAGCACAGGGATGTGGGAACCTCTCATAATGGGCACAGAAGATGTACAGACCTGGGTATTCAGCACAGGGATGTGGGAACCCATCATGATGGGCACAGCAGATGTGCATACCTGGGTATTCAGCACAGGGATGTGGGAACCCCTCATGATGGGCACAGAAGATGTACAGACCTGGGTATTCAGCACAGGGATGTGGGAACCCCTCATAATGGGCACAGAAGATGTACAGACCTGGGTATTCAGCACAGGGATGTGGGAACCCCTCATGATGGGCACAGCAGATGTGCATACCTGGGTATTCAGCACAGGGATGTGGGAACCTCTCATAATGGGCACAGAAGATGTACAGACCTGGGTATTCAGCACAGGGATGTGGGAACCCATCATGATGGGCACAGCAGATGTGCATACCTGGGTATTCAGCACAGGGATGTGGGAACCCCTCATAATGGGCACAGAAGATGTACAGACCTGGGTATTCAGCACAGGGATGTGGGAACCCATCATGATGGGCACAGCAGATGTGCATACCTGGGTATTCAGCACAGGGATGTGGGGACCCCTCATAATGGGCACAGAAGATGTACAGACCTGGGTATTTAGCACAGGGATGTGGGAACCCCTCATGATGGGCACAGAAGATGTACAGACCTGGGTATTCAGCACAGGGATGTGGGAACCCCTCATGATGGGCACAGAAGATGTACAGACCTGGGTATTCAGCACAGGGATGTGGGAACCCCTCGTGATGGGCACAGAAGATGTACAGAGCTGGGTATTCAGCACAGGGATGTGGGAACCCCTCATGATGGGCACAGGAGATGTACAGACCTGGGTATTCAGTACAGGGATGTGGGGACCCCTCATAATGGGCACAGAAGATGTACAGACCTGGGTATTCAGCACAGGGATGTGGTGACCCCTCATAATGGGCACAGAAGATGTACAGACCTGGGTATTTAGCACAGGGATGTGGGAACCCCTCATGATGGGCACAGAAGATGTACAGACCTGGGTATTCAGCACAGGGATGTGGGAACCCCTCGTGATGGGCACAGAAGATGTACAGACCTGGGTATTCAGCACAGGGATGTGGGAACCCCTCATGATGAGCACCTCAGGTATGCAGACCCAGGAACTCAGTACAAGGATGGTGGAACACTTCATAATGGGCACATCAGATTTGCAGACCCAGGAACTCAACACATGGATTGTGTGAACCCCTCATAATGGGCACAGAAGATGTACAGACCTGGGTGTTCAGCACAGGGATGTGTGAACCCCTCATAATGGGCACAATGGTTATACAGACCCAGGAACTCAGCACAGGGATTGTGGGAACCCCTCATAATGGGCACACCAGTTATACAGACCCAGGAACTCAGCACAGGGATGGTGGGAACCCCTCATAATGGGCACAGAAGATGTACAGACCTGGGAACTCAGCACAGGGATGTGGGAACCCCTCATAGTGGGCACACCAGTTATACAGACCCAGGAACTCAGCACAGGGATGTGGGAACCCCTCATAATGGGCACACCAGTTATACAGACCCAGGAACTCAGCACAGGGATGTGGGAACCCCTCATAATGGGCACAGAAGATGTACAGACCTGGGAACTCAGCACAGGGATTGTGGGAACCCCTCATAATGGGCACACTGTTTGAACAATTTAGGATCTCAGCACAGAATTATTATTACCAAACATAAATAATCTACTTAACTCTCCAGCATCTACCCAAAGTATAATCACAATTTTGACTGGACTAACCCTTTAATTTTTATATTATCTCACCAGTAATTGATGAACTGTATTAGTTGCCTAATAATTTATAGAAAATCTTTGATGTTGTAGTAATTATATTTTAGGTCACATATCAAAGGTAATTCAGAAGAAGGGCCGTGATGGATTCTCAGAAACGATCAATATTACCGTCCGCGGTAGCGGTTTCACATATGGCTATACCAGATTAAAAAAAATAAAAAATAAAAAGGCTTATTAGCAATCCTGCAGGCACTGGGGAAATCAGAAACGTGTCTGACAAACAGCTTGTCCCTTCTTTGCTTACAATTAATGCCATTCTATGTAATCTGTAGTAATCCTTCATATGGGAAGATATATATTTTAAAGTTTAAATCCAACATTTTTTTTTTTTTTTGGGGGGGGGGGGGGTATAATCAGGATTATTTAAAATGTACTTTTCTTTTTAATCTGGATAAATAATGTTTTTATTTTTTATTTATTTTGGTAGAACGGGGATGCTTTAAAATTACATTTTTTTCAGGATGTTTTGAAATGTCAACCTTTTTTTTTTTTTTTTGGGAGGGGGGGGGGGATTCAGTATGGTTTAAAATGTCTGTCATCTATTGTTCTGTCTGTGGCCCCATTGGGGAGATTTTTCATCACTTCCTATCTCTATGATATCACTTAGGAGCAGAGGTGTCAAACTCAAATTTAATCGTGGGCCACATCAGCATTATGGTTGCCCTCAAAGGGCCGGTTATATCTGCAAGATTTGATGTCCAGAGCACCCCACGCCCCCTTACATGAGATGTCAAAAGTCACCCTCCCTTCCTTACATCACAATGCATCCCCCTTACCTTGTGCTGCTGCCATGAAGAAGATAAGGTGGATCGGGGAAGAAGTACAGGGTCTGGAGGAGAACCAAAGGAGGGTTGGAGTCAGCTTCCAGAGTCTGCTGAATGCAGAGACCAGGAGAGGCAAAAGGCAAAGTAATCTTGCGGCTGCACAGAGAGGTGCAGGATCTGTAGGAGGAGTTCTGCTCTCCTCTCTGCTGCGGACTGCTGAGAAGGGGGGAGGGCAAAGACAAGCCTTTCTGCAGCTGCACAGAGGAGTGCAGGATCTGGAAAAGGAGTACTGTCCTCTCTGCTGCCCACTATAGAGACAGTGGGGGTGCTGCTGCTGCAGGAGAGGTGCGAGGGCCACATGAAATGGCCTGGGGGGCCGCATTCGGCCCGCAGGCCTTGTGTTTGACACCTGTGACTTAGGTGAAGATGGTCAATGCATGTGGCCATACATTACAAGGGCTCCTCTGTCCTAGATGAGTATTATGGTTTGCAGTCATTTTATAAGTGATTCTACTCTCCCCAGTGCAATCTCTACATTTGGGCATTGGACCATATGGATTTGAGTGCAAGTCTGTTACTGCTGAATTACAAGCTATTATACCACTATTTAGGCCAACCATGTATCATAAAATATTAAATACAGCTAACATAACCTAATATAACCCCTACACAGCAGACCATAGACAAGGAAGGGGGGGCACTGTTAGGTTCTTTGGCACTGACCAGTGTTTCTCACTTAAGGATGACCTTATCAGACGCTGATGGTTCCCTACTGTCCAGTCAGCAACCTAGGGGAAAAGGGGGGGGGGGGGGTAAATGACCAAGCTGTGCTCCCTATCTAGAAGTGTATTCACTGTCTTGCATGGGTGGAGTAGACCACAAGTTTGGTTGAACAAAATTGCCAAATTGCCAATTTTCACTTTGTGTATATTTGTGTATATTTCATCTGTGTGTTTAGCTGTTTGTCTGGAATTCAGCTTTAAGGCAGCTTGATCCATGGCAATGCCTTGCCTCGTTTTAGACTAAAAATGTGACCCATGCAAAGCAACATCCTGCTGTCCATGCAGTCCATTATCCTGAAAGTCAGTGTAAGACAAGTTGGTGAGATCCTGGTTCCAGGAGCCACTTATCTTGCTTCAATGGATCATTACATTTGGCTCCACTTCTTCATTCCCGTGATAAATGGATCTTGTAAGTGGCACATTAAAGTCATGACTAAGAGACGATAAGTGTATCTTTAGATGACAGAATCATTGCTGCCGATTTCTGCATCGCCCCATGCTACGTGGCAGATTTTATGCTTTATTTAACCTAAGCAACAAACAGGACAAAACTCTCTCATTGTTTTTCTGACGTCCCCTTCATAGTGTGCACCGCCACCCAGTAACTCGGAATAAATTAAGTTTAAATAACACATGTTTTTGAGTACAGCTTGTAGGAATAAAATAGCCATATTCCAACTTCGATGGAGTTCAGCAAAAAGTGTAAACCAAAAAAAAAAAAACTAAGTACATTTTTAGGGAGAAAATTACATTCTTCTGCAAAATAAAGAAGTAGCAAAAAAAAAAATAAATATATATATATATATATATATATATACACACACATATATATATATATGTATACTATATATATATATATATATATATATATATTTTTTTTTTTTTTTTCTGGTTGCCGTATTCTCAATTCTTTTTGTCCCAGAACAACCCTTTTAATAATGTTTAGTTCTTCTGGAACCTTTGCTAAAACCAAATAATTGCAGGTCAGTGGAAAAAAATGCCCCTTACATTGGTAGTCAGTGGGAAGAACACCTCTTACATTGGTGGTCAATGGGAAAAATGCTCCTTACATAGGTAGCCATTGGGAAGAATGTTCCTTACATTGGTGGCCAGTGGGAAGAATGCTCTTTACATTGGTAGTCAGTGGGAAGAATGCCTCTTACATTGGTGGTCAATGGGAAAAATGCTCCTTACATTGGTGGCCATTGGGAATTATGCTCTTTACATTGGTGGCCAGTGGGAAGAATGCTCTTTACATTGGTGGCCATTGAGAAGAATGCTCTTTACATTGGTGGCCAGTGGGAAGAATGCTCTTTACATTGGTGGCCATTGGGAAGAATGCTCTTTACATTGGTGGCCAGTGGGAAGAATGCTCTTTACATTGGTAGTCAGTGGGAAGAATGCTCTTTACATTGGTGGTCAATGGGAAAAGTGCCCCTTACATTGGTGGCCATTGGGAAGAATGCTCTTTACATTGGTGGCCAGTGGGAATAATGCCCTTTTACATTGGTGGCCAGTGGGAAGAATGCTCTTTACATTGGTGGCCAGTGGGAAGAATGCTCTTTACATTGGTTGGCCAGTGGGAAGAATGCCCTTTTACATTGGTGGCCAGTGGGAAGAATGATCTTTACATTGGTAGTCAGTGGGAAGAATGCCTCTTACATTGGTGATCAATGGGAAAAATGTTCCTTACATTGGTGGCCATTGGGAATAATGCTCTTTACATTGGTGGCCATTGGGAAGAATGCTCTTTACATTGGTGGCCAGTGGGAAGAATGTTCCTTACATTGGTGGCCATTGGGAATAATGCTCTTTACATTGGTGGCCAGTGAGAAGAATGTTCTTTACATTGGTGGCCAGTGGGAAGAATGCTCTTTACATTGGTAGTCAGTGGGAAGAATGCCTTTTACATTGGTGGTCAGTGGGAAACATGCTCCTTAATTTGGTGGCCATTGGGAAGAATGCTCTTTACATTGGTGGCCAGTGGGAAGAATTCTCTTTACATTGGTGGCCAGTGGGAATGATGCCACCCTCACACACAGCTAAAAAGATCATTGGTGTCAGACGGCTCTGCCAAGTGGAGTTGACTCCAAAATGATGTAGACACCAACAAATAGGAGTTCAGCCACAGCTCAAGGAAACACTAGAAGCCTCCGGAGGAACCCTAGGGTTCCAGAGAATTCCTTAGCAACTTTCAGAGAACCCTAGGGTTCTTGGGAACCCCCAAGCAACCTTTTAAGAAAGTATAGTTTAGAAAGGCTGCTCCAGATAATATTTGGTCATTTGCAGTACTTTTAAAGCCCAGAGAGCTTTTGAAAAGGTTTGGTATAAAATGGTTAAATCATGGATATTTTTTTTTTTCGATCTATTTACAGACTTTGGCTCATTGCCTTCAGAAGGAATGCCAAGGGCTGTGTAAAGCCAAAACCTTTTTTCAGAAAGAAGCCAAGATGAGAATGTTTCTGTAGAACCAGACATTTATGACAGCACCTCCTCTGACTAGCTTTCAATGCATATTTGATCTCAGATAAGGGCTTGGACCTCACGCAGCACTTGTCAAACTCTGACTTTAAACAGCCCTTCTTTGGGATCAAATAGAAACAACTCACTCTCTTTCTTGGAGATTTTTTTTATATTTTTATTTTTTTTACCCGTTTCTAAAGTCCCGGAAGCCCGTATAGGCTTTGGAATAATCTGAAAAATTGATCCTTGGCCACTTGGTCCCTCACCTCTCTTTCATAATTAAAGCTTGAGTGCAGTGAACATTTTATTGGTTTCTATCATTTCCATATGGTCTTGGTAGAAAAATTCCACTAACCACAATCTTTAACAGAGTAGGAGGTGAAGAAAGGGACTTTTATGTGCCGTACATTTACATATCAACAAAAACTAAATTCTAAAATATATAAACTTTATTCTAATACATGAAAAAAAAAATCTAAAGATTAAAAACGCCAGCATAGAGTCTGATGTACATAAAATTCAATATGTAGAAAAAGACACATTACAATATGTAACACTGGTGCAAGTATTGTTCACAAAAAGTACGCATGCAGGATTTACGCGTTTCGCTTTCCAATGCTTTATCAAAATCTGTAGCAGCAATAGGGAACAGTACAACTATATATATTAGGAATTGAGAAATATTTTTTAAAATTTATTTTTGAAAAATACACAGTAAAAATACAAAATAAATACAAAGCATAAGCCTACGATGTATATAATTAAACACCCACTAGGAATACAAGGCATAAGGAAAGAAAAAATACACGACGACCACCTATCTTTTCCCATATAGGGGTATATCTTTATTGGTTCTTTAATTTCTTTCTGTAATGGGGGATAAAAGCAGCCCACATTATGGAAATAGTGAAATGTTTGTGCATATTGAATTACTAATTTGTTGACTTGAAGAGAACCCATCTCTTACCCCAACCATCTAAACCACGAACCCAGGGGTACCTGCACATACCAGGGAAAACAAAAACACATCCACCACCAAAGTCACGCCACCAACATGTAAGCCTCCCTTTAGGTCAGAAAGGCACAGCACATTGCATTGTGTAATATAAGAGGGTCTACTTTAGGGCATATTGGGGTGTTGGCAGCCCAATGATTTTTAATGGATTGGGTTAACGTAATGCATGTTAACACACTACATAATGCAACCAAATGCATTATGTAGTGTTTTTTTTTTTTTTCATATTGCTCTGGAGGACAAAGGGGTGCCTTGTATGACAGGTCCACTTTAAAGACATCAAATTAAATGACGTGAGGACGTCACATCTTTAGAAAGTTGCTTCTAAAAAGATTTGTTCTTTGGTCCTAGCTTGTCATTATTTCTCTTGAGTAATTTGTTTACCATGCTTTTTGCAGTGCTTCATACATGCATGTCCCGAAAACTGATGTACGACTCCCTCGGACTGGTTTAATATGTATAGGCTCGGCAGCATTTAAAATGCTAAAACATTCCATGATTAATGCTATTGAGACTTCACTATCTACCTGTCAATGTATTTTTGCTCTGCCTGGTACAATGCTCTGTGCATAATCATTACCATTAATCAGCCGGAAAGTTTGACTAAAACGCTCGCCACTTCTCACTTATTGTCCCCAGAAATCCGTGACTAACATAATACCCTCAGAAACTGAGCCCCTTTCCGGTTTAAGCCTCCTGGAAGCTTTACTGTAAATCAAAGTTTATTAGGCAGTGACAGACAGGCTCTGTTCCTCTGATTAAGACGACCGTACGAACGTGCGAGCCGCCTCTTCTTCCTTTTTTTTCTATGCCCTTTAAGTTTTGAAAAGGAACACATGTTTAATTGTCCTCCAGGGAGGAACTGGTGGTTTTATCTCATTATAAATAAAGTGGAACGCAAAGCGGCACCTGAAGTAGCGCAGCCGCGTTAACGTTGCCTATTCAGAAGACTCTGAAGGGCACCTCTGCTGGAAAGCCTTCATTTTTTTTCCACCCTATAACGGATGAGCTCCTGCCAGTTTGACCAGAAGGTCAGAGGTTTGGCGTGTGTCTTGGAAAGAGATGGTTTTAGGTTTTTCTCCCACCCTGAGCAGCTTGACATTACTATCCCTGCTCAGCAAATGAGAAGAAACACCTGTCTGCCATCTGCTTTGTAAACGCTACAAATGTCATTTTGCTAGAGGTTGACCTGCACACCCCTGCTGGAGCAACCTCTGGAGTGCAGTATTCAATTGTGGTTAAGCATTTTGGCCAGACTCAACCAGTCGGACCTCATCTCTGTGCAGCGTTTCATCTTTAAAGGTAACCTGTCATCAACTCGTGTTGAGTTTTAGAACTGTCAACCTTATTCTTGCAACACTGCTTAGAAAGTAGGAATGAAATTACATTTTTAAATTTCCCAAAATTGTACCATTATGGTGAAATAAATTGGAGCCAACACTGGAAGGAATAATTCAGGTGGCTTTTCAGGATACAACTGATAATAAATGGCTCCTAAATGTTACCAAAATTCCTATCAACTATCCTGGGCCTGTTCTTGTGCCAAAAAAGTCGCCCTTGCTAGCTTCATTATTTAAAAGTGGACTTAAACCAAAAAATAAAATAAAAATTATGATATAGAGAGCATCAATTTTGCTTAAGCAGTAGCCTGAAAGATGTACCTTTTTTGTCTTGAATTCCTCCTAAAATTAGCAGTTGACTTCCTGGTATGTAAGAGTGCCTAGGCCAGTGATGGCAAACCTCGGCACTCCAGATGTTTTGGAACTACATTTCCCATGATGTTCATGCACTCTGCAGTGTAGTTGAGCATCATGGGAAATGTAGTTCCAAAACATCTGGGGTGCCAAGGTTCCCCATCACTGGCCTAGGCACTCCTGTACCTACAGCCACATAACTCTATGTCTGCAGTGTGAGATCTAAGGCATTGCTGTCTGTGACTGCTAGATTGGATGAGGAGTTGATTATGGTCTGACATCTGGAAGCAAAGTTCTGCCTCTACCAAAATCTAGATCAGCTGCAGGGAGAACGCAGGTAATACTGCTGCGTAGTAATTTGTCCGTGTCTTCTTTTTGGGATCCAGCTTCTAGAGTTTAGCTCCTCTTTATTTGATTAGTTTTCCAGAAAGTTAAAAAATAACAGAGAAATAAAATGGTAAAATGTAAAAAATTTAGGGAACACAAAGAATTATGATATACATCTGGGTTTTAAGGATTCCTTTTCAACTTTACATGTACTTTTAAGGTTAGCATGGCTTACTTAGGTGTAATGGAACCCATAGATTGCCAGGCGAAAAAAAAAATAGGAATATCCACAATGCCTTCAGATGTTAACATTCATTTGTAGCACATTACTAAGATTTTTTTAATTCTTCTTTGCTAGAAAGAGAATTAAACCTGCATCACCCTGCACAAGAAACAGCTTAAAACTCTCTTTTAAGGTGGAGTGTGTGCTAAACTCTCTCTTGCAGAGCTCCAGGGGGCACCGCCAATGGACACTTTGGCACAGCCATTGGGTACTATGGTCTCTTTCACTGTCCACTATGCCTCTACGGGTCACAACAGTGATGTAGGGGTCAGCAGGAGGACCGTAGAAACATAGAAGTGTGAAGACAGGAAAAGACCAAGTGGCCCATCGAGTTTGCCCCTTTATTCATTGCTGTTTGTGGTAGGGACACTCCAACCGGCACACCTGGAAGTGTCAGAAAGCATCATTAAGTGGGAAGATTTAACACACTGCAACTGGCAAAGTGAGTGTTAGGGCCCAGTCACACCAGAACATGCATTATAACATACACCACAGCCCTAATTATATCAAATTACTGCAAACTGAATTGTACCCCAGTACACATACACAATGTGCTGCAGCCCACATGCATTAAACTGCAGCTCAATGTACAGATACAGTTGGGACTTTGCTTAAAAAAACATTGAGGGACCTAATTTCTTTGCTCAATGCAGGAAAATGTGCTGCAATGAGCCCTTAAGCTGCTTAATTTTTTTTAACATTTTAAATATATTTCCCCAGTGGACTGTTCTAAAATTCCATTGATAATGTGATATAAGGCAAGATTAGATGCAAACTAAAAAAGTTCAATATCCATGAACTGCCTGTTTGCCCCTTCCTGACGCAACAGCTGATTAAAAGCTGATACGGCGGACCTTGGGTTTTCAGCATCGGTTCATCCATAAAGCCCTCCCTGCCTCATTCATTTATCTATAGAAACGCAGTCTACTTACTGTTCATTAAACGTCTCCCTGCAACTTTTGATTTATCTTCGACACCTATTATTTCCCGGATCCCAAAGGACGCCATTTCTAGATGCTCAACAAAGCCCCCTCGTTGCAAATTCAATTTATCCTATTTTTTTTCTCTACTCCTTTTCTTTTCGTTGACAATCCCTGTCTATCTGACGTGCTGTTGAAAGATCAATTTAATTTAAGTACAACTGTAAAGATGAATAAGTGGGAAATACCCGTGCAGCAGCAAAACGAATAAATTATGAAGGGCAAATGATGACAGGAATGGGGGTCTCGGGAGACAGTAATATGATAACAGAGGCTCCGTATGAATGTATGATGGATGTACTTATTACAAGGTACGAAGGATAATAATTCCTTAGTACAATTTTACAAGTTGTTGTGCTGTGTAACGTACATTCGCCCATAGGAGAGCGACAGTGTAATCTGGCGTGGTTGCGGCGTAATAATGCAGCTATTACATGGTTTATGTTGGCAATATCGCCTGTGCTTCCTAATTAAATTTTGTATCGTTTTACAGCGGGTCACCACCTGGTGCCTTTCAGAAATATGGTTAGAATTTATTTTGTGTTGTCATGCTGTAATACATGTGTTTGCCTGTTTATCAGTGAGATGGCCGTGCAGGATGCATTTGCATTGTGGAAGCTGAACTCTGATGAGCAATATTTGTACACAATCGGGACACCTGAGGGGTATTTGAGGGTAGCTGGCCACCATACCCACATGAACTTGTTGGACATTCCATTCCAAAACCATGAGCATTAATATGGACTTGCCTCTCCCGTTGTAGCTATAGCAGCTTGAATTCTTCTAAGAAGGCTTTCCACAAGATTTTGAGGTGTGCCTATGGGAATTTGACCCTGTGCAGTGTACAGAGTAGTTGTAAGGCCTGGTACTGATGTTTGGTAGGGTTGAGGTCAGGGCTCTGTGCAGGCCTCTTGAGTCCCTCCATACCAAATTGGTCAAACCATGGCTTTATGCTAGACATTCTATTCCAAAAGCTAACACTTTAATATCCCCCTCTACCTTTGCAGTTATACCAGCTTCCGCTTTTCTGGGAAGACTTTTCACAAGATTTTGGAATGTATCTTTAGGAATCTGTGCCCATTCAGTCAAAAAGTTTTTGTGAAGTTGGTTACTGATGTTGAATGAAAGACTTGTTTTGCATTCTAGCTCATCCCAAAGGGTTGAGGTCAGGTCGTTGTGCAGACCACTTGAGTTCCTTAACACCAAATCATGAAACTATGTCTTTATGGAGCTGGCGTTGTGCTTAGGGGTGCAGTCATGTTGGAACAGAAAAAGCTTCTTCTCCCAAATTATTGTTACAAGGTTGGAAGAGCACAATTTTCTAAAATGTCTTTGTATGCTGTAGTATTAACAGCACCTTTCACTGGAAACGCCTGAACTTTGAGGGTCATATACTTTTGGCTATACAGTGTAGCTATAACACATTAGGAGTCCCAATTATTAGTGAATCATAAAGTGAAAAGACGAAGTCTCTGACGCAACGCGTACGGGGGAGGAGCCTGCTCGGAGTACGTCGATTCCTGGAGGTGTATAGAGAGCTGTTAATTAGGGATGATCGAACTTTTGAAAAGTTCGGTTCGACCAGAACACCCGAACTTCACGAAAGTTCGGTTCGGATTTCAGAACCCCATTGAAATCAATGGGACCCAAAATTCTGTAATCAAAAAACACCATTTTTAAGCCCTAAAACCCAATAAATGCCCCTAAAAAGTGCCTAGGGTTCTGGGTCATGCTCCAGGGACTATTAATCACACAAAAAAAAGTTCTTAAAAATTGTCATTTTTGATAAAAAAGCCAATTATTGAAAAATTTAAAAAAAAAAAAAAAGAGATTTTTTTGATTTTTACTTTGGATTTAGTATCTGGGGGGTCTAAAAGGTGTGCATGTGAAGTTTCAGCTCTGTAGCATGTCCAGAACCATGAAAAAAAAAAAGATAATTTTTCAGTAGAACAGGGATGTGGTTCGGGAGCCTCCTTTAACTTTAACACCTATATGATCTTTTTTTCTGGTTCTGGACATGCTACAGAGCTGAAACTTCACAGGTACACCTTTTAGACCCCCCAGACACAAAATCACACAAAAAAAGTTCTTAAAAATTGTCATTTTTGATAAAAAAGCCAATTATTGAAAAATTAAAAAAAAAAAAAAAAAAAAAAAAAAAAAAAAAAAAGAGATTTTTTGATTTTTACTTTGGATTTAGTATCTGGGGGGTCTAAAAGGTGTGCATGTGAAGTTTCAGGTCTGTAGCATGTCCAGAACCAGAAAAAAAAAGATCGTTTGTATTAGAAAACTTTAAGCACAGGAATATGGCTTCTCTGCTGTAACACCTTGCCGGTTTAATAGAAGGCATTTTTTTGGGTTCTTTGCAGTCAGGAAAAACATCTGAACTTGTGTATAGTAGTACTGTGCACAAGTTCTGATGTTTTGCCTGCCTCCAAAATTCCCCAAAAAATGCCAGCAAAAACACACCTGGGCATTTTTTTTTTTGACGCTAGCGTTTTTTTTTGGCATTTTTTGGGGTTCTTTTGAGGCAGGCAAAACATCTGAACATGTGTATAGGGGGGATATATAGACATATATGTCTGAATATATACCCCTAGACATATATAGGTGTGATAGTAGCAGAAATAAATGCTTGCGCTAATGAAATCATTTACAGTAATATATTTCTGCTACTATCACACCTATATATGTCTCGGGGTATATATTCAGACATATATGCCTATATATACACCCTATACACATGTTCAGATGTTTTGCCTGCCTCAAAAGAACCCCAAAAAATGCCAAAAAAAACGCTAGCGTCAAAAAAAAAATGCCCAGGTGTGTTTTTGCTGGCATTTTTTGGGGATTTTGGAGGCAGGCAAAACATCAGAACTTGTGCACAGTACCACTATACACAAGTTCAGATGTTTTTCCTGACTGCAAAGAACCCAAAAAAATGCCTGCTATTAAACCGGCAAGGTGTTACAGCAGAGAAGCCATATTCCTGTGCTTAAAGTTTTCTAATACAAACGATCTTTTTTTTTCTGGTTCTGGACATGCTACAGACCTGAAACTTCACATGCACACCTTTTAGACCCCCCAGATACTAAATCCAAAGTAAAAATCAAAAAATCTCTTTTTTTTTTTTTTTTTTTTTTAATTTTTCAATAATTGGCTTTTTTATCAAAAATGACAATTTTTAAGAACTTTTTTTGTGTGATTTTGTGTCTGGGGGGTCTAAAAGGTGTACCTGTGAAGTTTCAGCTCTGTAGCATGTCCAGAACCCCAAAAAAAGATCATATAAGTGTAAAAGAGGGGTCCCACCATCCCTGCTCTACTGAAAAATTATCTTTTTTTCTGGTTCTGGACATGCTACAGAGCTGAAACTTCACAGGTACACTTTTTAGACCCCCCAGACACTAAATCCAAAAAAAGTCATGCCTGCCTCCAAAAATGCCCGATAAATGCAAGAAAAAGCGCCGTAGAGAAGCCGTATTCCTGTTCTAATAAAAATTATAAGAAAATGCTAATTTTTGGGGGGTTCTGGACATGCTACAGAGCTGAAACTTCACATGTACACTTTTTAGACCCCCCAGATACTAAATCCAAAGTAAAAATCAAAAAATCTTTTTTTTTTTTTAATTTTTCAATAATTGGCTTTTTTATCAAAAATGACAATTTTTAAGAACTTTTTTTTGTGTGATTTTGTGTCTGGGGGGTCTAAAAGGTGTACCTGTGAAGTTTCAGCTCTGTAGCATGTCCAGAACCATAAAAAAAAAGATTGTTTGTATTAGAAAACTTTAAGCACAGGAATATGGCTTCTCTGCTGTAACACCTTGCCGGTTTAATAGCAGGCATTTTTTTGGGTTCTTTGCAGTCAGGAAAAACATCTGAACTTGTGTATAGTGGTACTGTGCACAAGTTCTGATGTTTTGCCTGCCTCCAAAACCCCCCAAAAAATGCCAGCAAAAACACACCTGGGCATTTTTTTTTTGACGCTAGCTTTTTTTTGGCATTTTTTGGGGTTCTTTTGAGGCAGGCAAAACATCTGAACATGTGTATAGGGGGTATATATAGGCATATATGTCTGAATATATACCCCTAGACATATATAGGTGTGATAGTAGCAGAAATATATTACTGTAAATGATTTCATTAGCGCAAGCATTTATTTCTGCTACTATCACACCTATATATGTCTAGGGGTATATATTCAGACATATATGTCTATATATACCCCCTATACACATATTCAGATGTCATGTCTGACATCAAACATGTCCTCAAAAAAGCACTGGCAGTGGCAGCCCCTGCAGCATTAAAAAATGCTTGCTGGTGAGAAGCCACATACCTGTCCCGAAGCAGAGAAATGATCTTTTCTCTATAGCGGTCACCCTGCTATGGAAGGGTTTTGTCACCCTGCCATAGCAGTCACTGTCAGTTAACCCTACACTACACTACGGTCCCCTGACACTTAACACTTTCCCTACAGAAACTAAATTTTTGAAGCTAACTTAAGTGTAAAGGAGCACTCTAACTACACTAGATATCCCTTTCCTCACACTAAAAATAGCTAAATGACACTTTTAAAGTAAAATTAACAGAACTGCTTCCACTCTCTTCCATGTCCAGTATAACAATGCTGGGAATATGGCGGGGGCTATCTTATATACTGGGGGCGTATTCACTAATGATTGGTCTAGGGACCCCCTAGTCACTCCAATCACATTCCTAGCATTCTTCTGCCCCCTCAATTGGCTTTTGCTAATGGTTCTGGTCCAATCACGGGCTTTTAAAGCCCATTTCCTGAAGCATTGCATTTTGGGCGGTTCTGGTTGCCGAATTCCGAACTTTTTGGGCAAAAAGTTCTAAATTCGGCCGAACCTCGAACACCCAATGTTCGGGCCGAACCGATGGTGGACCCGAACCGTTCGATCATCCCTACTGTTAATGACGCTGTAAGCCCGCACTGGTTTAAGTGCTTTTCAATGTAAGTGGAATTTCATCTGTTTGAGAGAGAATAAATAGCCTTTGCAAAACAGAGAGCATTAGATCTTTTCTTCTTTTTACACCGGATTCCTGGTCTATATGGAGGGATAGCTGGAGGCTGTGAAAGAAAGGGACATCAGGCTGCTATACTTATATCCCAAAGCGTGTTTGACTCTCATGAGTCTAATCCTAAGGTGAGCTGCTTATCTTGCACCAACCACTGGGAGCACTTGGAGTGAAGCATGCAGCACTTTAATTTGTGATCACAGATGAGGATTGATTTGTTCATTTTTGATTTCACTTTATGATTCACTAATAATCTGGACTCTTAGACCCCGCTCACACTGGGGCGACTTGTCAGGCGACCTGGTCGTCTGACAAGTCGCCTGCCATAGATTAGCACAGGACCCGTTCTAATAGGAGCGACACAAGTCGCTCCGACTTAAAAAAAGCATCCTGAGCTTCTTTGGGGCGACCCGGAGCGACCTGCATTGACTTCAATGATATGAAGTCCGTGCCGGCCGCTCCGAGGTCGCGGTGCGAGCTGCGCACCGCGACTTCACAGGTCATCCCCGCAAGTCGGGTCGCGCCTGTGTGAACCGGCTCTTAAGATCACTGGAAATCACTAATAATAGAGTTGATTTATTTAGATTGTTTTGATATTTATAGTTATTCTGACACAATTATTGATTTATTCACTTGGCGCAGCAATATTAGTTATTGATAACACATTAGGAATCCAGGCAACCAGGTGGGTAGTCACACACCCACTGCTGAGATAGCTATACAGATGTTAACAGTGTACCCTTTTCTCCCAGGAATGACTTGTGGTCCTGAACAGGAACTTCACAGTATAGACCTTTAGTTTGCAGCATGCTGGCCTTCAAGAGATTGAAAAATTGCCAAAAAATATAATCCAATTAGTCAGCTCCTTACACAAGATCAATGGTGGTGTCAGGTAAGGTAAGATCTTATCCAATAGTCCTTAGGCTGCACTCTGTAGGGTGTATGACCAACAGTCAACATGTGGGTACTTGCAGTCACCAAATGTCATTCAATATCCAAGAATAACTAAAAGGTCACCAGTACTTCAAAATGGCGCCTCAAAATCCATCATAGAAATTCAATCACAAAAGAAACACAAACGTTTTGGGGCCTTAGTCACTAAGCCACGTTGTGAAAGGGAATCTGCACGGCCCCAAAATCGTTGTTTTGTTGAGTTTGGAGAGCTCAGCTGATCACCTTTGAACAGTTTATGGCACATTCAGCACCCTTGGTCAAAATTTCATCTAAAGTACCTGGTTTATGGTAAGGGAAATGGAAGTGAAGGTGAATGTGGCAGAGGTGCCCATGGTATCATGCAGTATTAGATTAAGAAGCAGTCAGAGTCATCATGGTTTTAGGTAATAAGCCTCTAATATATATTTTTTACACCAAAAGATATGTATGTATATATGTACTTTCTCAGTTTAGCAGTGTTACAAATAAGTTTCGTGGTTTCTGGTGGCTGAGCTTCAACCAGCATGAAACTGAGAGACGTATTTAGCCATGTCTTTTGATATTATACATACATTTTGGGCACCTTGGCTACACCAGCATTCAACAGTTTTTTTCCACCTTACTATAAACCATTTTCCACCCTCCTGATGTCCTCTATGAGGACCTAAGATGAGGTCCCCAGAGCCATCAAGAATGACCAACCATATTCTGAGGGGAGACAGGGGTTTTCTCCACAGGCCTACTTGGAAGGTTGCATTTACTATTATATGTGGTCAATTACAAATCCACCAAATGTAAGTTAATTCTTCATATTTCCCTGAACATCATGCAAAACAAACATCATTGTCTACTTACTACACTATGAAGACTCTCCCGTAATTCCTCTTATTTATTTTTATCAGTGGATACCTCAGAGTTCAGTGGATACCTCAGAGTTTCCCCTCTATTTCTTCCCTCTGGGCCACTTGGAGGACCACCACCCTATCTAAAGTACCTGAATACCTGAAAAGTATAGATTTCATCTAAGCCCCTCTATCTACACCAGAAAGTTGAGATGCATGTGCAGGTGTTGGGTACGCCGAATGCATAAACATTTTTAAAAGCTTTTTTTTCTATCAAACCCATGAAATACCGATTGCATTGCAAATTAAAAGCTGGCATTAGGCTTGGGATTTGTATCTTTCAAATCCTACCCAAGCCAGGAATCAGCAAGCAGAAAATATTAGCAGTGTGCCATTGCCATGCACACTCTTCCAGATTGGGACAAGCTCCATGGCTGCTTTTGATAGTCTTTTTTTTTTTTTTTTTCTTCATATAGGAAAATATACGACTTGTCGCTCTCATTCATCTTCTCTGATTCTTCAGATAGCAGGCTGGTTCTTTTGCCTTTCTTCGGCTCAGTGAACCCACACATATCTCTGGCATGCATGAGTGTCTCTGTTCTTTAGAAAGGAAGGAGGTGATTGTAAATTTTCAAGCTGTTACAGTAGGAAGCAGGTGTGTATAAAGATTTAGAGATACATTTGTACTGGCGGCATGGTAAGATGAGACTTATAGTTCTATAGCTTTAGCTATAGGGGCCAGCATGCTGCCTTCACCATCTATGGTCTTTCAACTAGAGACTGCTTAAATAGCTAAAAGGGTATGTAAACCCTGATAATTAACTTCTTGTAATTTGCTCCCTTGTGGCCTGTTAAATATAATATTAAAGAGATAGTTAACATTGAATTGAAAAAATTGAAACTAAAATAATTGAAACTAAGCTCCCCAGTGAAACCCTGTCACTGCTGCAGAGGCTTCCATTTTCACCCAGTCTTTGTTCCGGGTTCGCAGACTGAGGCCACTTGAATGGGTTATCCATGGGTTATCCATGATGACGTCACTCCCGCGCATGGGCATGGGAGTCATGGCCACGGCACAGAGCTCTGAGGGATGCCGTTCCTTCAGAGTGCATGCACTGGTGACCGGCTGCTGCTCACGAGAATATCTCCTAAATGGTGCACATTTAGGAGATATTCATTTAACCTATAGGTAAGCTTTATTAAAACTTACCTGTAGGTAAAAATAAAAATTGAGAGTTTACTACCACTTTAAAGTGTTATATCTGTCGAATAAGTGCCTAAAAATTTGTGTAGATCCTACTGATGAGCTGATATCTTCCTATAAACCCCTGCAACAGTTTTCTCTGCAGAGGCTTCCATCCTCACCCTGTCTTCCTTCCGGGTTCGCAGGCTGAGGCCACTTGAATGGGTTATCCATGATGACGTCACTCCCGCGCATGGGAGTGGAAGTCATGGCCACGACACAGAGCTCTGAGGGATGCCGTTCCTTCAGAGTGCATGCACTGGTGACCGGCTGCTGCTCACGAGAATATCTCCTAAATGGTGCACATTTAGGAGATATTCATTTAACCTATAGGTAAGCTTTATTAAAACTTACCTGTAGGTAAAAATAAAAATTGAGAGTTTACTACCACTTTAAAAGTGTTGAATCTGTCCAATAAGTGCCTAAAAATGTGTGTAGATCCTACTGATGAGCTGATATCTTCCTATAAACCCCTGCACCAGTTTTCTCTGCAGAGGCTTCCATCCTCACCCTGTCTTCCTTCCAGGTTCGCAGACTGAGGCCACTTGAATGGGTTATCCATGATGACGTCACTCCCGCGCATGGGCATGGGAGTCATGGCCACGACACAGAGCTCTGAGGGATGCCGTTCCTTCCTTGCATGCACTGTTGACTGGCTGCTGCTCACCAGAATAGCTCCTAAATTGTGCACGTTTAGGAGATATTCATTTAACCTATAGGTAAGCTTTATTAAAACTTACCTGTAGGTAAAAATAAAAATTGAGAGTTTACTACCACTTTAAAGTGTTATATCTGTCCAATACGTGCCTAAAAATGTGTGTAGATCCTACTGATGAGCTGATATCTTCCTATAAACCCCTGCAACAGTTTTCTCTGCAGAGGCTTCCATCCTCACCCTGTCTTCCTTCCGGGTTCGCAGACTGAGGCCACTTGAATGGGTTATCCATGATGACGTCACTCCCGCGCATGGGCATGGGAGTCATGGCCACGACACAGAGCTCTGAGGGATGCCGTTCCTTCCTTGCATGCACTGTTGACTGGCTGCTGCTCACCAGAATATCTCCTAAATGGTGCACGTTTAGGAGATATTCATTTAACCTATAGGTAAGCTTTATTAACCACTTTGCCACTGAGTACCGTAGTACTACTGCGGCAAAGTGGCTCGTTATCGTCTGACGATGTAGTACTACGTCGTCAGACACTCCCCCTTGTGGGCGGCGCTCGCGCGCCGCCGGAGGCTCGCTCACGCAGTATTCAGTCATAGCGGGAGTCGGGCCAGGGGAGGAGCAGCGGCGATCGCCGCCGCTCTTCCCCAATCGTCGGGGATCGAGTCTGGAGATCCGCCCGCTGTGTGTAAACACAGCGGGCGGATCTCTGAAGTGACAGGCAGGGTCAGATTGCAGGGTTCAGCATAGCTGAACCCTGAATCTGTCCTTGTGTCACTCAGTCACCTCCCCCCCCACACGTCAGTAAGCACCAGGCATACATTAACCCCTCCCTCTCCAATAAAATTAACCCCTTCCCTGCCAGTGTCATTTTTACAGTAACAGTGCATATTTATAGCACTGATTACTGCAGTAATGTCACTGGTACCCCCAAAAGTGTCCAAAATGTCAGTCAAGGGTCCGATCTGTCCGCCGCAATGTCACAGTCCCGCAAAAAAAATCGCAGATCGCCGCCATTACGCGTTAAAAAAAAAACACCAAAAATGACAGAAATCTTTCCCTTTGTTAGTAAACGCAATAACTTTTACGCAAACCAATCAAAATACGCTTATTGTGAATTTTTTTACCAAACATAGGTAGCAGAAAACAAATTGGCCAAAAATTAAAAAAAATTTAGATTTTTACATTTTTTGGGGGGGAATTTCATATAAAAAAAATGTGAAAAATATTGTTGTTTTTTCAAAATTTACGCTCTTTTTTTGTTTATAGCGCAAAAAGTAAAAATCGTTTGGGTATGGCGTCACACGACCGCGCAATTGTCAGTTAAAGTCGCACAGTGCCGAATCGCAAAAAGTGGCCCAGACGTAAGACAGCAAAATGCTCTAGTGGTAAAGTGGTTAAAACTTACCTGTAGGTAAAAATAAAAATTGAGAGTTTACTACCACTTTAAAAGTGTTGAATCTGTCCAATAAGTGCCTAAACATTTGTGTAGATCCTACTGATGAGCTGATATCTTCCTATAAACCCCTGCAACAGTTTTCTCTGTGGACTAAAGAGCACCTCTATGTTATAAAGATGAGGAGAAGGGGCGTTCTGTAGTCCTAATAAACTTACAGCCATAGGGTGACAACACTGCACCTTCATAGATACAGTACAGCATCTGAGCGTTGTCCTCCTGAGACTAAAAGGGTGCTACCAGCTGGGTCACCAGGTAAAAATAAAGTAAAAAGAAAAACAGAAGACATTAGCCACCTTATCTAGGCTCTGCTGATTAAATCTGAACCACAGACAGATAATAAAAAAATCAAGATTATGCAGGTGTGTATTACTTTTTTTTTGATCAATGATGTGGTAGACCAGAATTCTTAGCTTTCCAAGGCTAGCAGAAATGTCTCATACTTGTATGTTCTGAACTTGACCTGTGATGTTCTGTTGGTCAGTAGTATGTAGAAAAACCCGAAGACAGCGCTTCAAGTTACAAGTAACTAAGATGATCAAAGGACCTCTCTCATTAAAAGAAAGAGAAGGTTGACTCCAGGGCTACTTCTACAATCCTCACCCTTGGAGAAATGTCATGTCCTTCTCATTATACGCAGCACATGAACACAGGTGAGGAGAGAAATGTAGCTTGATAGTAAAAGAAAAAAAAAGTAATAAAAAAGATAATGAAAACGAAAGGCAAAACGCATACCTTTCACACAATACATCAGTGTAGCGCAAATATTTGCCATTTTCCGCATGGATTAATTCAAAAATCTATTAATGCGGTAATATAAAACAAATATCGGTGCAAGAATGTGCCCATAAAATTCTTAAGCGCCTCGAGAGGTGTGAAAGCCATTTAAACCACCTATTTCGAGCAATTAGATACATTTGCACAACAAACATTTGGCACAAAGGGAGATCGGTTATACCACGGTGAAAGTGGTGGTGCGTCGTAGAATGACATTACGACTTAATGGAGTTTTCGTTACCAATTTGTACTACAGGAAAGAATGATGCACCATAGTTTAGCACCCAGAGAAAAAAAGCTGGGTTCTTTTAATTGCTTACAATATCTTTTAATGGATCAGTATAGCGTTTTTCGTATACCCTCTGTATAATTTGTCCGTTGGAAACGTATTCTCTAGGTTTATTAAATCCACGTGAAGCTGGGAGATTTTTAAAAGGCTGATGAACATTGGGAAGAGACACGAGATAGCAAAACGTAAGTAAAAAAAAAAAAGTAGAATAAAAAAATTGACAATTTTAAGAAAAGTAACCAAATAAAATCTCTCTTTTACAAAAGTTAAATAGTTTTAACAGAAAAAATGGTTATAGAGATGAAGTTCAGTAACAGACATAAGGGTGAGTTGAACCACAATGTTTGGTTGTAACAACAGAAATTCCTGTTGAGGTTTGGGAAGGCATTGTATGGATGGGGAAGATATATAGATGATTAAATACTGTAAAATAGACCTAGGATAGGTTAGGGAAGCCATTCTTCACAAGGGTTTTTATGAACCCTATGGTTCCTTCCAGAGGTTGCTTGAACTGTAGCCGGTTGACCTTCCATTTCATGGTGCTCTTACAGTTCCGGGGATAATGCCGCCCATGATTTTTTTAACTGTTTGAAAGGGTGGCTTTCTGACCACAAATGTAAAGGCCACTTGGTCACTGAACCTCAATAAATTGTTTTTTGTAGGGTTACTGCAAATTATTTCAAGGGTTTCTCTGGGTTAAAAAAGGCTAACAAAGGCTGGGTTAGTGTGTAGTTTGCTTAAAGTATGGGTGCAATTAGGGTTTATATGTGCTTGCATGGGTTTCCACTGGTTACTCTAGTTTCCTTCCAAAATCCAAAGACATCCTGGTAGGTTTATTGACTCCTGACAAAAAAAAATTGGCTCTAGTATGGTATTCATCAAGCATGGTCAAGATGGCTGCCTTACCTCCCATATGCCCCGATTTGATAAAAGTTTTGAGTCTCAAGGTAGAAAAGCAATAAATAAATAATAACTAATCCTCTTTGTTATTGTTTTGCAAGCCTTGTCTTTCCTGGTATGGGGTGTTGGTTGGTTTCTCAAGCCAAAGGGGTGGGACTTTTATGGGCAAGTGAAAGATACACAGTTGTATAAAATAAATGGTTGCAGTTTATTGCGAATACAATTGTATATTCAATAAGGAGATATTTTAAAAGACATTTTGGTGATGTAAGGTGTTTGGGTTACAGACCCAAGGTGCATGAAAGAAATGCTAAATTTTGGAAAAAGAGTTTCCGTGACAGTGGTGCAATATATGTGACTTTCTTTTTGATGAGAAAGACTCTGTTTCTCCAGGCTGGATTGCTTGGATGTTTCACAGAGAGTTCATCAAAAGGTTGACCCAGCCTTGTCTTTCCTATAATCAGGTGCTCACCCACAAACAGATCTACAGTATACAAATCCAAAGCTAGTATAGAGGCACTCACAGGTCTTGCAGAGGAGGTAGATCAAAGTAGCAGTGTTTTTATTGGCGATGTTTCGATAAAGCTCAGTCCATCTTTTTCAAGACACCATCAAATGGAAGTGTACAGAACAAGAAACCCAAAGCCCCCTAGTGATGACATCACACAGTGCAAGGGTAAAAAGACACATACAGAGTAGAGGTCAAAGAAAGATCGCAGAAAGAACAAATCACACCCAGGGTGGCTACCTGACCTCCCATATATCCCAAGTTAATAAATGTTTTGGGTCTCAAGGGAGAAAAGCACTAAAGGAATGAAATACTCTTATCAATATGTGTTAATGTTTTGAAAGCCTTGTCCTTCCTATAATTTCCAATTAAATATGTACAGATGTCTAAACAATAGTGCATATTAAATGTACAGGCTCTGCTTCCTGCTTTGCTCCACTTCACAATGGTTGCCCCTTACAGGCTATTTTCAAAGGTCTATGAGTTGGCTGACTCATTGAAAACAATGCAGTTAATAAAGTAGCCAAAGGAAATTTTTAATAGCAACGTAGCTTGGTGCTCTGTCGGTATATCTACAGGTCTGGGCAGGTTTCAGCCTGGCGTGTGGTGTACCTTTAAGCCACGGCGAGTACTGTTGTATAAAGTCACCGAGAGCTTTCGCAATGTAATTTTAGGTAACGGTATAAATTGCAGGCGACGTTTTTTTAATTTATTTCCACATTTTGCCACCTCTGAACCTTATCGCTTGAGACTTCTTTATCATTTTGCCTCTTATGTACACAGCTGTTCCCGAGTCCTATTTTTTTTTTATTTACACCTCTTAGAAACGTGAGCACAGTTCCTGCCTTACAAGGTTTTCTGCTCTGTAAATAGATAAAAGAAAATAACACATTGATGTTTTATGCTCGCTGTTGGCGTACCTGTTCCTTACAATCTTTCTTCATTCTGATCCGCCGAGACCGTCTTGTGTTGAGTCCCCGTTGGACGCCCCGTACCTAAACTCCACGTGTTTCCAGCCTTTTCTGAAATAAGTCCATTAGGACTTCATATTCCACTTTCCCCCTAAGACTCTTGCGTGGCCTGTATTGTGTTTTCGCACAATAAGTGAAGCCCATTAGGGGAATATAATCAAGTCTGCATGACGACCACCTTGGTCGCCTCCCGAAATTCACTCCTCAAGCCTATTAATCATATTTTTCCCTCCACCGCTAAATAAGGGAAATTAAATTAGGTAGAATAAACACAGTCATTTTGTTCAATTTAAAGCACGTTATTTAACGGGCTGCAGTTGGAAGAAAGCATTTTTGAATTATTGTGTGTCGCTGCAGGAAGGTGTCTGTGGCTTATGGCCAATTCGCAGCTGACAAAAAAAATAAAAAAGAAGGGTAATAATGGAAAGTCGCAGGGATTACCTACGGCATAATGGTGGAACAGCTCTTGCTGTAAGTACTGGGGATGTTGACAGTATGGTCAGGATACTGAATGCCTGCCATATCCTATAATAGGCTTACTGGCAGGAAGTAGAAAATATTGAACCTAATTTCTGTCACTGATATTTTATTACGGCTTTTTTTTTTTGTGCTTTATTGCATTTTTAATTATTTCTGTGGGAAAAGACTGTCAAGAATTACTTGATTACTGCTATAAAAATGTTATATTCATTAATAATGTATATAAAAATAATATACATTATATGACTAAGAGTTTGTGGATACTCACTCTTTGCACATATTTAAGATTGTTGGACTCCCCATTGCAAATCCACAGGCATTAGATTGTAAGCGCTAACGAGTAGGGCCCTCTGATTCCCTTTGTACCAAATTGTATTGGAACTGTAATGTCTGCCTTCATTTTGTAAAGTGCTGAGCAGACTGTTGGTTCTATATAAATCCTGTATTATAATAATTATAATTGACCCCTCTCTGCTGTTAAAAGAGGCTCCACTCTTCTGGTAAGAGTTTCCATGAGATTTTGGGGTGTGTTGATGGAAATTTATGGCCAAAGAACCTTTTTGAGCCTGGGTACTGATAATAAACAAGAATATCAGCCTCATAATCAGTGTTCCAGTTCATCCATAAAGTGTTCAGTAGGGTTGAAGTTAGGGATCGGCCGATATATCGAGGGCTGATATGCACTTTCCCCCAATATATCGGAATCAGCCACCAAGATGACCGATATTGCCGATATTTCAGGAAAGTGCTTGTACAGGAGTGATGCCCCAGCTAGAGGCATTACCCCGGTACTGGTGTCTATAGCCGACAGTCGGCTGTCTTGTAATGACAACCGATGCGACTGAGAAGCCGCTTGGCTGTCATTACAAGGATCGGGAGGGGACATCCCCCCCTCCCAACGCCTTCTGCGGCTTGCCTGGGTCTCCTGTCCCACCAGGAGACCCGGGCAACCAGCCTGCACGGCCACCGAGAACCCGATCAAACCCGCATTTGGCTCTGATTGGGTCTCCATGCAAAAACCCGGAAGTGGTGTCATGACATCACTTCCAGGTACTCGGCGCCAGATTAAAAAAATGACAGCATTCAAAACAGCCAAACTTGGCGTTTTGAATGCTTTTAAATGCAGAGGAGGGGTTTGGGGTCTTTTAGACCCCCAGATCCCTCCACAAGAGTACCTGTCAAAGAAAAAAAAAATTAAATGTACGAAAATATCGGCACATATCGGGCGATGCCGATATGCATTGACCAAACTATCGGTATCGGCAACGAAAAACCAATATCGGTCGATCACTAGTTGAAGTCAGGGATTTCTGCAGGACACTCAAGTTCCTCCACACCAAACTCATCAAACCATGTCTTTATGGAGCCGACTTTGTGCACAGGGGTGCAGTCACACTAGAATAGAAAAGGATCTTCTCCAATACATTGCCATAAGGTTGAAGGAGCACAACTACTTAAGTGTGTTGTAGTAGTGCCCTTCACTGGAACACCTACATGAGGGATGTCAACCTTCTTTTGGTGTTTCAGTGTATCTTTGTTTTACAAATAAACATTTAATACATGAAAAAGCATTACCTGTTATCTGAAGAGAGACAACAGCAACTGGTTGCCTCCTTTCAGACAGGCTGTCTCTGATTGAATTGATTGGACAGGTCATCTTGCAAATAAATCAGTTTTCGGTATAGCAAAGGGAAGGTTAATAGCAGAGACCCACACTGTAGGGAATGCTGGGTAGGTTATTAAAAAAAAAAAAAATATATATATATATATATATATATATATATATATATATATATATATATATATATATTTATTTTTAACTACTCGTTTAATATTTTTTTATTTTACTGTAATTAACTTTAATAAATAATACCTTTCATGTGTTTCAAGATTATTTTGATTACCCAGAGTAGTAATAAGCAAAAAAAGGGCAACTGTAAGTTCTATTTGCCCAGCTTGTTGGTTGCCATATTGGGCCACTCTTTTAACTCTTTTCCTATTAATCACAATAGAGATAAATGGGGGAAGCCGATGTTTGCACAAGAATAAACTTCTTGTGGCTCTCTAGAGGGATAGCGAAAAAAATTAAAGGTACTGACAACTTACTGCACCCTATATTCGAGGATTGTTTTTTTTTGTTTTTTCAGATGGCAGTTCTATTTGCAATGGGAGTATGCACACTTAACAGTTTCTGAAAAAAATGTGTTATAACATGTAATATCAGTTTGGATTATTTTTCCAGAGGTGGTGTCATACCACATAAGACAAAGTCAGAGTATCTACACCAACTCAACAAGGGTTCCTCAAGTGGTTATCAGATGTTTCTTCCGCTGGTGCTGATTGACCTCCCATTGATGATACCTGCATAATTCCTGGGCCAACTCCACTTAGAAGAGTCAGTGGCATGCCACCAATGATCTTTCTAGCTGTTTATAAAGGTGGCATTCCAATCAATCTTTCCACTTACAACTAATGTAAGGGGCATTTTTCCAACTGACCCCAATGAATTGGTTTTATCAGGTGATCACTGAAACAAACAAAAAAAAATACAATTTTCAAGGGTACCTCTAAGGCAGCATTTCCCAAAATTTTTAACGCGGAGAAACCCTTGAAATAACGTTTTGGGTTCATGGAACCCCTGATAATAATTCTATATTTGCAGCTCACAGTACATTAGTGTAACAGTTACAGATGAAAAATGCTACTTACTTGCGGTCATTGGGAAGAATCCCCCCTTATGGATAATGAAGAAGATTGTTGGTGTCAATGGTTACTCATCTAAGGGGCAGAAGTTGCTCATTGTTATATGAATAAAGCCGGAACGCGAAAAAGCTTCTTCCAAGTAAAATTCTTTAATCCAGCATGGATAGCAGTGACAACGTGACAAAACTGACGCGTTTCGGCTTTATGCCTTCATCATAGTTGCTATGATGAAGGCGTAAAGCCAAAACGCTTCAGAATTTGTCATGTTGTCACCGCTACCCATGCTGGAATAAAAAAAATGTACTTGGAAGAAGCTTTTTCGTGTGCCAGCTTTATTCATACAACATTTGTTTTGGACATTCAGCCTGACACTTAGCTCTTGATCTTCTCACAGTGCGGTGGAGCTAGGGTGAGTTGTTGTTTATGTCATAGAAGTTGCTCATTGCCTAATGTAAAATATGCCCTTTACATTGGCGGCCAGAATGCCCCCGTTACAAAAAGCTAAGAAAACCATTGGTGTTATGCAGCTGTCTCTGCCAAATGGCATTGACCCTGGAACTATGTGAGCAACATTAAATGGAAGGGCAATCCGCAACAGTTTAAGCAACCTCTGGGAGGTTCCACAGAACCCTAGTTGATAAAGGCTTCTCTAACCAATCATAAGTCTCATAAGGGTTGAGAAAGGCTGATCTGGACAGTGACCTGAATAGGGATGGACATACTTTTGTCTGCATGAAGTTTTCATGTTCTATTTGTGCTTGCATAAGTTTCCTCCAGGTACTCAGGTTTCCTCCCAAACTCATCCCAAACTCCAAAGACATGGTAGCTTAATTGCCTCCTGTCTAAACTAGCCCTAGCATGTGTGTACAACGTGGTTATGCACAATTGTTATCACATTCCACATGCCAATCTCAAGAAAATTCAATGGAAATCGGCTATCAGCAGGGCCGTCTTTAACACAGGGCAAAATGGGCAGCTGCCCCGGGCCCAGTCGTGGTTATGGGGCCCAAGGCAGCTTCCCCTTGAGCTCACACTGCTCGCAAATGGTTGATAAGTGGATTTGGGAGGGCCAAAGAAAATGTTTGCCCAGGGTCCAATCAATATTAAAGACGGCCCTGGCTATCAGGCATATTAGGCATGTGCCCGGAGAGCTGGCCCATACAGTCGGATACAACTGAACATATATACATACATATATTTTATCCCCAGTTGCACAAGGACCCTTGGGACCTAAACAGAAATAGAGACACGGGTGGGATGGGTGCATACATATCATTTGTCCTCAGCTGCCCAAGGACCCTTGGAACCTAAGAGCCCATCTTATGAGACATGGGTGAGATGTGTGCTGGGACACCCCCTCCCACACAGACACACAAACACACTGTCACATACACCTAGACATGGTTCAATTTTATCAAGCTGGCAATTAACAAACAGTGAAGGTTTTTACTTGTAGTTGGATAGGGCGCCCAAAACTTGGTTTCTCACAGGAGCCCTTTAATTAATGCTGACCGTAGAATGTGTACAAGGGGAGTTTATTAGTATTGTTCCTTTAAAGACATTGGATATTTCCATTAACATGATGCAGTTTCCCTTAATTACATTTATGAGCACTTTTTCCTATCATGATCCTCCAGCCAGGGGACAGGCTATCACCTCTTTGCCGTCTCTCTGCAGAGAGCACTGAGATCGACTTCCTAAGTAATTATTATACTCCTCGATCTGTCTCAGCCTAAACAAATTGCCTTTGTTGCATCACGCTGACCACTCATGCCTGAATCTCTCCAGGGTATTCTTGTCCGACTGTTCTTACAACACGGGAGATTGTAGCCAAGTCACACTTGATTTAGGAATTAAGAGCCAGCTGGATACTAATGCAACCCTACGTAAAGCAGCTAAAGCCACAATGAAGCTTTATATATATAAAACCGGTGTCAAGAAGAAAGGAAGAACAGGGAGTCAATTCTAAGCCCCTTCTAGGGCAAACACGCAAAGATATGGATTCGTTGGGGGGGGGGGGGGGTTCCTACTGAAAATCCTCATTTTCTATAGATTTTTATCACTGAAATGGTGATTGGTTGACTTACTGTGATTGATTGATTGATTAATAGCTTTCCTTTTTATTTTTAGTATATCTAGAATGATTGAACAATTGATAAATTAAAGTGGAAGTTCCCCCTAAAAGTAATCAATGAACACTAAACAACCATATACCACATGTACCTTGATAAACACAGTACAATGTCTGAATTCTGACCATGCTTCGGTTGTTCAGCAATTAACCTTTGAAACTGATGGCTATTTTCAAAACACCTACAGGCAGAGCCTAAAGCTCTGCCATTGGCGGTGTGGCTTTTTCGACATTCAGGTTTATTATTTTACCTCATTAAAACTATTACCCCTGACGAAGCCCTGATTTAGGGCGAAACATGTTGAGTTTTGGTTTATTTTGGAGAATTTTCTTGAGCAGTGTTTATTCATTATTCTTTTGGAGAAAGCACAGGTGAGCAACATATATCCAGTGATTAACACCAGACTAGCGTGAGTTTAGACCAGCAAAGAATAGAGCACAGATAGGGTTTAGCCTATGTAGAGAGGGGAACTTCCTCTAGCATAAGCTTTTAGGCTCTCCCTGTAAGTATTTAGGCACCCGAGGCCTGAAAATGATGTTTTTTTTTAAGTTTTTGTTCATATTTTACTTATTATTTTGAAATATAAGTTATATTTTATGCTTTAGTGGGTTAGGTGCACCTACTCTTAGATTTGATTTGTTTTGTTCCCACCCCCCATAACTATTTGATAATTGGAGTTGATAATCAGGCATTTTTAAAGTGCCAGCTATTATCAGCTTAACCAATAAATTAATTTATTCTATGGTCTGGCGTTTTTTTCATTGGTGCATTTTTTTTTTGCTGGTAACCTGCTGGGTCGGTGGCCTGGGTGGGTGGTGTGGTGAACCGGTGGACCTGAGCCAGTGAGCTCCCTGAATGTTTTTATCCTCTCACTATTTCGTGTGAACTCACATCAAAGTCTCAACTCCTTATTTTTCTTCATTGGAAGCTATGATCAGAGACACCGTGTATTTGATGGGGGTCTGTTTATAAAATATTTGCATTGCTATTGGTTCATTGAATCTGTATGTGCATTTCTCTTGTGTAGGAAAAAACAAATGCTCTTTATGCTATTTTCCCTTTCAAAAATATATATATTTTATTTTGGGCAGTAGTAAAATATTGGATTATGGCCACTAGATGGAGCTGGGAAGCCTAGGACATACAGATTCCTTTGTAACAAGAGATACAATTTAATATTTCTTGAGAACACTAGAGGGAATTAACAGATATATGTTGCTATTATATTTATTTAAAAAGACATACGTGCTTGTGCTCCTCAGCTCCATCTAGTAGCCATGATTCTGTATTTTACTTCAGCCCAGGGTAAAAGAGCATTCATTTGGAAGAGAAAACAATCTAAAGAACATTTATTGATGCACAATTTGCACAGAATCAATATACATGCAGATTCAGTGGACAAATGGCTTTGTATTTTTTTTTTTATAAATGGGCCACATGATGCCATTTGGTTCCCTTCGTGTTATACATGTCCTGGATACCGGGGCACATAGGATGTATGATGTCATGCATGCTCAAGAACTAAGACAGCCATGTTTCTTATTAGTGATAGACGTTGATTTCAGGGAGAATTTTTGACATCATGTGCCTGCCTGACACTTTTTGAGTAGAAATAAAATATGATGGTAAGCTCTAAGATATAATTCTGTTAAAAAAGGGGAATATTGCAGAAATAAAGATCAAGGGGAGAATAGAAATGTATCCAACGCGTTTCGGCATTCCAAAACCAGCAACTTCATAAGGCTTGAGATTGAAAACAATATAAATGCCCTAGAAGCCCTTTGTATCTGAGTACTTCAGATCTCCCTCTTTGTAGTCCTTTCCCATCTACATGTGCTCCAGTGATGGTTCCATGGTATGATTTATCAGGGCAGGTCTCCTGATGGTGACAACAATGGACCATGCCTCTATATTGTGTGTTAGCATGGTTGCTTTGTAGTCTTCACTGGGACAAGGTGACAACACTGGTGAACATTTAAGAGACGAGGACAGAGTGTTGTCACCCTTTAACAAAAAGTGCATTAGGACCTTCATGGTAGGATCACCAAGTGTTATTTAATAATAATTCTTAGATTTATGCTTACAGAGGATTTTAGTCATTTTAGTTTATTAATCCCCTAAATAAATGAAAAGAAATAGGGTAAAATAAAAAAAATAAAAAATAATCTTACCGCAGATATAAATATTATGTAACGATAAGCTGCAAATATTTTATTCATGTATTTCAACTTTTGTATATGATACTGCCCGGCACAATGACAGATATTGTAAAACTGTAACAATAGCACACAATCTCCCAGGTCCCAGCAAGGTTTTATTTATGAGATATTGTATCTCTTCTCTGTGTCCCTGGCTGGCCACCCCCGATTGCATCTGTGGGTGTGATATTATAGGAATTAATGCATTCCTTTTTTCTTCCAGTTTCTATGTTGGGAAGGGTGGCATAGACAGGAAGCATTGTGTGAAACCCCAGTGATACTTTATCTTCTACTCACATTCCTCAGGACGTTAGAGTGTAAGCTCTTCATAAAGGAGCTGCTGGATACGTCAAAGCAGTTTTATTAGTATCATTATTCAAAGCACATGCTGTAAAAAGATGAATGTTTGGGGCAAACTGACAGGTTCCTTTGTAAGTAAATGGATAGAGATTGAAGTGCCACACCATGGGTTTATAGTCCAGGTATAAATTTATTCCAATGCAGGAACAGGTAGAAGATTATACAAAAGAGCCAGGACATTTCACAGGCTAGAATTCATCCACTTCACCAGGGTGTAAGGATAGGAAGCAGTGTACATAGACTGACCTGGAAAATGTACTTTTTATAGTATTATATGGTTATATATATATATATATATATATGTATATGTATATGTATATATATATATAATACACACACACACACACACACACATATATATATATATATATATATATATATATATATATATATATATATATATATATATATATATATATATAAAACCCTTCATTTGTTTGATATGTTATATATATATATATATATATATATATATATATATATATATATATATATATAAAACCACATATATAACCCTTTGTTTGATACGTGTATATATATATATAAAACCACAGATATAACCCTTTGTTTGATACGTATATATATATATATATATATATATATATATATAAATATATATATATATATATATATATATATATATATATATATATATATATATATATATATATATATATGCCATTCCAATGAGTCACTGCACTCCCAAAAATGTCCAGCTCAATAGATACTTTTTTGACATGCACAACAGTTTCAAGGCTCCAGGCACTTCCTAAAATGTGCTGCAGCAGCACACCTGAGGAAGAGCCAGGAGACTTGAAACTGTTGTGCATATCAGAAGACATTTGCTACATATAAAGAAAGTATTTATTGAGCAAGTAATGTTGGGGATAGCAATCGCAGACTGGAGCCTGCCTGTCCCCAGCACCCAATACATGCAGTCCACTTTATATATATGTATATAGATATATACTGTGTATATATATATATATATTTTTTTTTTATATATATATATATATATATATTATCTTTAAATCTTTACAGTCTGATTAGGCTCCTTTCACACAGACAGCCATGGAGGGGTAAAAACAGGCGGTTGCTCCTTGTCTTGACCGCCCACCTACAAGTGGACATGGTGCCACTCGGGTAAGCGGAGCAACAATTTTAACACAGCATGCTGAGTTTGACAGATGGCACTACCTTTCAAACTCTCCATTGTAAGTAAATAAGACTGTGTCGCAACCACAAGCCAAACCTCTGGGCAGCAAACATTGTTGTTATCATGCAAGTCTTACATTGTTTTCTATCTCTAAGCCCTGAGGAAGAGTGTGTTCTGGCTCCCGAAACCTGTTTGCCCATTTGTATAATCTTCTACTTGTTCTTGCAGTGGAAAACCTCTATATCCGGACTATAGACCCAGGGTTCGGTGCTTCAATCTCAAATCCATTTAGTTGGAAACCAAGGAAACAATGGAGATTCTTTGAAGTTTAGAAGCCACCAGCCCAAAAATTAGACACCGCATCCAAACTCCTTCACAACACTACTGGGGAGAAAAAACAATAGAGTGATTTTAGGGTTCCACCCTTATTTATTCTTACAGGCAAGAACAGTTCCAGCATGTTTCACCATCATTTTGTTGCTTTGTCAGAACTCTTGGCACATGGCCGATGCTTCAATGTATGGGTGGCATATATCCTCCTCCCATGATGTGGTTCTCAGGCCTGAGCAGAGGCTATCAAGTGAGCAGGAGGATGAAGAAGGTAAAGCTGGGGGGCGAAAGGCTGTATTGCTAAATGGCCACCAACCCGGCCAAGCTTTGTAGACATCAGGAATGGATAGACAGAAATACACACCACTTATCAGGTAAAACAACAGCGATGGACCTAGCTGTGTGCTTAGTGTTGCTCATTAATGCTGCGTAAGCCCTGATGCCATCCAACACAAAGCAGAATGGCAGAGGAATGTTCTACTCTTGGTGCTGGTACTACCACAGCAAGACAAACCAAGTGCACGCACCTTGACTACAAACATTTATTGTTATTTTTTTCCTGCTGCAGAGTTGTGCTTTAACATTCCGTTCTTTCCGTTAATTGGCATCCGGACTGTCACCTAAGCCGAGTCCCCGCACACAGCAGAAGCAAGGAAAAAAAATGTATATTTATACGTATACGAGGTGTCAAGGCACGGGCTAAAAAAAGATTTCCAGCGCCGAGCACTTCGATATACTACAATTGACATGTGCAATAAAACTCATACCTTTCAATAAGGCAGCCGTCCCCAGAGCACGCCTTCATTAGTATCTAGGTCATGTCACAAGGACTAGCTGCCTGTGTGTCAACAAATCCATCCCGATATGTCACTGTTTGCTTGCTGAAGCTTCCCAGCAACAGGCAAGAACTTATTTAACACGTGTGATGGGAAGGAGGGAATGGGGAGCTCGCAGTCCATGTCCTGTACCACCAATTAGTATCACCAAATTGGAGCCTAAGAGTCCCAACTGAATTTTCAGTTAAAGTCAGCTAAATCTCCGTGCAAAGCCTTAGGCCTCATGCACACTGCTGCTGTTAAACTCACGTTTTCTTGAGTTTGGGCATTTGTTTTTTAACAGTCCTTGAACTCCCCTCTATGTTATCCTATGTGTGCATGCGTACATGGATGTTTTTAGCAGTTTCTCAGCAGGGAAGTTTATAAGAGTTGCCACTTTTTCTTCAAGCCAAACCCGAACACTTTAGCAGTGCACAGTCATTTTTTTCTGTTTAAGTTTACACTATGGGATTGCAACAGACCTGGGGCACCTTTGGGCACTCCAAAGAGAATAGTAATGTGGTGCACATAGTGCCCCCTCACCCTCCCAGTGCCATCTTTAAGTGGAGTTCCACCCAAAAGTGGAACTTACGCTCATTTGCTTCCTCCCCCCTTCCGGTGCCACATTTGGCACCTTTCAGGGTTTTTGACAGGTACCCTTCCCCACTTCTGGAAGACGGCGCCGTCTCTCGGAAGTTTGGGCTCCCACCTCCTTCCCCCTCTGCCGAGCCAATCCGAATGCGCAGCGTGCTTCGCGCATGCGCATTAGGGACCCGCCTGTGAAGCTGCAAGGCTTCACTGCTGGGTTCCCTCACCGGCAATGGCGGTGGCCGCACGCGACAGCCGATGGAAACATTGGCTGTGGTGCCGACATTGTTGGACTACAGGATGCCCCAATTGGCCCTAAGGTTCACACCAGTGCTTGGGGTGGTGGTAAAAATCTGAGGTTGAGTCACATTGTTTCCTCTCTACCCTAACCGCTCCCAATTAATAGATTATACCGTTTTGTTTTCCTCCACCACAGGTTGTAGGAAAGAAAATTGCTTGATTCTCCCACCCATGGTTTGCCGGTGGGGAGCCTTCCCTGTCAGCAGTACAGAATGATTACTCCCAGTGACTTTAGCCACTGGCAGTAATCACATGTAAAAAAAGTCTGGTTGTACTGAAGTCCATCGATGGATCTACTTGGGCACAACCAGCCTGCCTATATATGGATCAAATCTCACTGGTCCCTGCTGTGCAGGCCGAGATTCGATCCATCTATGTGCTTGTAGCACTGCCCCCCTAGAGGACTGCTGAGTATTACACCATAAGGATTCCCCTGGGTTACCCGTAGAAACTGGTTGCGTAAAAGTAGTATTTTAAGGTCTTGGCTCAGTCAATGATCAGTCCAGGGGATGTTGTTTTGTAGTTTAATTTAGAACTGGGATAGGAGAAGGGATGAGTGGGATACTCCAACTAGTAGCTATTCACAGTGTTGAGGACATCTGACTTGAGAATGCAAGGCTGCTGCTTCACCCTGCCACTGGAATGAAGGTAATATAAGTGTTCCTGCTTGTAATTATCTTCAGGGTTCTAACTTGGCACCACTTTCTCTCTCTGTAGCTGACATCCGTCCACTGACTCTTACACTCTGGAGTGGTCCCCTTCCTGGGCAGACTCCGGGCAGGTTCCTCTGTACTCACAGAAACTGTTTTTCCAGAATCACTGATGCCCCCAACTTCTCCAGTCAGCTTCTCTTGGACCTCCGTATTCAGCCACACACTCTGGTTCACCAGGCCGACCGCCTGTGACCACCATCCACTGCTGCAGAAGAGGAGACAGCGGCCACCCTCCTTCTGGGACATGACTTCCTGCCCAAAGACCCTGAGCACATGTGTCCTTGGCTTTATATACCCTGCCCCATAATGCACCGAGATAGCTAGTCTGTGCCAATCCCTGGGGCAGTAACAAAGCCTGTGTGTGTCACTGGCTGGGTTTCCTCCACTGTCCAATGTGCCTTCCCATTGGACACAGTGGGGAAACTCCCTCAGCCCAGATAAATCACACACTTGACACGTGGAACACGCCTGGCTAACAAATCCTGCTCAATGAGAAGCAGGGAGCATATACATTTAGCCTGCTGCTCTGCTGTTAAGCAGACAGAGCCAAAACTACTCTGCCTACCTAGCACCTATCTAGGAGGGTGCTACATGCGGTTATAGCTGCAGAGGCAGCTATAAGGGGTGTAGAGCTGTTATGCTTTGTGGCCATAGCCAAAATTATACCCCCTATCTCTTTTGGTGGGCATTGCACCCACTGAGCAAGTGAATGGGGCACTCTGCAAGCAGAGTTTAAGCAGTCGGTGAGGAGGAGATACAACCACCTGTCAAAAGCACATGGGGATGAGCAGGGCCGGGACAAGGGGTGGGCAGGAGGGACGGTTGCCCTGGGTGCAGTGGTTTGTTGCAGGGATGGGGGGGTGCCTTGACCCCAACCCTAAAGGAAGGGGGCGCAGTTTGGCATCCTTGCCCTGGGCGCTGGATGACCTTCTCCCGGCACTAGGAATGAGCTTTTGTTTCATTAAAAAAATGTAGCAAATTTTGAAATTGCCAATTTTGCGGCAAAATCACTCCACTCATCCCTATCCATGAATTATGTGGCTCTTTTTGGATTGGATGGATTTTTAGGACACCCCATCATTCAGTTTGCTTATATCTGATTATAAGGGGATTAATATAGGCAATGAATGTTCTCCCATTTCTTTTTCTAACAGCACTATGGATAAGGTTGGTGCCACATACAATAATAATAATAATTATTATTATTGTACTTCTGCAGAATTCATACTCACACAGTGGATTGTCTGCTGTGTGTTTTTCAAAGCACCTTCTCCGTTTCTCTGGGCTATGTATCTTGATTTTCAATCATTTGCGCAAAAACAAGCCTCATGAATTTCTATTCATTTATTTTCTCCCAGACTGATGGCAGGTTGAGTTAAATTCTGACATATTCTTCACTTTTCTCTTTGTTTTGAGAAGAAAACAAAGCGTGCCGGCAAAGTTTTCCAGGGTTAATACACCCGGCTGCCGTCTTCTCTTGCCTCAAGCGATGTTGTGCCTGAAAACAGGTGGACAAGTTGTCTCTTGAGAACCGCTTCCATGGTACCTCCATCAGAACACCACCTTCCCTTCTTCAATATTGATTGTCAGTAGCTAATTGGTGTCTACCAAGTGAGAAGATAACCTCAAGGATTGTATATGCAGGACGAGTTCCATCAAAGTGAGCCTGGTTAGGGGAGGGTTGGTTAGTGGCAGTGCATGTGGTTGTCCATCAACGTGAGACTGGTTGGGGAGGGATAACTTGCTCCTCTTTCCTATGAAAGTGTAAAGGAATTTTGTACATCTTGTATATTATTGTATTATATTTTGTATGTATTGCACACTGCACTCACTGTGCACACGGGACTAACAATGTTTTCATTACATGCTTGCATTCTTTTTCGAGTCCTGATTAGAATTAGCCTGCCTATGTTACGCCCCTTGTAACCATAAAAGTACAAATGTAATGATAATATGATACGTACGTAATCATTTGTATAAAAACCTTCAATTGGGTCAAATAAAACAGAACAGTTATTTTGGAAAGATGCGGAGTGTATCTTTTTGTGTCTGTTCCCTACTGCAGTAGTTATTAATTTGGAACCACTAATCAATAGGAGGATAGGAGTTGCCTATCTATAAAACGTCCAGAACAAAAGCAAGGCAAGTGATATAATATAACGAAAAAAATGGTGCTAACCAAAAAAACCTGCACAAAGGATATTATTTGACACCAGGAACTTCTTAATAAATAGAGATGTATAGAACTGTTCGCCGGCGAACAGTTCCCGGCGAACTTAGCATGTTCGCGTTCGCCGCTGCCGGCGAACATATGCGATGTTCGGTCCGCCCCCCATAAGACATCATTGAGGCAAACTTTGACCCTGAACTTTACAGTCAGCAGACACATTTCCAGCCAATCAGCGTACCTCCCTCCCACACCCTCCCACCTCCTATAAATAAGCAAGGGCAGCATCCATCTTAGATCATTCTGAAGCAGTGTGTGTAGTGAGAGTAGGGAGAGAGCTGCTGCTGCTGCTGCTGCTGCTGCTGCTGCTGCTGTTAAGCTAGGGACAGTTAGTCAGTGTTCCTGGTCTTGCAGTGTTCTTGGTCCACTACTGCTGTAATATCAGCACCCCAAAAAGCCCTTCTAAGGGCTGGTATTTGTGTTTTTTTTTTTTTTTATATATATATATATATATATATATATATATATATACCTAGCGTCCCCAAAAGCCCTTTTAAGGGCTGGTAATTGAGTTGTTTCTTCTTATATATATATATATATCTATATCTATCTAGTGTCCCCAAAAGCCCTTTTAAGGGCTGGTAATTGAGGATTTTTTTTATTTATATATATACATATATATATATATATATATAGTGTCCCCAAAAGCCCTTTTAAGGGCTGGTAAGGTAATAGAGTTTTTTCTTTATATATATATCTATATATATCTATTGTACACTGCAGTTGCCTGCCCGCTGTGTGTGAGAGGCCACAGACCTACCACAGACTGTACTGTGTGCACACCACACTCATTTCGGGTGGCACAGGCACAGTACCTTGCATTTTAAAAAATATTTTTTTTTCCTCTGTCATAATTGCAGTGAGTGCTGTGTCAGATCCACAGAGTGCACTGTACCCACTGCAGTGCACTGCCCACCACTGATATATATACGGTGGCACAGCATCTTGTTGCAATAAATTGAAAAAAAAAAATATTTTTTATTATTGCAGTTGCCTGGGCTGCCAGTTACTGTCAGGTCCACAGAGTGTACTGTGCCCACTGCAGTGCCACTGTGTGCCCACCCACCACTGATATATAAGGTGGCACAGCAGCTTGCAAAGTAAAAAAAAATATATATATTTTTTAATTGCAGTTGCCTGGGTGCCAGTGACTGCTGTCAGGTCCACAGAGAGTGTACTGTGCCACTGCCCACCCACCACTGATATATAAGGTGGCACAGCAGCTTGCAAAGTAAAATAAAATATATTTTTTTAAAACTGCAGTTGCCTGGGTGACAGTGACTGCTGTCAGGTCCACAGAGAGTGTACTGTGCCACTGCCCACCCACCACTGATATATAAAGTGGCACAGCAGCTTGCAAAGTAAAAAAATATATATATATTTTTTAAATTGCAGTTGCCTGGGTGCCAGTGACTGCTGTCAGGTCCACAGAGAGTGTACTGTGCCACTGCCCACCCACCACTGATATATAAAGTGGCACAGCAGCTTGCAAAGTAAAGAAATATATATATATATATTTTAAATTGCAGTTGCCTGGGTGCCAGTGACTGCTGTCAGGTCCACAGAGAGTGTACTGTGCCACTGCCCACCCACCACTGATATATATGCCTGCAAGAGAAAAAGCCAGCCGCAGAGAAGCCGTATTCCTGAAAATATAAGAAAAATGCTGTTTTTTAGGGGTTCTGGACATGCTACAGAGCTGAAACTTGACAGGTACACTTTTTAGACCCCCCAGACACTAAATACAAAAAATGACATGCCTGCCTAAAAAAATGCCCGCTAAATGCCTGCAAGAAAAAAAGCCAGCCACAGAGAAGCCGTATTCCTGAAAATATAAGAAAAATGCTGTTTTTTAGGGGTTCTGGACATGCTACAGAGCTGAAACTTGACAGGTACACTTTTTAGACCCCCCAGACACTAAATACAAAAAATGACATGCCTGCCTAAAAAAATGCCCGCTAAATGCCTGCAAGAAAAAAAGCCAGCCGCAGAGAAGCCGTATTCCTGAAAATATAATAAAAATGCTGTTTTTTAGGGGTTCTGGACATGCTACAGAGCTGAAACTTGACAGGTACACTTTTTAGACCCCCCAGACACTAAATACAAAAAATGACATGCCTGCCTAAAAAAATGCCCGCTAAATGCCTGCAAGAAAAAAGCCAGCCGCAGAGAAGCCGTATTCCTGAAAATATAAGAAAAATGCTGTTTTTTAGGGGTTCTGGACATGCTACAGAGCTGAAACTTGACAGGTACACTTTTTAGACCCCCCAGACACTAAATACAAAAAATGACATGCCTGCCTAAAAAAATGCCCGCTAAATGCCTGCAAGAGAAAAAGCCAGCCGCAGAGAAGCCGTATTCCTGAAAATATAAGAAAAATGCTGTTTTTTAGGGGTTCTGGACATGCTACAGAGCTGAAACTTGACAGGTACACTTTTTAGACCCCCCAGACACTAAATACAAAAAATGACATGCCTGCCTAAAAAAATGCCCGATAAATGCCTGCAAGAGAAAAAGCCAGCCGCAGAGAAGCCGTATTACTGAAAATATAATAAAAATGCTGTTTTTTAGGGGTTCTGGACATGCTACAGAGCTGAAACTTGACAGGTACACTTTTTAGACCCCCCAGACACTAAATACAAAAAATTACATGCCTGCCTAAAAAAATGCCCGCTAAATGCCTGCAAGAGAAAAAGCCAGCCGCAGAGAAGCCATATTCCTGAAAATATAAGAAAAATGCTGTTTTTTAGGGGTTCTGGACATGCTACAGAGCTGAAACTTGACAGGTACACTTTTTAGACCCCCCAGACACTAAATACAAAAAATGACATGCCTGCCTAAAAAAATGCCCGCTAAATGCCTGCAAGAGAAAAAGCCAGCCGCAGAGAAGCCATATTCCTGAAAATATAAGACAAATGCTGTTTTTTAGGGGTTTTGGACATGCTACAGAGCTGAAACTTCACAGGTACACTTTTTAGACCCCCAGATGCTAAATCCAAAGAAATTTTTTATTTTTATTTTTTTTTAATTTTTCCAATAATTGGCTCTCTATCAAAAAATTATAATTTTTAAGAACTTTTTTTTGCGTGATCCCTCTCCGGCATGCCACAGTCCAGGTGTTAGTCCCCTTGAAACAACTTTTCCATCACTATTGTGGCCAGAAAGAGTCCCTGTGTGTTTTAAAATTCGCCTGCCTATTGAAGTCTATGGCGGTTCGCCCGGTTCGCCGGTTCGCGAACATTTGCCGATGTTCGCGTTCGCCGTTCACGAACGGCGAATTTTAGGTTCGCGACATCACTATTAATAAATAAGTAAAATAAATTATATTATAAATTTGCTTCCGGGAATTACTTCCACACTGCGAGCTGCAATCTGAACGTGAAAACGTGAAAAATTAATAACAAAGGTGAAAATTGCGCTCAGCAATCGGTTCTTAAAAAAGTGCTGTTAGTGCATCAGTGCATATGTGATTGGTCACAACCTGACAATATGCAAATACAATAATATATGTACAATTAATTGAATAAATAAATATTGGCATTAAATAGGCTAAAAGTCCTTAAAGTGCTCTGTGCAAACTGTGCGACTCTAAATCTTCAGCAATCTTGGATTTGATGGGAACCTCCACCACAAACACCTCCACCCAGTGGTCAGATAGTCTACTCCTTACCAGAATGCGATGACCCCTTAATTACAGGGGGTCAAACACGGCATTTCACTCCACACTGGCTCAAGGTTATCCTCATCGCTGTTATCACATCAAAGGATTTGTGCCCACATGCTTTAACAGGGTTCCGGATATCATAGCGGTATTCCAACGCTTGTAGTACAATGTATACAGCTGGTCAGGTGGATGGGACGCCGCTCACGCTCCGCGCCTCACCTCACCGGAACTCTACGGTCTCACGCACCCGACGCACGTTTCGTCAGCCGCGCTGACGTCATCAGGGGGATCAACCCCTAGCCAACTCTCAGTGCCACCCCTTTTAGAGGATACAAAAACCAAGTATCATTTTGTGCTGGAACTTGTTTATTTATTTCAGGCACTTATATAGTGCCGTAAATTTTTGCAGTGCTTTACATATATATATTGTACATTAACATCGGCCCCTTCCCTCAAGAAGCTTACAATCGAAGGTAATTAACCGGTTGCCGACTGCGCACAGTATATTTACTGCGGCAGTCAGCCCCGGCCAGGCAGAGTGACGTAGGTCTACGTCGCTCGCCTGTCACTGGTATTAGAGCCAATAGCGGGCGAGCACACTCCCGCTGAGGTGCGCGCCCGCCTCGGCTCGTTCAGGGAGGAGTGCGGGCGTGTGACCGGTGGACCCGATGTCCGCCGGTCACTCGCCGATCGTCGGTAGAGCGGGAGAAAGGCGGAGCGGCTTATGTAAACAAGCCGCCTGTCATTCTCCCCTGTGTAAAAATGGAGATCAGACGGTTCTACTATGTAGAACCGTTGATCTTTGTTTTTACACCAATAGACCTGTCCCACTACAGTTAGAATCACGCCCCTAGGACACACTTAACCCCTCCCTGTCCAATACAGTTAACCCCTTCCCTGCCAGTGTAATTTTTGCAGTAACAGTGCATATATATAGCACTGATTACTGCAGTAATGTCACTGGTACCCCCAAAAGTGTCAAAAATGTCAGTCAAGGGTCCGATCTGTCCGCTGCAATGTCGCAGTACCGCAAAAAAAATCGCAGATCGCCGCCATTACTCGTTAAAAAAAAAAACACCAAAAATGACAAAAATCTTTCCCTTTGTTAGTAAACGTGATAACTTTTGCGCAAACCAATCAAAATACGCTTTTTGCGATTTTTTTTTTACCAAACATATGTAGCATAAAACAATTTTGCTGAAAATGTTAAAAAATTTAGATTTTTACATTTTTTTTGGGGGGGGGGGGATTTCATATAAAAAAAAGTGAAAAATATTATTATTTTTGCAAAAATTACGCTCTTTTTTTGTTTATAGCACATGATCAAAAAATCGCACAGGTGATCAAATACCACCAAAAGAAAGCTCTGTTTGTGGGAAAAAAAGGACGTGAAACTCGTTTAGGTACGTCCCACGACCGCGCAATTGTCCGTTAAAGTCACGCAGTAAAAAATAGCAAGAAAAACCCTGGTCAGGAAGGGGGTAAAATCTTTCGGGGCTTAAGTGGTTAATAATAACAAGAAAAGCATTAAAATAGATCCCCTGCAGCCAGCAACTCCAGCAACAGTAGATACCCCAGCAACAACAGGTCCTTTCACATTAAAGTACCTCCCCCAGCAGTAATAGGTCCACCACGGCAACAATAGACCCCAGCCAGCAACAATCAATTTCCCAACAGCATGGATCAGTAGAACCCCCCAGCAGCCAGTGACAATAGATCCCTACCTCAACAGTAGCTCTCTCCCAGAAACAATTGACCCCCCAAGCAACATAAGACCTCCCCAGCAACAATAGACCCCAGCCAGCAACAATAGATTTCCCAATAGCAAGGATGAGTAGACCCCCCCCCCAGAGGCCAGTGACAATAGACCCTTACCTAAACAGTAGCTCCATCCCAGAAACAATTAACAGCAACCTAAGACATCCCCAGCAACAATAGACCCCCGCTGCAACAATAGATTCCTCAAAATGACTCCGGTACCCCCAGCACCATCTGTTATTATATACAATCAGTGCTGGAGGAGTCGGTACTGCCCCCCTCCCCCCACCCCTCCTGAGTTCCTGCTGAAAAAAAGCCCCGCTCCTAAAACATGATAGGCCAATTGGCTCAAGTCTCAACTGACCCTAGCATGTGTGAATAAATTGGCTATGTATGTACGTTATCACATTCTGCTCAGCAGTCCCAAGCTGAGCAATTGGGGGGGGGGGGGTTGAGGCAACCTCATAATACATTTATGGAAGAAAAAAAAATGTATAATAAATTTGCCAAAAAAATTCTGTGGAAGA